>NW_009953207.1:564084-581029 GCF_000747805.2 Chaetura pelagica | reverse complement strand
CCTCCCTTCCCGCCTCCCGTGCTCCACAAACCCCTCCCAGGGCTCTGAAATCCCTCCAGGGATGGGAGGCTCCTGCCCTGGGCAGCCCGACAGCCCTTTCCATTAAGATCAATGTTCTCAAGATCCAGTCTCGACCTCCCCTGGGCAACCTGAGGCCGTTCCCTCTTGTTCCGTCCCCTGTTAGCTGGGAGGAGCAGCCGCCTCCACCGGCTCCAGCCTCCGTTCAGGGGGTTGCGCTGGGGGAGTGGGTCTCCCCTCGGCCTCCTTTTCTCCAGGCTGAAGGAGAAAATGGGTGGGTTTCATGTACGGAGAGATTCCACGGTGTTCCAGAACTGCCTCACCTGGGGATCGTTCCTGCGCTGTGTCTGGGGGTGTTATATGGGAAATGCTGGTAGAGAAGGAAAATGAGCCAGAGGTTGGTGGTTTAGGCCTGGAATGATGGTTCTCACTGGTCAGCACAACAAATAATTGAGCAACTGCACCTCCCTGTTGAGTCCCTCTCTCGACAAGGTGAAACCTCCATGACTCATGTCAGGGCTTGAAACCCGACAGTAACTCAGGTGCCTTGTTTTCATAGAATCATATAATAGAACCCCAGACTGGTTGGGGTTGGAAGGGACCTCAAAGCCCATCCAGTCCCACCCCCTGCATGGGCAGGGACACCTCCCAGCAGCCCAGGCTGCTCCAAGCCCCATCCAACCTGCCCTTCAACACTGCCAGGGATGGGGCAGCCACAGCTTCCCTGGGCAACCTGGGCCGCAGATGCCCAACCACCTTCACAGGGAGGAATTTCTTCCTCATGTCTAATCTAAACCAACTGTCAGTTTAAATCCATTCTGCCTCATCCCCTCACTCCCCACCCTTGTGGAAAGTCGCTCCCCAGCTTTCCTGGAGCCCGTTCAGGTACTAGAAGGTGCTCTGAGGTTGGACAACATCAGTTCTCTCAGCCTGTCTCCATCCCAGAGCTGCTCCAGCTGTCAGAGCATCCCCGTGGCCTCCTCTGGACTGACTCCAGCAGAAGCACACCCAGAAGATCTCTGTTTTCCCCCGTAAAGTACTGAGCCTGCGAGTTGACTTTCCAGCAGCCAGGGGACCAGCATGGCCCACAGGCACCCTCACAGGGAGCCAACACGCAGGCAGCAGAGCCGGCAGGAGCTGCTGGGACGAGCTGGGGTGAGCTGGTGAGGAGGCTTGGGCTGTACCCCTCCCGGGCAGCACCGTGCCACGGAGAGCCACGCTGCCCCAGCGAGCAGGGCTGGGACTGGCTCCGGAGGCTCTTCTGTCGGTGGTAAAGCTGGGGACTGCTGCAGAGCTCCTCGGGAAAAGGATTCATCCCAAGGCACCACAGGCTGCGCAGAGTGCTGAGCTGCAACCTGCTCCTGACGCCAGGGTTTATGGGTTGTTGAATTGAGATGTCTCGGGAGCGACTCATTAAACGCATTTCTCAGCCCTGCCAGCAGACCAGAAACGGGCTGAGGGATGGCTCTGCAGCCACTCTGTCTTGTTGCCCAACAGTAGGGACTTTCATCATTCCTGAGATGCTGCTTCCTAGGTTTTAATTTAAAGTTTATGCTGTTTTCTTTCATGGCATGTTTTGAAATTATGTTAGGTATTGTTCTCTTTACAGAAAATTTGCTGGGAGTTATTTATTATTTTTAAATGCCTGGAAGTTGTAAAAGGATTACAGCTGAAGGGTGTAATTTAAGAACAGCTTTCCACAGGCAAAGAATAGTTCTTAAAGAAAATTTATTAGAGAAATCAGATAATAAAAAGATAGAACTCTTTTATGCAAGACAGTAATTTTTGCTTTGTTTAGGGACAGGTTTGTTTTTAAACACACTGCAAGTCTCTGAGCTATCAGCTTTCACTCCTGCCTTTACATTCTGTATGAGAAGTATGGAGGATGCCATTAAATGGCTTCAGTCTGCCTGCCAGTCAGTTGTCATTTCTCTCTCATTCTGTGTAATATTTGGACAATCAAATCCACAGCAAAGAATCACAGACTCTTTCTGAGAAGTTTTCAAGATGTAGTGTAGGAAAAGAGAGGGGGAAATAAGGATGTAATGGTCCCAATACCAGAGAAGGGCTGTATGTGGCCACACTTCTTGGTTCCCCTACCTGTGAAATGGAAGAAGCTCAGCGTGGGGCTTTGTTTCATTTTTGCCTCATTACAAATAGAATCATAGAATCATAGAATCATTAAGGTTGGAAGGGACCTTAAAGATCATCCAGCTCCAACCCCCCTGCCATGAGCAGGGAATCCCACCACTAGACCAGGTTGCAAAACACCTTGTCCAACCTGCCCTTAAAAACCTCCAGGGATGGGGTCATCAACAACCCCCTGGGCAACCCATTTCAGTTCCTCACCGCCCTTAGAGTGAAGCATTCCCTTTTTTCCAATCAGCAGTTAGCAGGAACCTCACCAGACTGCCATGACCTCTCAAATATGATGGGCAGAGGCTCAGCAATTTCATCCACCAGCTCCCTCAGGACCCATGGGTGAATCCCATCAGGTTTATGCACCTTCAGGTTCTGTAGATGGTCACAAACCTGCTCTGCACCTATGGTGGGGGGTAATTCGTTCTCCCAGTCCCTGCTTTCACCTTCCGTGGCCTTTGTGTTGATGCTGGAGCACTTGCCAGAGAAGACTGAAGCAAAGAAGTCACTGAGGACCTCAGCCTTCTCAATATCCTGTGTTACTACCTCACCCGTTTCCTTCAGGAGAGGCCTGCACTCTCCTTGGATGTCCTTTCCTCCCCAACATGCCTAAAGAAGCTTTTCTTATTGTTCTTAACATCCCTGGCAAGATTTAATTCTAGCAGGGATTGTAATAAGTAGTTTAAGCTTGACAAGGATAAGTTGAATAGCAGACAAACAAAAGGCCTTGTAAGTTGGTTTGGGGTTTTTTTCAGTGCTATTCAGAGCACTACTGACTATATGCTGCTCCAAATCCTTCCTAGTAATACAGGCTAATTAAAACTAGGTCCTCTTGTTTACTCCTGCTTCCTTAGGAAGGCACCTATAGTCACACATACAAACCCCAAGAAAATTCCCACCTTCCTGTCACCCTCTTGGTGAGGTCTGCCCCTTCACAAGGCCCATCCAGTGCACAGCTGATCAGCATCTCAGTCTTGGTTTTAAGGGAAGAATTATCAGGTAGCTAAACCTACCCATAAATACAGAGGCTTTTCTCCACTCAGAATGTGCCAGCAGGAGCTGCCCTGTGCTCATTACTCAGCAGGACAGTCACAGCTTCTCCCTGGGCTTCTGTGGGAGGAGGGGGCCCTGTTTGAAACCTCAGCCCTGTTGCAACCTAAATTACAATGCTGTAATTGTCAGGGAGAATGTTGCCTTGAATAGAAAACTGGGTGAGGTGCATCATGAATTGAACTGGACCGTTCCTGCTGGGTGTAAGCTCTTCTGATTTTTGCCCTCTGCTTTTGTGGGGGAGAGGATGTTCTTACTCTAAATACCAAACCTGGTATTTGGAGACTGTGGTGCCAGGCTGGTGCCTTTTGAACTGCCACCAACAAAGATGACAAAACCAATATGTAAGAGAAAAAGAGTTTAGAGAAGTTCCTCCAGAATTCTGTGGCATTGTAAGGGATCTGGGCCACTAACAACAGTGTTTTCCTGTATTTTGCCCTTGGAAATTATGTTTTGGTTATTTAAATTGTTCACAATGTGCCAGACTGAAAAACAGTATTTTTGTTTGTCATCTTAAGTCATATCTGACAACGTCTGAACAACGAAAAGGAGAATGTGTTGGAGGGGAAATCAGAAACATATGAACATTGAGAGTGAGTGGAAAGAAAAGGGGAAAAAAACAACACTGTCATTAACCAAGGTGTTTGTTATAAAGGCTCCAGATCGTGTAGTGGTGGTCTTGCCTTTGGGCAAAGCTGCCCCAGCTGCTCACTTCATCAGGAAAACTGACATTTGTGTTTTGTTTGCAAATATTTAGCACAAGCAGTTCTACCTAAGCAGTTCCATTTTCAATATTTCAACACCATCACAAATACGTTCCCATTTCTTCAGAATACCAACTTTCTGCCTGCCCTTCAGTAATTCAGACAGAGCTCTGTGTTGCCTCCTCCTCTGCGCAAGCAGCACCTGAGAGAAGGCTGCAGTGCTCACTGCCTCAGCTCAGCCTGGGAGCCAGGAGCTGGGTCCCCACTGCTGGTGCACAGTCATTTCCAGCAGCACAAAACCAGCACCAGCAACTCCGAACAGAGCCCTTCTGATTCCTCACAGACAGCAGCTTTTGCTCCCAGGCCAGTACCAGTGTGCTGGGGGCTCAGGCAGACAGGTCTGCCTCATTGTCTGGGGCAGAATTGTGTTCACCTGCTCATTCTAAGGCTTGGGTTCCCTCCCTGTGCCCTGGGCACTCCTGCCTGCCAGCCTGTGCACAGTGAGGTGCCGAGCAAGGTGCCCCCCAGAAGAAGTGCCCCTCGGAGGTGGCAGGGCAGGCTGCCCCCCACAGGGACACACCTGCAGCCCCTTGTGGCAACGGCCCTTCAGAGATGGATGCTAATCCTGCAGGGGAAAAAGGTAAGATCCAGAAACTGCTCTGCCCTTGTCCAGCACAGGAAAGGGAAATGGAGAGAAAATTCTGCCTTCTTACATATCCTGGTCTCCAGGGAAACAGAGATCCACTCTGGTTTGAAATGAGGAAGTTTAATTAAAAGCTGACTTTTACAATCATTTATCTTTCAAGACATCTTTGGCTGTAACTCTAACTACACCTCTAAGGGGAAAATGTGCACGCTGGGTAGCCAAGGGGGTTATTAGGAGCAGCCTGTTCTTGAAACCACTGAGAATTCAATTCTGCTTTTTTTTTAAATTCTTTTTTCCTCTTCCTTTTTCCATCTTTTTGTGCTTTTATTTTACTAAGAGACAATTAGGTACTTCACTGATGAGTCTTGGCCACGCTATAAGCATGCCTGTCCCTGGAAACTGTTAAGATACAACAGCCCTGATTATTTTCTTAAATCAGAAAAGAAAGACAAGCTGCAGGAAGGTCCTCTTCATTCTGGGGAAAGCAGGACACAGCCTTGGGCAAAGCTGTGGCCAGCAGTGCGTGCAGAGTCCCCCCAGCCCAGTGTCCTGCCTGGTGCCAGCTCGCTGATGTGGGGGTGCAAACCTCTCAGGGGTGCACCAGCCTGCACTGCAAACTGGGCCTCATCCTGCTCCCTGCGGAAGCTGCTCCAGCCCTGCAGCACATCCGTGTGCGCGGCACTTCAGGGCACACGAGGGCATATTCCCTACGGATGGAAGAGTTTGTCTTCTCCTGTCTGTGTTTACTTCTGCATATTCTCTCTTACCTCATGGAGTTGTGGTTCGTTTCACCAGCCACAAACCCATCTCCAGCTTTACAGAACTACAGATGCTGAAAAACTCATCCGGGTTTCAGTCTGTAGCACCTGGAGTGCTCATCAAGCCTCACTGACGTTCAACAGGCAAAGCCAACGTGCACTCCTTTCACTGGGAGATGTGAGACCCATTCTAGTCTAGGACAGGCCAAATGAATTCTTTATGAACATCCAGGATTCTGCTTTAATCAAAGGCTTTGTATCAGGAATTATTGCAGCTGATTGCTCTCAAACTCCTCAGTTTTGCAAGGGAATGAGTATCCTGCAAGGAATGACTGAGCATTCTCATTCCCAAGCACTGTGAGCTGTATATGTTATATCACATCAAAATTGGTATGAGGGGAACTGAAGATAATATTTCAATTTTGTTTCTTAATCTCACACTTCAATTAAGCAGCACGGATCCTGCAGTTAGCCTCCTTATGTTATCCTCTGCTGGCAGCTCTTACTTACAATTCCCTTTCTGTCTTTTTACTGGTTGCATGGAAGGGTGATAATTTTCTTCTTTCATCAGAGGAAATAATGGATCAAGTTCCCTGGTATCAGTGAAGTTATCTTGAATAAAGCCATTAAAAATCAGACTAGAACTGCCTGGAGAAGCACTGCATTCTGTATGGTTATCTGTTCTCAGCCAGCTGATGAAAGTGGTTGTTAAACAAAAAAGCTACAATTATCTTAAAACTGCAAAGGAGGCAAATATTCCAAGACACTCTGCATTTAGGCACAGCAGCAAGGGGGGCAGTATACCATGATATCCCATGCCTATTAAAAGCCCTTTACTGAATATAATGGCTATAATTGCAACATGTTTAAGATGATGAAAGGAATATCACAGTGATTCTTAAAACTCACGTGCCTTCTTCATCAAGAAGAAAGCCTACAGAGAACAGCCTGTGTTTATTTTAAAAAGTTCCTCTAAAAGAACACATAATTCTTTCAATAAACATAACATAAGGGGGAAATTTCACACATTTTCCTATCATTAGCCTCTCTGTAAATACTGCCAATTCTATTTTTAGAGAGGCTAATGGTAATCACTGCGATCCAGCTGTTCCCAACTCTCTTCCCACCAGCACAGTTGGCTAACAAGCTTCTGCTGTGGGGATCCCCTGTGGAGAGAGGCAGAACAGCTGTGGTGCAGCCTTGACTCCAGAACCTTGCCTGGGCAGGTGGGAAGGGGCAGGGGTCACACCCCTCTCAGCCCCAGGTGCTCAGCCCCAGGGGGGATAAAAGTGCCCACCTCCCCCAGCAGGCTCCTTCCTGGGAAGCTGCCGAGGTGAGTGTGTGCCAGTTCAGCTGCTTGGTTTGGTTTAGCCTTTTGCACTGTAGAATACAGGCCCTACTGATCTTTCTGTGCACCTTCATGCTTTCTTCTCAGTCCTGGTTGCATTTCTGGTGCTATTGGAGCAATTCAGCCTTTTAAATTTGTGATGATTTCTGCCCCTTTTCCGTTTCTTGTGTTGCCTTCATTTGTGTGTCTGTTTGCTTTTCTGCATATGTTATCTATTTGTTTAGGTTAACCAAATGTTTTACTAACAAATTCAGAACATATGTTGCTATATTTTAATAAGACTCATCCTTAGGTCTCACTCATCTATTTCTTTCACTTTTTGCAACAAAAATCTATATCAAGCTATGGAGAATAGCTTTATATAGAAGCAATGACTGCTCTTGTGTTTTTCAGTGTCTCTTTACTTCCGAACTGTAAGAGCAGACTTGGTTTCCTACCTCATCTGAAGGCAAATGTCAGTAAAACCTGTGTACCAGAGCTCCAATCTGAACCAGTATCTGAGCAGAGAAGCTGAACACTTGTCTCTGAAGCTTGAGTGTCACCTGCAGCTTCATGAGATGGGGAAGTGCCCACCCTGGTAGGGAAACACACACACTGGCTGTTGCTTTGCCTCTGCAGCTTGTGACTGGCTTGCTGGAAGTAAAATGAGTCTATTGAGGGACATATTGATTGACTTTTGATCTGTTTTTTTCTTTTTGCCTTCTCATTAGGCTAAAACCTTCCCAGATACTGCCAAGTTAAAGAATAAATGGTGTGATGTCACTGTGCTGATGCTGCACAGAGAACTCGAGTGAGGGGGCTGGACTGGACAAACATTTGAAAAAGGAGCATTGAAGGTCCTGTTTTAAGAGCATTTCCTTAATTTGGCATCTTTTACTTTCCCTGAAATGCCCATGAAAGTGTTTTTTTGTTACTGTTGTGTTTCAGAATTCTAAATAAATTATGAGCTCAAAACTACCTGAGAAAATTAACACTCTAATTAATTGAATTATGTCATTGGTTTCAATCCTAATGCATTTTTTTGTCATCTTGGATAAAATTATCCTAAAATATTTTGGGCTTTACACAAACAAATGTAAATCATTCCTTCTTTGAGTACTGCTTTGCCATTGATCCATTTTTTTTATGTTAATAACTTTTGCCCTCTGGTTCACAAATATTGCTCATGATTAGGATTTAATCACCTAAGTGACCTGAAAGAAAATCTGTTCCAGGAAATGCGTAATAAAATTACTAGTCATGCCTGCTTTTAAAAAGAAATGAGTAGTGAAGAGTAGATCCTGTACTTGCAAAGTGGAGCTGCATGCAAGGTAAGGAACAGGTGCTCTGTCTTACTGAGCCCAGGTGATGGTGAGATTTTTAGAAGCTTGTGTAACAAAACAAGCATGAAGATTCAGGCCTGTTTGGTTATGTATTTAAGGCAACTGTTCACATGAAAACAGCAGGGTTGTAGGTAACTGCAGGACAACAGGATTTTTTCTTTCATAATTCAGAGATTTCCTATAAAAGGGAAGGTTTTTGAGGTTCACCATGCTCTGCTACAAAACGGACCCCTGCCCGGGGAGTCTGTTGAGGTCAGAAGATGCCACAGGAGGGGGTTGTTCAGGTGAGCCAAGGAAAAGACAACTCTAAATTTAACAGCACCAGAGCTTTGCACTAATGCATTCCTGGCAGGCTGAGATGTTCTGGTCTCCAGCTGTACTGGCTGCACCAGACCCTGTACATGCAGAGGATCTAACAGGGCTTTGCCCCCTCACTTCAGAGCATTGTTGCCAGTGTGGTTTGTGTGTTGTGCTGTGCCAGAGTTCCTACAGTTAGGGAGACAGCCTCTCCCACAGGGTGCAAAAGGCATTTGAGGCTGCAGGCTTTAACAGAATGTGTCAGGTTCTCTCCTAGAAATTAAAAAAGTAAAACAAAAAAGCTTCTGTAAGGAAGTAGCTTCTAAAAGAATCCCATTAAAATAGCCTTCCTTTCTCGTTTAGTTCAATAAGCACAGTATAAGTCAGCAAAAAAACATGTCTGTAAACTCTGAAATTAATTTCAGCAGGTCAGGCCTTGATGCTTTTCAGATGAGTGGAAAAGCCACAGATTTCTAGCTGAGATCTTTAATCCCTGTGTTATTGTTTTAAAAGAAAAAGTCCTGCAATAAATCACTTCCATGTGTAATTTCTAGAGTTGTGTATCCTTCAGTCCCCCCAGCAGTGTTCTTGCCACAGAAACATAGAGCAGTTTACAGCTTTCACATTAGATGTTTCGTGTGCAGAGGAGCAGCCCTTCTCTTAAAACATGTTTATGTTTTTCTCTCTTAGTACTTTCATCTGGAAGAAATGTCATATCAGCAATTCCCGAGGATTTATTTCAAAAGCTGCCACTTCTTGTTTGGCTGGATTGCCAGAATAACAAGATTAAAGCTCTTCCCCCTGGAATCGGTTGCCACAGGTAAGATCATTGGTCATACAGATAATTTAATAACAATTGTATTTGTCTTCTATTTGCCTTACTGTAATCTCATTGTAACAGTCAGACTTTTATGTGCTTTTGTTTTGCATTGACCTCAGTGCAGCAGAGAGGTAAATAGGCTTAATTTTGTTTACTGAAACTCAGATGAACGGAAAGGTCCAATTAATATTACATAGTTAATTTCTAAACTCTTAACTTTGGAAACCTAAGACTTGTTGGTCTTTTCACCTACATTTTGCACCATTTTTGTTTTGTGAACTAGAGGTGACTGTGTTTACAGTGTTGTGGGTGAGGTGAAAATGGAGACCCACAGTTATAAGCCTCATGTCTCTCCTAAGTGACAAAGAAGGACAGTAGTCCAGGAAAGCTCCCCGTTAATCTGGTTCTGATGGTTGTCTGATGTGGTATGGGCTGTGTGAAAGATGAAGTGGCTGTCACTGATCCAGGTGGAGAGTGTGAGGAAGTACCTGGTGTTGCTGTGACCCTGAAAAGTGCTCTTGCTCTCACCTTGCCATTGTCTCCAAAACTAGCTTATCACTATTATTTTAATGACCATTCAAGTTGTTCTTGAACCTTTTCACTGATTGTAACAGGAATTCTGGTTAGAGCTTCTCCCGGTCAAACTGAAACATAACTCGGGTTGTAGAAATGGTGCCTTGTGGCAGGGAGGGAAAGCTCCACTCTGACACTTTTCTCTCTAGAAATGCCTGCAAGGTCTGGCTGGAGGGCTGGGCAGGGTCAGCCAAGGACACAGTCCCTGTCCTGGTTGCTGCAGAGGTTGCAGCCAGGCAAGGGCTGGCAGGAAGGAGTGTTTGCCATGGTGTAGGGCTGCAACAATCCGTGCCAGAACTGCCACGGGCTTCTGAGGCAGGGGCTGCCCAGGAGTGCCACCCTGCCTCCAGCTGGGGGGATTTGGGCTTTGGAGGCTGGGATCTCCTGTCGCTTTCACTCAGCTTTTTGCTTTAAATGCAGCTGGATACTTAACAAATGCAAATGATAATATGATGCTTCCATTTCTTGACTGCATTGAATTGTCTTCAAATATTGCCATGAATGTTAATCCAGTGTTGAGCAGCTGCCGGAAAGTTTGGTTTGTTTTTCTTTCCTAGTGGGAAAGAAATATTATGACAAACTATGAGGCTTTCTCCTTACTTGCTTTGTTGAATTTTAACACTAAACAAGTCCAATTGCAACATGAGGAAATAACCACAGCAGCCTGTGTTCTGCAGAACATCATCTGATGGGTTGCTGGGTATTGACAGCTAGGTAAGAGACTGCCACTAAAACTGCAAAATGAAGCAGTGACAAACAGGAGAACAGGTCAAGTGTGGTTTCTGTATCACCTGCCTGGGGGTCACAGCTGTGTGCTGTGAGGGGAAAAGGAGGCAGCTCCCCTGCATTTGGACAAAGTGCCCCCAGATGTGCTAGCTCAGGGGCTCTGGTCAGAGCTGCTCCAAACAGAGCAGGCAGCAACCTGGGCATTTTACTTGCTAAGCAAACCCAATTGTTCTCTGAGCATGGTCATACTGACATTATTTCAGAATCTTGGGATTTGTCTAAACATTAACAGTTTTTAAGACAGATTTAAACAAAAAAGATGTGCTACATAAATGTTGCATGCAATGCATGCCAAGCTTCTAGGCTGCTTCCAAGAATAGGAACACTAGAGCTTTTTTTAAAAAAAACTTGACAAAACTAAGCACAAATAGGGCATATTTCTTTCTAATCTCATAAAAAATGGCTGAGCAGTTGTAGCTCAAATTTAGCCTGAGGAATGCACTCAACAGCCCAAACAGTTGAAGCTCAGCAAAATTATAAACAACCAAAAATGATGTGTTTGTAATTGGAACAGTCAGTATCAGACTTTAAAGTGATAAATAGGCTTTGCAAAGGAAGATCAAATACTAAATATTGAAGTAGTATATAGTAAATGGGCATAAATGTCAACCTCAGATTGTCATACCAGAAAGCCTTGGGCTGTGTTGTTTTCCAGCTCTGATGTTGATGATGAAGTGTGGATTTGCCTTGTGGGGCCATTTCTGCTGTAGGAAAGATAAGAAAATTAAAGAGGAAAAAATATTCTTGTGTTTCTATTTAATTACATGAACTTCGTTCTTATAGTTGTTACTATTTTCTGGTTTATTGCAAAGGCAATTGAAACCTCTGCTTTTAGAAAGGAATTCTATAAAAGAGCTGCCCACAGAGCTTGGAAAAATTCACTACTTTTTAAAAGATGTCATAGACTTTTTTGGTTCTTAATGCTTCATTCTGTGGTTAGACTTTAAAATACTTTAATAGCTTACTAAAGAATGGTTTTAATTGACTGCAAACATGTCCTGTGAGGAGGGGGGAAACTATGTTATTTATATGTTATTTATAATGATGGGCCTTCACTAAAAAGAGGGAAAAAAGGTTTGTGGAGTTCTAGTCAGAAATGTTCTATGTTGTTTATTTGAGTAAGGCTGTAGTAAAAAAATCTGATGTCAGACATTGGGATTAGAGCTGAGAACTTCAACAGCAGCTCATGACACTTGAGATGGTCCTCACAGACTCAGAGCAGCAGGGGGTTTAGCCTGAGCTAGAGGGTGGTAGATGTAACGCAGGGATTTGCCTTCATCCAGGGTCCTGAAGAGACCTGGATGAATCCTGAAGGGTTCATCAATACCCAACGGAGTCTCAGATGTAAACTGAGCTGAGTTGGGAGGATGGTCTGCAGTAACTGTACCTCAGCTGTTAGTCTTCATTCCTTGGGTGTGTTTTTCATCTAGACCTGAAAGGATTTGCAGTGTTTGTCTTCATTCACTGATGTATTTTTGCTGTTGTTAAAAGCTGCCTGTTCATTGAATGAAACATCTTTGTTGCCATTCAGACATCTGCTTCCCCTCCAGTGGTGTTATTCACCTGTGACTGTTCCTGGAGCATTTGTACTGGTTCACCTGACTGGTGTAGAATTATAATGTGTTCCAGATCTAATTAGCAAAGATGAAAAATTCACCCAGTATGAGTCAAAAAATGACCTCAAACCCCAGTGCACTGTGCAGTAGTTGGGCAGTGTCGTGGGGAACCTGGGACACAAGGCTTCTATTTCCAGGACTGCCAGGGGATGCTGGAGAAGCCAGGGAAGATGCCTGGTTCTGCAGCAGGCACAGCCCGTGCCTCGGTGCCCTCTGCTGTACAGAGGGGATGAGAATTCTGTCAGAACTCCTGAAGCCTGCAGAAAGCCTTGAACCACACAGGAGCTGGGTGACTTATGGCTGCATCTCCTGAAGGGATCTCTAGAATGATTTAGGAAAAAACAAAGCCTAAAGATTCTCTGTGGGTGATGCAGTTTAAAATTTAAGTCAATGATTCTGAAGAGGGTGCTTGGAAGGCCAGGTCCCAGTTTGCCATCTTCCCAAGCACATGGGTGCAGTCAGTGGGTGCTGCTGCAACCTGCAGCAGGAGCTGTGCCTGCCTGGCCTGAGAACCCCCCTGCTGCATTCACATCACCTCCAGACCTGTGTGGTTTTCAGCAATAGAAGAGATTTCATTTTTACAACACTGCAGTCCTCTGTGTGATTAATTTTTATCATTTCTGTTTAAAAATAGATTCAACTTCTTCATACTAAACTATTTTAAATCTAATTGTATTCCCAAATAGTTCTTTACAAGGTGCATTGTCTAAGTCATTTCTTCTTGTTAATAATGTAGGTCTTCCATTTCTGCCTTTGTATTTAATGATTATTTGAAGTAATTTTCCAATTTGTGAATCATGACTGTATCAAAAGGCATTCTGGTAGTTGTAGCTCACTTGGCAAACTTTGGGTTTTAGGTTGTTAGAATCCAGTCAATTTGCTAAACCTGCAAACCTCAGCACTCCTGATCATCCATCACACATTGGCTACAACCAGTATGATTGTCCAGAACACTGGGAAAGTCTGGCAGAGATGCAGCTGGATATGAGCTCTGGGGATGCATTTCCCCACAAAACCCACAGCAGCAATTGCACAACAGTGAGTTTAGTCTCTGTGCCATAAACATGGATTTTAAATCTCGTGCACTTTTGTTACTCTACCATAGTTACTTACACAGCACTGCTGGTCTGTTGTGGTTTTAGTTTGTAGTCCAGTAGTTATTCCTTTATGGCACTTTTTTTTTGTGGCACTTTGCCTGGGATATTTCCATTGATCTGTGGTACCAGGTAACTCCTCTTTTCTGACCTCGGGATTGCTGCCCTTCCAGGAGGTGTTGGCAGGTTCTGCACTGTTCTCTCACAAGCCTGACTCACAGTGGAACAGCAGTCACAGGCTGTGGCAGGAAGCTGCACCTGCAGCTGTGGTGTGGTCTTGAGATCTGCTTGATGGGAGGGATCCATTTGCACTTGGGTCCCAAGTGTCTCTTCCAAGAGAATGGGCCCAGAGGGATGCTGCAATTGTCCCACCAGGATGCTTGGGAAATGCCTTGGAGCTCCCTGGGGAGCCCTAGAACCTGCTCCAGCTGCCCCTGCCTCCCCTTGCTCTCCTGCTGGGGTCTGCTGGTCCTTTCCCAGTGCACTTTGTCAGTATTGCTGCAGCTGACATTTCCAGAGAAGTCAAGTCAAACAGTGTGGGTAATCACATCCTAAAATTTGTTTTGTAACATTCCTTTCAGCTTTAATTACTGGTAATTTAAAATCAAATCGCTCTGCTCTAAATAATGCATGTCACTTCTGCAGTGAAGGATTTACCAGAACACTTTGGAAGAGCAAAGGCACCACGTAGTACTGAGAGCAGCAGGCAGAGCTGGGAGCAGTTACCCTGTGGGAAGGGAGGCAGGTCAGGCTGTGCAGTCAGGCTTGGAGGGGAGGTGGGAAGTGTGACCCCAGTGCTCCACCAGGACAAACAGATTGTGAGGGACTGGATGGAGGCTGCCTGTTTGCAGGGCTGCACTTCCTAGAAACCATCTGTCGATTGAAAATAAAGGTCAGGACAAAATAGGTCATTATCTTTTTGTTTGGAGACTTGGCACACACTTCTTGAAAGATTTAATAGATTTCAACTTTTGCATTTTTGATTGAATCAAAATTGACTGGAAGTATTATTTGATTCTTCAAATCCAGTTAGGAAGGGAAAATGGCTAATTTAGTTTTACTTCTTTGAAGCCTAATTTATATGTATTTATAAATACAAATAATCAGCATCAATATGATTTCTGACATAGATTGTGCATATTTTGCACTTTGTTCATGTGTCCCCAGGCAGGAAGCAACAGGTGACAGATGCCTTGGGTCCTGGGGCAAGAAAAGCTCAGTGAGGCTGGGAGTGAGAACCAATGCAGGCCAAATGGTTTCCAAAGCAGAAAATAAGAACAGTGTCCTAGAAAGATGGAAAAAATTAATTAAATCTTAGTCTAGTCTGTCCAGAATAGCCTGAGATTTTGAGAGAAACAGAGCCCACCAGGAAATCAGCATTAATCTTAGATATTACATTAACAGTAATACTGTGCATTTCTAAAAAGTTATTTGTAGCTCTAAAAATTGTTAACTAAAAATCATTAGGCTTCACCAAATAAATAATTTCAGGTAGTAGCTAGTAGCTGCATATGGAATAATGGCAGTTATCATTGCAATCATTATCAAGGCAGTAAATACCAGACATTCACTTTGACTCAACTACCATGTGTATCCAAAAGTTCACCCATCTTTCCAAATGCTGGAAGGTTGGGCCTGGTGGTTTTTTGAGGTACCTTCCAACCTGTTCTGTGATTCTGTGTTTGCCGAATTCTGTTTTCACAGGAAACTTAACTTTTTTTTATAACCTTGAATCTGCATTGAACTTCCACCTAAAGATGTTGTACAGAAGGGAGTAAATCCATGCTGTGCTTCTTTGGGATTCTGGGAAGGGAGGACTGCTGTGTGAAGCCAGCTGCTCCAGGTGAGTGTGTGTGTGTGCAGGGGTGGGTGTCTGTGCCTTCACTGCCCTGGAATAAGTGTGACACACAGGGTGCTCTCCTCGAGGGCTTTTTTTCACTAATGATGCTGTCAGGCTTGGCATCCAGAAGGGGTCTTGCTGGTGAGGGTAAATGAGGAAAAAGTGATTCAGTGTTGTGGTAAAAAAAAAAAAAATCAAACTGTGATTTAGGTGAAGGGTTTATTTCAGTGGAGGCCAAGAGGTTGTGATGGTGTAAGAGGAAGTCTTAGTTACTTGTGATGTGGTTAGAGAAACAGAAGGTGTTTCAGCAGAGGCTGCTCACTGGAGTCAGCAGAGAAGCAGCAGGGCAAGAAAACTGGGCCACTTCATCAAGATGAACAAGGGTGAGTGTGCCAGCCAGGCACTTCAGAACAGTGCAGGGTAAGTGCCCAGGGAGGGGGCATGAGGGCCCTTCATTAGCAGAAGACTGTGGAGGGAAGAAGTGGAAATACAGCTCTGCCTTAGAGAAAAAAGGTGGAGCTGATAAAAATCCCAGCTGGGTCAGTGTAGCCTCTGTGCCAGGAGACAGGCTGGGCCAGGTACTCAGCTGCCAACACTGAGAGAACTTCACCCAACACTGGTTTAAAGGAGAAACAGTGGATGCTGCTGCTGGGGGTGCAGTTACTCTGTGCACACTCTGGAGCACAGACCTGCTGCTGCTTAGGAGTTTAGTGCACTGTAAATACACCAGAATTGTTACAAGCTGCTTGGTATTGTTCATCCACATCCCAGAAGCCTGATAGTGTTTGCTCTGCTTTCATAGTGTGTTTGAGCCCACATTCTTCAAAGACAAGCACAATTTGCTCTGTATCACACATTCTCCTTCATTTTTTCCCACAGATTGCAGTTATAAATTTATATTAGGAGGGTAAAATTAAGAAGTTGTCAGCAGAGAGGAAAAGATGCAACATAATTTGCATTATTTATGGCCTAATAGATTCCAAAAGTCATTAATAATAGAAATACTGGGCATATTCCCACAGAATAACTCTCCTCATATTTAAGCTTTCCTGTAATGAAGGGCAATTACTGTGGACTCAATTAGTATCAGACTGGAATTAGGGGTGTTAAACTGTGATTTCATTAAAGGGAACACTGTACATTCAGAGTATGAATGAACCATGTAAAATGCTCAGCAACATGGTGAGAAACAAAAATATCAGCTCCAAATACTGAAAATTAAGTCAAAATACTGTTGCAAAGATAATGTCTAAGAGTTTTTCTTAATCTCATTTCCATGTATGATGTCACTAGAGAACCATGAGTGTTTCCAGAACTTCATGTGATTGTCTTTGCATTTTAAGACCTTGTATATGATCTGTGTTTTGAGGTCAATTATAGTCCAGTAGAATTGCTTGATTACCAGTATTTACCTCCAAATTTCACCATGTTTTAGCATGACTTGAGAGTGAGCAGTGCATTCTTCTGGATAGACATTTATCTTTTTTCCGTATCAGTGGACATCTATTTTAGCATGGACATCTATTTTAGCCTGCACAATATGTAAAAATCTGCTTGCTTGACATTTGAAGTCATCAGGACCTCAAGTTGCAGACTAAGATGCCATCTGTATTATCCTCCAAGCTTGGCTTTCACACCTGCAGGAGAGCTCCTTCTGTGCAATCTGCAGAGATTCATCTGCCATTAGAGAAGTTCAGTAGCTCAGTGGGTTGGCAAGTGAAACAGCTTTCTCAGAAGACCTAAATCCAGGCTTGTCTCTGGCCACGTTTTGCCAGTGTCACACTGGTTTGTGTGCTCCTCAAGCAAGGGCTGTGCTGGATGAGAACCGCTGTAGGTCAAGAGGGAAGTGAGCTGAAGAGGGGTGCCAGGAGGCAAGCCCAGCACCAGGCTGCACCAGGTGTTCCTGACCCCTGCCTCCAGCCACATTACCTGGG
>NW_009953207.1:554717-563166 GCF_000747805.2 Chaetura pelagica | reverse complement strand
TTTTTTCCCACAGATTGCAGTTATAAATTTATATTAGGAGGGTAAAATTAAGAAGTTGTCAGCAGAGAGGAAAAGATGCAACATAATTTGCATTATTTATGGCCTAATAGATTCCAAAAGTCATTAATAATAGAAATACTGGGCATATTCCCACAGAATAACTCTCCTCATATTTAAGCTTTCCTGTAATGAAGGGCAATTACTGTGGACTCAATTAGTATCAGACTGGAATTAGGGGTGTTAAACTGTGATTTCATTAAAGGGAACACTGTACATTCAGAGTATGAATGAACCATGTAAAATGCTCAGCAACATGGTGAGAAACAAAAATATCAGCTCCAAATACTGAAAATTAAGTCAAAATACTGTTGCAAAGATAATGTCTAAGAGTTTTTCTTAATCTCATTTCCATGTATGATGTCACTAGAGAACCATGAGTGTTTCCAGAACTTCATGTGATTGCCTTTGCATTTTAAGACCTTGTATATGATCTGTGTTTTGAGGTCAATTATAGTCCAGTAGAATTGCTTGATTACCAGTATTTACCTCCAAATTTCACCATGTTTTAGCATGACTTGAGAGTGAGCAGTGCATTCTTCTGGATAGACATTTATCTTTTTTCCGTATCAGTGGACATCTATTTTAGCATGGACATCTATTTTAGCCTGCACAATATGTAAAAATCTGCTTGCTTGACATTTGAAGTCATCAGGACCTCAAGTTGCAGACTAAGATGCCATCTGTATTATCCTCCAAGCTTGGCTTTCACACCTGCAGGAGAGCTCCTTCTGTGCAATCTGCAGAGATTCATCTGCCATTAGAGAAGTTCAGTAGCTCAGTGGGTTGGCAAGTGAAACAGCTTTCTCAGAAGACCTAAATCCAGGCTTGTCTCTGGCCACGTTTTGCCAGTGTCACACTGGTTTGTGTGCTCCTCAAGCAAGGGCTGTGCTGGATGAGAACTGCTGTAGGTCAAGAGGGAAGTGAGCTGAAGAGGGGTGCCAGGAGGCAAGCCCAGCACCAGGCTGCACCAGGTGTTCCGGACACCTGCCTCCAGCCACATCACTTGGGAATGGGGGTAATGTCAGCATCTGGGAATGCTGGCAGAGTATTCCATCAAGGAAACCAGCAATATAGAAAAACAGACCTTTGGAGATGCAAGATTGCTCCCTTAAATACAGTGTAGTGTGTTAGAAGTCCAGTCCTAGTTCAGCTGTTACTGTAGTCCCAGTGACAGACCCGAGCCCCAGAGCTCTGCAGGTCCCAGAGCTGCCCATGTCACAGGAGCCAGAACAGGCTGTTGCCAAACACTGTGAAAATGCCAGAGATGTCCTTGTCCAACCAGCAGGACTTCTGCACAGGGGAGTTCAGCTTTACTGATATCAACCCTCCCCTGCACAATTAGGAAATCAATTTATCTTTGAGCATTGGTAATTGTTACCTGAAATAAAAAGAAAATCGGGTAGTAACAAAAGCATGTCTTGTGTTAGAGGGAAGGAGTCATTGCCCTGAACAGCAGCAGCATCACTGTGGGGACACCTGGCCAGGTGCTGCACTGGCATGAGCTGGAAGAGGTTTTGTTGGGTTTGCTTCACAGATGTGCAGACACTGCAAGGCTCTCTGTTTCTGCTTTTTATCTGTCTGTGAGGTGAACCTGCACTGCTGTTCAGAGATCACTTCCTGTGCTCGCAGCAGCAATTGGGAATTAATTACAGCTGATCACTCCAAGTGTGTGTGAGGGGAGAGCTGTGCTTGGCAATCAGCAGGGTCTGACAGCAGCCACTGTTTGTATTGTCAAGTGGACTATTATGGTGGTTGTTAAAGTTCCCTCGGGCATTTGTTACACCCCTTCTTTCAATGTAAACACATCATATACTTGAAACACTCTAGTTACTTGTTTTGGATTTTAACTCCTCTTCAGTGAATCACAGTCTTGAAAACGTTGAGGATTTCATTAGTGTTCTTCAAAATAGCAACTCGACAGCATTTTTTTCTGCTGGCTTTTGTCTGCAGAAGAATGTGGGGCTGCTTTCTGTTCTGCTTAAGTCAAACAATAGATTAGAGGACAAAACAATGATAAATTACGCTCTGAAACAGCACTGTCACTTTATTATGTTACCATGTTTAATGCTAGTTTAGATAGTGGTGTATTTAAAGAAAAATAATCCCATGGACTTTAATATTTAGAATCTGTGGGCATGCAGATGAAGTTAGGGAACCTTCTGTAATATGCAGGAGTTTTTTCTCCCTCCCACATGGCCCATCTGTTCCTGCTGGATGAGAGCAGTGTGTAAGCAGTAGTATATCCACGCTTCATGCAGGCAGGATAACAGAATGTACCTTGGAATTATGCTTTTTTTCTCCCAAGTGTGAGAAGAAGCAGGTGATGAGTGTGTTTCTTCCCCAGGATGCAGGGAACCTCCTGCGCCTGGAGCTGATCCAGAAGCAAACTCTGTGTCTCTTACAGCCCCTCGCCTGCAGGGGCCCAGGTGGGCTGTGCTGTGTGTCCCTGGGTGGGCACTGCTTGGGCAGCAGTAGGTGGAGGTGCAGACCTGCCTGGAGGGGTGGGTGAGTTCTGGTGTGTTGCTGAGCTCAGCACTCCTGTGGGTGCCCTCCCAGCACACCTGCACTGACCACAGCTGCTGTGCAGTGCAGTTGCACTGTGCAGTCTTAAGGGTAGCTATATTTTGGTCTCTAACTTTGTGATTTTATTGTTCCAACTAAATCCAGGTGTTGATCTGCCTGTGTCTTTTATGGAGCTACATGCTGTTGCATCTGCAGTCTCACTTTCAGGATGTTTAAATGTGTTTTAGTTACCTTTGCTAGTAAAAGAATCTATAGGCAAAATCCTCATTTACTCAGGTGGTTCTGGTTATAGTCTATTTCACTGTAGGCTTTTTTATTAGGTAAATTAGGTAATATCAGAAAAAAACTCCTTTGCTGTGAGAGTGCCAGAGCCCTGGGCCAGGCTGCCCAGGGAGGCTGTGGAGTCTCCTTCTCTGGAGACATTCCAACCCACCTGGACACGCTCATGTGTGATGTGCTCTGGGTGACCCTGCTCTGGCAGGGGGGCTGGACTAGGTGATCTTTCCAGGTCCCTTCCAACCCCTGGGATGCTGTGATTCTGTAGGCATACCCTGGAGTCCACCATCAGGTAAATGTAAAAGATGACAGAGGAAGCTCGTGTGTGTGTGTGTGTGAAGGCTGAGGCCTAGAAAGGTGTGACTGGAGACAAGGCTGGATTGGTTGGAACGAGGTGCAGGGTGTGCTGGAGCTTCCTGCAGTGCTGGGCCTGTCATTGTGACATTACATTGCATATTTAGATGGATTATGGTAAAAGATCTCTGTGTTGACTCACAGATTGCATCTGGACACTTGTAGTATGTTAATGATTATTGTATCTGTTTGCTTTGCCTTCCTCTGAGATATGGAACATATTTTTAACTTCCTCATGCAGGGAACTCTAAATCAGTCACACACAGTTTGTGGAATGCTTATTTACACCCAAATCTGCCCTGGCAGGCTGTAGGTGCTGCAGGAAAATGCAGTGAGAGAGAACGTCAGGGTTACATATGGCCTTAACCCAGTCCTGAAATGTGCAGACATGATGGCAGCCTGAGTTCCCACTGTTTTCTCCCCTCAAAGCACAACGCTGGGATTTTCTGCTTCCACATCCTCCTCTGTTGCAGAGCCTGATTGTCAGGGCCACCTCTCCCCCTTGCTGGGGGGTGGCAGCCCCGGGACACGCCGGGGAGAGGCTGGGGAGCTCTGCTTTCCTTGGGGAAAGCTGCCAGCATGAAATGTGTATTGAACACAAAAAAAAGACCAAGAAATTCCACTTCTGTTAGGCTGATTGACTGGCACTGAGTTTTGCTTACAAGCCAATCTGTTGATACACAGGGTTACTGTGATCCCTGTGCATCCCAACGGAGATGCTAGCTGTTGGGGAACCGAGCTGAAGGGCTGCAGGCTGGTGTGTGCTTGCTGGAGGAAATACAGAGAGTGCTTTTCTTTACCAGTCTGGTGCTCCGGGACAAAAAGGAAAGTGCTTTACTCCTTGCTGACCTGCCCGTGGAACTCCATGAATTGCTGTTCCAGCTGGGCAGAAAATAAATCATTTTCGGTTAATTTCTACTTCATCTGTTCTGTCTCCTCTAAACCCAGAGGCCCCTGACTGGCTGCAGGCTGCAGCTAGAGGGCAAGCTCTGCACATGGCACAGAGATGTCCTGCCTGCTGTCACTGTCACTGCCTGCTGAGCAGGATTCCCCACTGCCGAGCAAGGAGTGCCCGGGTGCTCCTGGTGGGGCAGCCAGCAATCCTGGGGGCCAGGGGCTGCCAAAATGGGCCAGTTTTTACCCAGCTGTGTGCCCAGCAGCAGAGCGACCAGCGGGGCTGTGCCAGAGGGTGGCACTGCACAGGGAAGCACCTGGAGCTGAGGACTGGAACAAAGCTGGAGTCCCTGCAGACATTCAGGAGTCGGAGAAGGTATCGTATTAACGAGACCTTTATTGACAAACCTTCACAACGTGATGGGTCAGGTTGTTTCCAGTAACGGAGATGCTAGCTGTTGGGGAACCGAGCTGAAGGGCTGCAGGCTGGTGTGTGCTTGCTGGAGGAAATACAGAGAGTGCTTTTCTTTACCAGTCTGGTGCTCCGGGACAAAAAGGAAAGTGCTTTACTCCTTGCTGACCTGCCCGTGGAACTCCATGAATTGCTGTTCCAGCTGGGCAGAAAATAAATCATTTTCGGTTAATTTCTACTTCATCTGTTCTGTCTCCTCTAAACCCAGAGGCCCCTGACTGGCTGCAGGCTGCAGCTAGAGGGCAAGCTCTGCACATGGCACAGAGATGTCCTGCCTGCTGTCACTGTCACTGCCTGCTGAGCAGGGTTCCCCACTGCCGAGCAAGGAGTGCCCGGGTGCTCCTGGTGGGGCAGCCAGCAATCCTGGGGGCCAGGGGCTGCCAAAATGGGCCAGTTTTTACCCAGCTGTGTGCCCAGCAGCAGAGCGACCAGCGGGGCTGTGCCAGAGGGTGGCACTGCACAGGGAAGCACCTGGAGCTGAGGACTGGAACAAAGAGCTGGAGTCCCTGCAGACATTCAGGAGTCGGAGAAGGTATCGTATTAACGAGACCTTTATTGACAAACCTTCACAACGTGATGGGTCAGGTTGTTTCCAGTAGCACTCGTTGTGGTAGAACTGCCCAGTAGGTCTATGTGTTCTCTCAAACTTACCCAGTATCTCAGCTCCAGACCAGGGATGGGCCATGTCACTGGTTACCAGTTACCAGCCCCCCAGGCTGGTTACCAAAGGAGAGGACCTCACCTTCAGGGTGTGTGCAAAAGTTCTAGGAAGATTTTGCTCCAA
This sequence comes from Chaetura pelagica, assembly GCF_000747805.2. Taxonomy (NCBI): domain Eukaryota; kingdom Metazoa; phylum Chordata; class Aves; order Apodiformes; family Apodidae; genus Chaetura; species Chaetura pelagica. The sequence continues at coordinate 557,803 of NW_009953207.1, read as the reverse complement.
AGTAACTAATGTTAAAATGAAAATCTCAAGGAAGTTGTCCTGTTTGTGTCTGCCATTCTCATGTCCTGTAATACACTGGTGCAAAAGATGAGATGCTGAAAATCAATCCACAATAATTCTTTCATCTCGGTTTCATGGTTGCTGGGCACACCACTTCTAACCCTGGAAATACACCCAAAATTGTCTGAAATATCAGTAGGCTTTAAATTAAAATTAATTCCATTCCTCGGTGATGAAAGGGAGGTTTGTACAGGTTTAGTGTTACATTTTATTATATCCGTTTAACAATACCTGGTGCTCAAACAATAGAAAGGACCCTTGTAGAACAGGTTACAGATTCTCTAGAAATGTAGGAAAACTTGCAACTCAACATCATCTGACACAACCAGGTTTTTAAAAAACCTGAGAGAGCTGTGAAGCAGCACCAGGCTCCTGAAAGCTTGGAGCAAAGGCTGCAGGAGGTAGGAGATGAAGCTGCAAGGTGAGTGCTGAAAAGGTAAGATGATAAACTCTTCCTGTGTAATGCTGTGGGTGATTTCCACTTGATTTTGTTACTGTGAAAGCATCCATTTCTCTTTTGCCATCCTGTGGAGTAGAAAACCCACCCATAATTAACAATTACTGTGGCTAATAGAGGGAAAAAATAAATTCAATTTCATTCCAGGCAGATTTAAAAAATCAAAATAGTGCTTAGAGACTTGCAAATGCACACAGCTCAGGTGCTCCTCCATGTGCAAGGCAATACCAGGACAAGGAGCATGCTGTTAAAGCAACTCCTGTTTTATTATAGTAATCACTTATTTTCATAATAAAACAGCTATTTTGTACTACCCTTATGTCATCCTAACAGTGAGTGTGAGCTAGAGGGCAGCATCTCCAGTCCTGTTTGCAAAATGAATGAAGCAAACCTCAGCTGACAGATGGGCTCACCTTGACAGGCTCATCTGGAGTGGAAACGTGCACACTTGTCTCAGTTGTTCCACTCTGTTAGCTGGAGTGAGAGGGAGAAGTATCAACATGTCCCAGATTTTTAAGAGCTGCTAAAATGTTTGATGTTATTTTTGGAAAGTATTCAAATTAAGTTTCAAGACTCTTTTTTTTTTCCCACTTTGATTTAATGTACAGGGGAAAGCTTGAAATTCTGCTTATTTTTCTGACTGCAAGATGTGTTGGTTTGCTCCATTTTGCAAAATTCTCTGGTATCAAATATTTTAAATGTAAACTGTTAAAAATCAAACATTTTATTGCTGATGCTGGAATTGTGTGTATGTGAGTGTATGTCTGCACAGCACCCACATATATAAGCAGACATAAACATCTGCAGCGCTTTGAGTCTCAAAAGCAAAGTAAAAATTCCAAGGCAAAAAACCAAGAAAAGCATAAAAGGTGGCTAAAGATGAATGGAAAACTTGGTGGGCAGGGATGAGGGTTTTTATCACATGCTGTAAAAGCCATTCAATGCAAGTGGTTGATACAGCAAAATGCTGAAATTCAAGATTACCTGTTTATGAACAAGGACTCTTAAATCTAGAGCCTGAGACATCAGCAAGTGTCCTGGTTAGGGAGAGAAACCTGGGAGCTGCTGGTAGAGCTACTCTAGCTGTGAAATGTGTTTGCTTATCGCAGCGTCACGAGGGAGGATTATTGCCCTGACTGGAAGTGTTAGTTCAGTTTTCCCAGCTGCACAGCCAGTCAGGATGGAGTCACGGACCCCCGGGGGGATGAGGCAGCGCTTGCCCCGGGTGGGTTTGCTGTCTGTGGCACTTGACTCACAACCAGCTTTGCCTCAAGCCCCCGGGCTGGGGCTCTTGAAACACCTTTGTTAAGTGTGGAGGCAGCATCACTGGTATGAACCTGCTGGTTTCCTTTTCCCAGTAAGGAATTACAGTGCAGTAATAACACCCCTTTGCCATGCAGAAGGAAGACGAAACAGCTCTGACGTTGCTTGTTTGCTCTGGAGAGCAGCAGCCTGTCCATTGCAGCTCCTCACAGGGCAGGGAGACCTTGTGCCTGCTGGGAAGCACGTGCCTGGGAGCCTTCCCTTGCCAAGGGCTGCCAGGTCCTGGGCACAGCTGGCTGTAACTGTGCAAACTGATCCTGTGAAGGTCAAGGATTTTGGGGCCTTCTATCTTTGTGGTGTCACAGCACGTGCACTTTCAGAAAACAGAAATCCTCATTTCTTTCAGAGCATCTTTGGCCCTCAAACCCCAAGTGATCTAATGCCCTGGAAGCACAGCCTCCCTGCTACACACACCAGGGCAGGTGAGTCCCACCTAGTGCAGAGCCTGTGCCAGGAAATGGTGACACTGTTCTAAAATTACCCGCGTGCCACACACAGCTCGGGGAGCTGCGTGCTCCTCACATGGAGCTCCTTCCTTCAGGGGGGTGCAGGAGCTGTGTGTGACACCAGCACCCAGGCTCTGCAGGGCTGTGCCCTGCTGGCTGTGCTGCAGGGGGGCCTGGCTGCCTTTGCTGTCTCATGAGCAACCTGCCCCCACGTCCCAAACACATGTATGAGGGCAGTGATGCTGCTCAGCAGGTGCCCAGCCCTGGGGGGGTACTCTGGGTACTGCAGTACCAAGTGCTGCTGCACAAGCTGCTGTGTGCCCGGGGTGCCCAGCCCTGGGGGGCTGCTCTGTCTGCGTGGCCTGACAACAGCCTGGAAGGGGCAGTGACCACCCGAGAAGGAATTCATCACCTGGTGGGGGGGCTGTGGGGTCTGAGGAGCCCTCGGTGCCTGCGCTGGGTGTGTTTTTTTTCAAAAGCAGAATGTTTCAATGAAGACTTGTAAGAGCTTCACTCGGTTCCCACCGGCTTTCAGGGTTTGTCGCGGGTCTGCGAAGCACCTGAGCGAGCGGGGGCGGATCCCAGCGGGTCGGCACGCGGTTGTGGAGTTCAGGCTGCTCACAGGCGCTTTTATTAGTCCTGAATCGACTACTTTACCCCTCTTCCCCATTGCCTGGCGTTTCATTGATCAGCCCCTGTCGCCAAGAAGGGGCGGGGCGAGCGGGGGGACACGCCCCCTCAGCTGAGACACGCCCCCTCCCCTGGACACGCCCCCATGCGTTTGACACGCCCCCTCCTTC
>NW_009953207.1:546784-553453 GCF_000747805.2 Chaetura pelagica | reverse complement strand
AAGGTTAACTTCTAAATGGCTTGTAAATGCCCCCGCGGTCGGCCCTGCTGTCCCCCGGTCTAACCCCCGGGCCTGGGGCGGCTTTTCTGTGTGCTGGGTGAAGGGAAAGGGCTTTGGTTTCTGCCTGCTCGGTGAGCAAACGGCCAGGTCAGGGCTGGGGGGAGGACAGCCAGCTTCACCTTGGGCCTTCTGCTCAGCAGATGCAGGAGGCAGGGCTTCTGAACTTAATTGTCATCGTTTATTTAGTTACACATGGCTATCCCAGAAAATTTGAGCCAGATTTTCAGAAGTATTCAGGCATCTCACTCTGTTAGAGCCTGTAAACCCTGCTTGGTGTCTGGTTCCAGCCAAAACAGAGCACAGGAGGCAGCTCTTCAGCTCAGCTGCTTCTGTCTTTGCACATTCCCCTTTTCTTCCTCCTTGGTGACAATGTGCACTTTTTTTACCTGTTTTTTTTTTTGCTGTGTTTTTTTTTCCCCCTAACCTTTCTCTGTGATTTTTTTTCTTCTTTTCCCCTCTTTGCCCCAACAGATCCAAGGAACAACCAGACAGGTGTTTCCTTCCAGGCTTTAAGGTGCTTCTGGAGCCCATGGCTGCCCTGGTGACGCTGGTCTCTGCTGGGGTGGGAGGGCAGCCCAGCACTCGTGGAGCAGTGGGGTTGTCTCTGGGTACTGGTGCTCATCCTGTTGCTGTCCCACCAGCCAGGAGACCCGCAGCTCAGCCAGGGCTGCTGGCCCAGCACTGGGGATACTGGGGAAACATCCTCCTCCCTGGCTTGGAGTGGGACAAGGAGGGCAGGCAGAAGGGGCTTTGTTGGTGTGTTTTAGCTCATGAGCAGGATAGCTGCCCCATCTCCCACCTGCCCCAGGAATTACCATCTCTAATGATCAGGCTTGTCTGTGGTGGTGAGCCTTTGGATGGGCCTGCCTGCCCCAGGGTGACCCAGGGGCGAGGTTGCTGCTGCCCCTTGTCTCCTTAGAGCAGCTAAAACCTTTGGGTGGGCTGGTTTCATGGCCTGCTGGTGCAGTAGTGCTGCTCCAGGTGGAGAAATGGGAGGAAGAGCAGCTTGGCTTCCGGGTGCCATGTGGCATCATGTGTTTGTTCATCATTGCTGTCAGGTCACAGTGGAGTGGGAGCACATCCCGACCATCTCTCCAGGAGCCCTGGGTAGAGGTCTCAGTTTCCACGAGTCTGGCAGCACTGGGATGAGAGCCTCTTCCCGTGGGGCCAGTGCCTGGCTCCTGGTGGACCTTAGTGACATTGGGTGAGGGTGGGAAGCAGGCCAAGAACAGCTTCTCCACGGCAGCAACCCCGAATTTGGGGTGTGAAGGGGACTAACAGCAGGATACAGGAGTCAGTCTGTTAGTGGTTGGAAGGTGAAAGCTGAGATGTGTCCCAAAGGCAGAAGGAATTTGTCAGCTTGGTGCTGAGCTTTGAAGGCCCCAGAGCAGAGCTGTGGCAGGGATTTTTTCCCTGCTCCTGCCCGTTGCCTTGCTGATGGGGCGGTGTCTGGCTGAGGGGGGCCTGTGGGGGGTGGGATGGGACTGGCAGGAGAGGAGCAGCCAGGGTGAGTTGTTTTACCTGTACAAAAAGAGGGGGGAAGCCCAGAAAAGCCAGTAGGGTGGCTCCTTAGCTATGTTCTGTGTTTTGAACTGGGTTTAGGATTAATCTATTTTATTTCTTCTAAAATGATGTGACTGACCTGAGGAGCTGAGCAGGAGGCAGGACTGAGTGCCCAGGCCGCCAGGAGGTCCCTCTCCATCCAGGTTCCACCATCAGACTCCTGTTATTTTGGCCACAAGGAAGCAGGTGCAGGTCTGAACCCAAAACCACCTGCCTGGCTTAGCAGGGGCTCATCCTGCAGGCAGCTTGTGTGGGAAGTGGGCAGGAGCCTTCCTGCCTTTTCCCTTGTGCCTTGGGGAGCAGTGGGACATCGTTAAAAATACATGTCTGACTTATGGTGCTTCTGGAGCCCGTGGCTGCCCTGGTGACGCTGGTCTCTGCTGGGGTGGGAGGGCAGCCCAGCACTCGTGGAGCAGTGGGGTTGTCTCTGGGTACTGGTGCTCATCCTGTTGCTGTCCCACCAGCCAGGAGACCCGCAGCTCAGCCAGGGCTGCTGGCCCAGCACTGGGGATACTGGGGAAACATCCTCCTCCCTGGCTTGGAGTGGGACAAGGAGGGCAGGCAGAAGGGGCTTTGTTGGTGTGTTTTAGCTCATGAGCAGGATAGCTGCCCCATCTCCCACCTGCCCCAGGAATTACCATCTCTAATGATCAGGCTTGTCTGTGGTGGTGAGCCTTTGGATGGGCCTGCCTGCCCCAGGGTGACCCAGGGGCGAGGTTGCTGCTGCCCCTTGTCTCCTTAGAGCAGCTAAAACCTTTGGGTGGGCTGGTTTCATGGCCTGCTGGTGCAGTAGTGCTGCTCCAGGTGGAGAAATGGGAGGAAGAGCAGCTTGGCTTCCGGGTGCCATGTGGCATCATGTGTTTGTTCATCATTGCTGTCAGGTCACAGTGGAGTGGGAGCACATCCCGACCATCTCTCCAGGAGCCCTGGGTAGAGGTCTCAGTTTCCACGAGTCTGGCAGCACTGGGATGAGAGCCTCTTCCCGTGGGGCCAGTGCCTGGCTCCTGGTGGACCTTAGTGACATTGGGTGAGGGTGGGAAGCAGGCCAAGAACAGCTTCTCCACGGCAGCAACCCCGAATTTGGGGTGTGAAGGGGACTAACAGCAGGATACAGGAGTCAGTCTGTTAGTGGTTGGAAGGTGAAAGCTGAGATGTGTCCCAAAGGCAGAAGGAATTTGTCAGCTTGGTGCTGAGCTTTGAAGGCCCCAGAGCAGAGCTGTGGCAGGGATTTTTTCCCTGCTCCTGCCCGTTGCCTTGCTGATGGGGCGGTGTCTGGCTGAGGGGGGCCTGTGGGGGGTGGGATGGGACTGGCAGGAGAGGAGCAGCCAGGGTGAGTTGTTTTACCTGTACAAAAAGAGGGGGGAAGCCCAGAAAAGCCAGTAGGGTGGCTCCTTAGCTATGTTCTGTGTTTTGAACTGGGTTTAGGATTAATCTATTTTATTTCTTCTAAAATGATGTGACTGACCTGAGGAGCTGAGCAGGAGGCAGGACTGAGTGCCCAGGCAGCCAGGAGGTCCCTCTCCATCCAGGTTCCACCATCAGACTCCTGTTATTTTGGCCACAAGGAAGCAGGTGCAGGTCTGAACCCAAAACCACCTGCCTGGCTTAGCAGGGGCTCATCCTGCAGGCAGCTTGTGTGGGAAGTGGGCAGGAGCCTTCCTGCCTTTTCCCTTGTGCCTTGGGGAGCAGTGGGACATCGTTAAAAATACATGTCTGACTTTCCCAATAGCAGTGGAATTATTTGAGGAAAAGGATGGTTGTTGCCTTCCTACAGGCATCCCTGTTGTCTGCAGCCAAGGCAGTGCAAGCAGCAAGCACCACCAGAACCAGAGCAGTAGAGTGGCTTGGGTTGGAAAGGCCACCCAGTAACTGTTTCTGAGTGGCTGGCAGTTAGTTTGTTCTAATAAATTCACCCTTCCAGACAGCAAGCTGCCTGTCATCCATGCTCATGAGTTAGATACATTTTGACTGCAGTTAAATATTTTTTTGATAACAAGGCTTGGCAATTTTGTTGCAAATGAACTTATAATTAGTTATTTTTTAATTATGCATGACTGTGAATTGGAGGACAGTGTCTTCTGTTCCAAGCTGAGGTTGGGTTGAGGTAAAATAGTCCATTTGGCTACGTCAGCCCCAGAAAGGGGGGTGATTAAAAGGGTGAGCTTGCATCCTGCAGTATTTCCTGCTGCTTGTGATCTGCACACGCACTCATGCCCCTAGCCCACAACCTTTATCTCAGCTGACTGGGTTTAGATCTGCAGAATGAATCCTGACAGGCAGTTGATAGAAGAAAGGCATTAACTGCACCAGGTTTGTGCGACAAGCCTGAAGGATGTAGGGAAGGTGAGTCTTTCTCCTGGTGGCAAAAGTGTGTTGCTCCTGGAAAGTGAAGTGTGTCAGTTGAAATGTTCTTTTTCTGCCATGGATGGAAAGACACTGGAGCTAAATCCTCTTACCAGGAGCTGTGGGGGTGGAAGGTGGCTTCAGGCTGGGTGTGGGGGGAGCACTGGGGCTGTGGCACAGTGGGTGCTGCCCAGTGGTGGGACTTAATGGCTTTGGGCTGGTCTTGTGTGGCTGGAGGAGCCTGAAAGAGCCCGGTTTTCCAGAGCTTCCCCATCAGGAGTAAGTACTGAGGAAGCACAGGGAAACAGAAAGCAGCCATGGGTGTTGGTGGTCTCTCACTCGTGCTGAGCAGGCTCTGCTGGAGCCTGGCCCTGCAGGGACAGGAGAAGGGGGATCTGAGTGGGCTCTGGGGCAGGCTTTGCTGTGCTTGAGAAGCAGGGCAGGCAGGGGGCCGTGATGGCAGAGCCTGGGGTGCTAGGCAGGCTGGAAAAGGGAGGATCCCTCAGCAAAACTGCTTGCTTAGCCTTTAGAGACACTTGCAGCATGAAGAAAAAGGTCTGGAGGCTCTCCCTGGCATTGCTGAGGTAGGCCACCTTCCCCAGCATCACAGCAGTGCTGCCACAGCACCCTGCTGCAGCAGGATGGCTGGACCTCCTCTGGCCCTAGGCCTGCCAGAGCCAATACCTGTCCATGCGGAAGCTGCTGCCTTCCAAGATGAGCCTTAAGCTGCTTTATTGTTCATCCTGGCAGTGTGTGTAATCCCTTGGACAAGGTAGGGGGTGTTTCCTCTCTGACCACTGGTACTAGGACATCTTGGGCTGCAGAGCTGCTGGAGCCTTGCCACAGGGTGGTGGGAGTCCCTGCCATGGGGGCTTTTGCTGTTAAGCCAGGGCTTTCTCCTTGTATTTTTGTAACAAGTCTGAAATAGCAGGACCCTGCCCTAAAAGGCTTCTGGTTCAAAGGGCTTCACAGCTGCTTGCCCTGCTGTGCTCCCAGGAGGGCATTGCCCAGGTGCTGCCCTCAGCTGGGCTCTGCAGCAGCCCCCAGTTCAGACCCAGCAGGGTTACAGTGAGCTCAGACTGTAAAGACTAACTTTATGAGCATAAATCATCCCGTGGGGTTAACCTTTGAGTGCTTTGCTTCTGCCAAGTGAGAAGCTTTGCACCACGCTGGATTCTCAGGAAGTCGTGGATTTCGTGGACCTGCCTGCTCAGAGCCAGGCTGTGGAGAGCAGGCAGGATCCAGGCCTGCCTGCAGGGCCAGAGAGAGCTGGGCTTGTGTCCGTGTGAGGAACAGAAGACTTGTACAGTTTTCTGGTGTGACCATATTAGACAATCTCCTTGCATAAAATAACCAAAATGTATAGCCAGAGCTTTAGAAATTCTACCACTTGCAGTTGTTTTATGATTGATGCTGACATCTTTGTTTGGCTGTACAAACTGTACTTGCTTTCTGGGTTGTCATTTGAAAGACACCTACATTCTCAGTTGTCTCTGTTTAAAAAAAACTCTTTGAACAAAAACATTTTGTTCCAAATTATGTGGTTTCAGCAGCTTAATCCTCTTGACTCACTAGCATTCAAACTTAGAGCTTCCCGGTTAAACTAAACTAATCTAATCTGCAAGTTCTCTCACTCTTACTCTTTGAATAACAGGAAAGGACTTTTCAGACTCCAGATGATGCAGTGGTTCTTTTTATTTCAGAGAAGGGCAGTGACTTGTTACCAGAATCAGGCTAATTCCTACTTGCTTGCTTTATGCAAGCTTTCTTTTTAAACTTGGTGGGGTTCTTCATAGAAATTGGGTGAGAGAGACACAGTCTGTAGTTGTCTGGGGAAAGGAGAATGAAGGCAGTGGCTTAGAGCCATTTTAACTGGGCATTCTCCATGTGATCTGCTTAAAAAGTATAATATTTCTCATGTCAGGCCAAGGGCATAAATTCTGGTGCAGAAGCCCAGAGACCTGAGTTGTAGTTGTGTGTTTGTATTTTGGAGGATGTGCTTTTACCAATATTTGTGCAAGGTATGGTATCCAGACTTTGGTAGGCTGTAAGGAGACTTGGCATTGGACAACAGTACATCATCATTCTCCATCTTGCTACTCTGAAATGGTGCATTCCTTATTTTAACAAGGTCATATGTGGGCAGACCAGGGCAGAGGAGCAGAACTGTGTGCCAGTGAACCTGTCCTTGATAGTGCGAGTTACCCATCCAAATTGGGTCGTCCAGATTTTGAATGAGAAGCAGAAAAATCAGCCAGGCAAATAAAATGTGAAGAAAAGAAATTTAATAGCTCCCAGAAGGCTCACATAATCTGTATCACAGATCCTCCTGGCTCTACCAGCCTGCTGAAAAAATGAACTGCTTTCCATGAGAAAACTTGAAACTTCTTAGAGCAAAACTTTGTGCAAAGACTTCATGGAAGCAGAGGGTTTGATCTCTGTGCCTCTTCTGGCAGGAGAGTAGGACACCTTTCCTAAATTTTGAAATTTTTGAGTATTTTTCTTCAGTAGCAGCATTGGCTGTCTTGCCTTAAAAGCCAAGGGAAAATGTTGCATTATTAGTAGGTGGAAGCTGTGGGAGCGTTTTTGGGGGGGTTTGTTGTTTTGGGGTTTTCTGGTGTTTTTGCTTTCTGTAAAGAATCTAGGGTTTGTTACATGCGCCCAGTGAAGCACATTGCAGAGGTGCTGACTTCCTCTCTTTCC
>NW_009953207.1:523332-546757 GCF_000747805.2 Chaetura pelagica | reverse complement strand
CGGGGAAAAGCCTCCCAAGGGCAGGGGTGAGGAGCAGCTGCCCCCGCTCCTGCCCGCCCCGCCGCCCGGCAGCCTGCCCCCCTACCCCCCCTACTTCGAGGGAGCCCCCTTCCCTCACCCGCTGTGGCTGCGGCACAGCTACAACCAGTGGGTCCCTCAGCCGCCCCCACGGACTATCAAGAGGACGAGGAGGCGTCTGTCGCGGAACAGAGACCCGGGCAGGCTGATCATGAGCACCATCCGGCTGCGCCCCAGGCAGGTGCTCTGTGAGAAGTGCAAGAACACCCTGAACCCCGAGGATGAGAACGCGGCGAGGCAGAACGCGAAGACCAGGAGGAAGCTGAGCGTCCAGGACAAGGAGCAGAAAAAGCACAGTGACTCCGACTACGCGGAGAAAAGGAACAAAAGGGAAAAGAGGGAAGAGGACAAATTCTCAGGGGAGCTGGTGCATCGAACGCCGGTTATAAAGATATCCTACAGCACCCCGCAGGGGAAAGGCGAGGTTGTGAAAATCCCTTCCCGGGTGCACGGCTCAGTCAAACCGTTTTGTCCAGAGCGAACGTTGCAGAACGGAGGGGAGGACCAAGAGGAGACCAGAGACTCTGAACGGTGTCGAGAAACCAAATGTTTAATGGACAAGTCAGCAGGCAGCCAGCTTGCTTCCATTCCAAAGCTGAAGCTGACGCGGCCGGTGCACCCCAGCGCCGACGTCCCGCCCCCAAAGATCCGGCTGAAGCCCCATCGCATCAACGATGGTCAGAGTGTCTCAATTTATAAGGCAGAACTGATCGATGAAATCAACGTCCTGCAGAACAGCAGGGAATCCAACCCTGGCGCGTTCTACAACGATGAATCCGCAGACAGAAGTTTAGCCGAGGTATCTTCAGGGAGCTCAGGTGAAGATGATGACTTTAAAAGGTTTCCCCAGGGTAAAGAGGGACACGATAACTTGGCTTTCCTTATGAACTATCGGAAAAGAAAAGCAGATTCTTCTAGTTTATCAGTGTGTAGCAATGACAGTCTAGACGAATCCAAGTCTTCTAGTTCAGAAGTAACATCACCAGAAATGTGTGACTTTTTGCCTGGTGATGATGCGTCCGTCTCTTCATCTTCAAAAGATGAGCGTAAAATGGTGCCGCCCCTGACAGTCAGACTGCACACCCAGAGCGTGTCCAAATGCGTCACGGAAGACGGAAGGACTGTTGCGGTGGGGGATATTGTTTGGGGTAAAATTCATGGTTTTCCATGGTGGCCAGCACGTGTTCTTGACATAAACCTTAGCCAGAAGGAAAACGGGGAGCCTTCGTGGCGAGAAGCTAAAGTATCATGGTTTGGTTCTCCAACGACTTCCTTCTTATCTGTTTCAAAACTCTCTCCTTTCTCTGAGTTTTTCAAACTGAGATTTAATCGCAAGAAGAAAGGGATGTACCGGAAAGCTATCACAGAAGCTGCAAAGGCGGTAGAGCACCTGACTCCAGAAATAAGAGACCTCTTAACGCAGTTTGAGACATAACTTTGCCTCCAGCATCAGGTGAGTGCTGATGGACTAATGCTTCCCATGAAAAAAATGTTGGTTTGCATTTGTTTTTCCTTTAAAACTGACGTGGGTAACTGTTAAATGTCTGGCTGTTGGTTGGTGCTGGTAATTTCACAGGTGGTAAGAACCGTTAGTTCCAAGCTTCAGGGGAGGACCATGGGAATTGAAGCCTCTGCTCCCAGAGTGGAGTAGAAAGCAGTTGACATGATGAGGGAGCATCGCTTGCTCAGAGCTGGTGGGATTGTAGTCATGCATTAGCACTGTTCTCAGCTAGGATGTGGCAAGTACGGGGGATACTTCGTGTGCATCAAAACTAGTCCTGGGGCGCTGGAGGGCTAACAGCTTCTAGACCTTTACATTTCTCTGAAATATCTCTTGACTTGGAGAGCTACGAGTCCTCTTGGAATTGAGATTCTGTTTATCATACCTGGATGCTGATGCCCAGCAGTTACCTGTAAGTGTTAAGGGCTCTTGGAGGCCTTTTGCTCCCCTGCAGTTTCTCTAGCTCCTCTGGTATGGATTTCTTATGAAGATACTTTCTTTATGGCTCTTCAAAATGATTGTACCAAAAAGCTGTCTTTAACTAGGTATTTCACTATTTCTCACAGCACTTGGGGTTTGGCTTGCATCAGAAATGTCAGCACGTTGCTGGGGAATGGTCTGGACCATTTAATGTAATTCTTTTGGGCTTCATCTGCAACGTCTGAGGACATAAGGTGGGAACAGAAAGGTGGGAGCTGATTCTTTGTAATGCCTCCACCTTTGGCTTTTACTGGTTGCAAGGATGGAGGGAGATGGGACCCACTTTCCCATCAAACAGTCAAAGCTATGCCCAGGATGAAATTTTGTACCAAAAAAATACAGGATGTATTGTGATTGGGAAAGGAAATACCATCTGTGATTTCAGTTGGTGGTGCCTACTGCACTGCTTAAGGTGTCCAGACAACTGGGCACGTGAGCAAGTGAAAAATGTATATTTGAGCTTCATCCTTGATCTTGCCCCTTCAAATACTGCTTAACTAGCTGAAGACTGTTATATCAAGAGTGTTTGGATAGATGTGGAGTATAAATAAACCTGGTGCCCAGAATAGGCTCTCCTCACCAGTGAAGGGATGGTGGTCAGAATCCATGTCTCCAGAATGAACAGGAGACCTGGGTTATTGCAGATGTGGTGAATATCTGAGCTGTAGGTACAGAGCAGAAGGGCTGGAGCAGGTCTGTAACTGGGGGAACAAAGAAAATGTGAAGAATAATAGGAATAAAGGAACTGCTTGTATTAGGCCAGACCCTTAATTCCCTCTGCACTTCAGCCAAACGTCTCCATGTATATATGGGTATATCAATACATTTAAGGTGTTCCTCCATTTCATTGGGCTCTTTCAGCTGCCTTTCAGAGGAGAATTTTCTGCCTTAGGTGTGTCTAAGGTGAACTGCCAACCCAGTCTGCCTGTCTGGAGATAGATACAATAGCTGGAAAACTGCAGTTGTTTAAAACTAGAAAAGCAGAATGAAATTTCCATGTTCCATGTGTCACTTAGATTTCCTTGAATTTTTGTGAGATGAAGCTGAACTATTTCCCTCAGTTGTTTGTCAGCTGTTCTTTCCTGAAGTGTGTAGCTGAAGTTTTCACTGATGTTTGCAGTTCCTGAGTCCTCGGACCACAGTGGTACTTGAGCTGCAGTTACATCTCTGAAAGCTTTGAGACCTTTTCAAGGCAGCACAGCCTTATATCTGATAAAGTAGTTTCTAAGAGCAGGCATCGGGCTGGTGATATTGCACATGGCCCCTGTGAAACCCATCAAGGGCTTGTTATGGTTAGCACAAAGCGTCCAGGAGGGCAGGAGGGGCCTTCAGCCGCAGCACTTTGCTCGCTCTGCCTGGGCTCATCCTGGGCACGGCAGAACTTTGTCACTGTTTGACATTTTCTGTTCTGACACTTGCTCTTCTGGCTTGTGGTGCTGTCTGAAGCGTGGAGGGTAGTTACTGGGAAAAAAATGTAGAAACAAATCAGGAAATCTATGAATGCATATAAAACTGGAAGAAACTGCAGGTTTTAAAAATCTTTATTTGGGTTGGAAAAGCTGCTGTGAGCATTTTATGTTTATATTATTCTGGTCATACGTTTTTTGCAAAGAAAACAGTTTATTAAAACCCTGTCATTAACTGACTAGTAAAACAAGCTTTCTGGAAAAACAGGCAGACTGTCTATCTGTAGAAGTCACATTTGCAAGACCCTTGATTTAGAGTAGTGCCAGGAGAATCTGCCCCCTTAGCAGCATCTTGTGCTGCCTCGTAGCTCCTCTTTGCGTGCTGGGAACAGAGCTGCTGTGCAGGCTGCCAGTGCTGCAGAGGTGTCGTCTAGTTTTAAGGCAGCAGATACCAGCTTGTGATGCCTTCATGGCTGCAGGTCTCTGCTGTCAGCTGGAGGTGGCTGTGGCCAGACCCCCAGCTCTGGCAGTGCTGAGGCAGCAGGCACTGTCCCTGACCTGCTGTGTGGCCCTGTGCCGTGTTGGCAGCCCAAGCCCCCTGCATGGCTGCCCTGAGAGGCAGGCTGGCTGCCCTGAGAGGCAGGCTGGCTGCCCTGGCTCGCAGTGAAGGATGTTTGCCTTTCCCTTCAGGAAAGCCTGGGATGGGCTGGGAGGCTGGGGTGAGGCCATGGCCTGGCTGCTCATGGCAAGCCCTGCCTTTCACAGCCCTGCTTCTTCCTCTGGTGAGGGACACCCTGCTCCATGTCTGCTGCTCCATGGCATGGCCACTGCTGCTCCTGGCTCTCCCTGTCCCAACAGGGGGGCCTGGTGCTACTGAGATGTGGCCAGAGGGGCAGGAGACACAGGCCAGAAGAAGCTTAGCCTGATGTTTGGGAAGTCATGATAGTGTCACAGGCATGGATGCCTTGGAGCCCCTCCCAGTTTACAAGTTTACAGTATGTATAGTCATTTGCTTTTTCAGTCTGGAAAATCCTTTATTCTTCCTCCCTCCCTTTATCCCCTATGCCCCTAAGCTGTGGCTGTGGAACCATTAAACTTAAAAATACTGCCCTTTGAAGGTTTTAATTTGATTGCTATTAGCGTAACAGACCCACAGTATCAGTTCATTTAGCTGTTTGTCACCAAGCACCCGGTTACTGTGCACAGCAAAATCAAAGCTTGCTGCATGCTTGCTGGGTAGAGTAAGTGCTAATGTAACATTTGGAACGCTGGGTTATGACTTCACCTTCAAAGATGTTCAGGGCTTTGTATGTGCATGTAGCCAGCACTGCTTGCCAGCGGTTTATGAAGCAACATAAATCATTCTTCTTTTTCCTTTTGCTTCTTCTCTTTGGCTCTGCCAGTGGCACAGAAAGGTTCCGTAACTTCACATAAAGTTGTGGTGGTGTTTGCTGTGATGGCTAAATTTTTAAAAAACACCTGCCTAGTCACATAAAATATTTCAGCCTGGAAGATGAATGCTTGAGATTCTTCTTGGCCTGGTTTCTGGATGGTTCAGTCAGCTTAAAACCAAGTATCCAACTTAATTACTGTTTCTCAGCCTTCCTCCAAACAGCTTGGAGTCAGTGTCTCTGCATGCTAATACAGAGTGGGAGAACAAGTCTAAAATAGACTGCATGGCCTGCTTGTGTGCCCAGCGCTGGCTGGGGCTGCACGTCTGGTGGCATCCTGCTGATTTTCCTGTTCCTGAAAGCACTTGTACATTTGACTTGTGGCCACAGCAACTGCATTTGGAGACATCCAGATCCTTGCAGCTTCTCCCTGTTAGTGCCACCTTGCCCCCCTGTCCCTCCACCCTCTGCTCCCTGGTGTTTTTTGGAGGTGCCACGGGCCATACATTGTGCTATTTCTAACTGCAGGCGGGCTGCGCAGATGCCCAGGAATGTCATCTGCTTACGTGAGCTGTAACTTCAGCTGCCGAAGGAGATTTGTATCAACCCAAGGGCTTAACAACTCCCTTGGCAGTACAGCAGGCTGCTGCCTGGGCTGAGGGTCCCCAAGCCCCCTCTGAAGCTTTGGGCACCTGCTGGTGTCCCACTGTGGTGTCACTAGCCTGGTGTGTGCTTGGGTCAGACCTGGCAGGAGCAGGTCTGGGGCAGTGTGAGGGCCAGGCCCCATCACAGCCCTGCTTCCCAGGGTGGGAGGGACAGGCCACGTCTGCATGGTCATGAGAGGTGTCTGGACAAGGAGAGTGGAAATTTGTTGCTTTGAAAACTTTGACAAATTATGTAAAAGTGAGATGTCTGTAGCTTTTTCTGAATGGCTTTTATGTACTTGTTTCATTTGGAGACTCAAATGGAGGTGTCTAAAACCACAGCTATGGTTGCCCTTTTTGCAGGGAGCTGGTGCAGCAGGGTGGGCCCTTGGGCAGGGTGCTGGCTGGTGGGCAGCCCTGGGCAGCCCAAGGGGTGAAGCCCTTGTGGAGAGAGTCCTCTTGCCTCTAGGTGAGGCTCAGTTCATCCTTCTGTTGCCATTAAGCAGATACTTGCAAAACATTGAGCCACCCTGAGGTGCACATACAGAACAGCTGCTTTGGGCCAAGAGGGAACAAGGCATTTTTGGAAGCTTGGGGATAGCTGTGTGTAGAGAAGGGTGCCTGTCAGTGGGGTGAAGAAGATCTTTGTGTAGCAACCGTGCATTGGTAATGACACACGTGGCCACTTGGCTCGTGAGGCCTGGTGACACAACAGGGTGACACAGGTATTTCACACATTTTAATGCTCAGGTATGAAAAGGTAGGACTTTGAACTAAAACTAAATCGATGTGAAGACACTTAAATGTAGAAAAACTTGCAAACTGTTGCTTTGCAGCCTTGATCCATGTTTTGTGTTCTCTGTACGTACCCATCGCTGACACCGGGATCAAGGTGAATGGAGTGTGTGGGCCAAGAGACAAACCCTGACTTCTGCCCAATCACAGACTTGAGGAAGCTGCTTGCCTGTGTCCTGCACACTAGATGAGGATGAGCTGGTGCCTGTTTGTTTGTTTTTTTAATTTGCTTGATACTCTGTTTTGCAGTCCCCAAGTACCGCACAGAACACGTGGGCTTCGCGTGAGCTGGTTTGTGAACTGTCGCACTGCCGAGGTCTGTGCATCTGAAATAGGCTTCTCGTCTCTGGCAGTGATGACAGAGATGGGCTTAATAGCCAACTCCTGGAGTGCTTGTGCTCTTCATACCTACAGTTCCACACCTCCAGCTCTTTAATCCATTGAAAAGTGCCCTCTCACTTCTCCTGGTGCCTACTCTGCCCTGGTGTGGTGTGGGCTCCTGCCACGTGCACCAGTGGGGATGTCTGTCTGGTGCGTGTGAGCAAGGGCTTTGTTTCCCACACTGACAGCCATGGGTACCAGAAGGCTCTCTGTGCTCCAGTCCCTATGGATGCAGCATGGAGCAAAGGTCCATGTGTGTCTCCTCAGCCTGTGCAAGGGAAGGTGACTCATCTCTCCTCAGCAGGAGAGTCACAGATGCTCTGTCATCGTGTGCCCAGCCTTTCCCATGTGCTGCCCTGTCTGAGCAATGTGATCATCTCTTGGTCACTGGGTATGTGTGCCTCTCTGGAAGGGAGGAGCTGGGCATTCTCTTAATGAAGGTTTTTTCATTAAGTTGATTAATTTCTAAAGGAGTGAATGCTTTTAACTGATGTACCAGTTCCTGTTGAATCTGCATTGTAAGTTGATTAATTTCTAAAGGAGTGAATGCTGATGTACCAGTTCCTGTTGAATCTGCATTAGATCCTTGATCCTGTTGTAGGATCAGACAGAGTTGTTTTCTTTACAAAGCATATTTCCTGTGTGCTCTCTGCAGCTGAAGAAATGAATAGTAGCAAAGTTACTGGTTTAACTTCCCTTATGAATGATGACTTGCTCTGTTTTGATTCAAGCCAGTAAGTTGAGCCTCCATGCAGAAAGTAACCCTTTGTAAAAGCAGAAAGCCCCCAAACCCGAGACAGGATTTTTCATAGAGGTGCTCGGATGGTAGAGCTTAATGTTGGAGAACGTGGCTGCCAACCTGTTCAAGTCTGTTGGATCCTGATGCTTTGGGGGCTGGAGGTGGTTCCAAATCCCCACCTGATGGGCCAGGGA
Source organism: Chaetura pelagica (assembly GCF_000747805.2). NCBI lineage: Eukaryota > Metazoa > Chordata > Aves > Apodiformes > Apodidae > Chaetura > Chaetura pelagica. The sequence continues at coordinate 539,148 of NW_009953207.1, read as the reverse complement.
TGGGAGTCCTGGCTCTCACCCAGTAACGCACACCCACCCAGGCCTCTTCCTGCAGGAGGAAAGCATGGGAAGGAAGGACTTTTCTGGACCACTGCCAGCAGTGGCCTCTCTACTCTTCCGCTGGCAACTCGGGCTGTGCAGCAGGTACTGTCTTCAGAAACAAAGCCCTGCTTATGAATGAGCACTTGGCTTCAGGTGAGCTTTCTTGGCCTTCCTTTTGACACCCAGCTTAGCACACAGGCTGCTGGATCATGTTATTGTCCTGAGTCAGTTGGACTGCTCCGTGTTCATTCCTAACATGTGTGTCAAGGCTGCAGTCGTGCCCAGCGTGTGGTGTTGAAGCTGCTGCTCTGACTTGGAGATACTTCATTTAACTGAAACCTCTGAAGTTTCCTAGCGACAGAGTGAGAATGTAGGAGTGACTGTCGCTGTGTTGCTCCTCTTGAACATGTGTTGAAAACTCCTGGGTCTGCTCAGGAGGTGAAAACAGACTCCAGAGCTCTTGTTGGTGTGGTCTGTGTCCCTGGCCAAGGCTGGCCTGCAGAGCTCTGTGTTTCCAGGCTGGGGACAAGTGTCCCTCCCCAGGGAGGAGGGATGCAGGGCTGAGCAGTGCGGTGACGTTCCCACATTCTGCACATGGAGCATCAGCTGTTTCCAAGCAGTTTGCTGGTTGTCAGTAGCACCAACTTCCTGCTCTCAGAGGAGAGAGTCCCTGATCTTTGTCCCCAGTTAATCTCAGCGAGCAGCTGCAGTTGGGCCTCATCCCTGTCGCTGAGAAGGGGCAGCACCTGCCCCTGCACTGGCAGAAGCCTTCCCCAGGAGGTGATTTGTCATCATGCTTCTGTTGGGATGGATGCTCCCTTCCTCCAAGCATGAAAATCACAAAGAATAAAACTGGCTTGAGGGCTTGTTACATCCTCAACAAGGAAATGTATTTTTTCCTATTTAGACCAAATATTCTCAGCCTGGAATCTGTCTTTGAAGGGTCACCTTTTTGCAAAAACCATGTGAGAGAGATTCTGCTATGGACCTCACAAAGTCTTTGGTAGGTGTAAGATCATAAGCCTGCAAGGGAGTTTTTGCATGCTCTGGAAAATCTCACCATTTGTCAGAAGATTAATAGATTATCCTGCAAGATTAAGTATAAACTTATACTCTGATGACTATAGGCAATAGTGCCTTGTCATGAGGCATCCCAGTTTTTTTAAAGAGCAGGATACATGTGCAAAATCTGAAGAAGTGAATGAAACCTGATTGCAGTCCTCAGGAATACAGGTGTTGGGGCAAATGCTCATGGTGTATTAAATCAGCTCTTTGAAGTCTGAAATGAAGGGACAATGCTGCAGATCATTCTGGATGATGAGTCTGGGCAAATGGGTGCAGTTTTAGTTCCATGACCACAGCAGAGATGCTGCTGCATTGTCAGCCACATTGGAAATGTGATCATCTTCCTGTGTTTGGTGTTGGCATCCTTGATTTATTGTCCTCTGTACTTGTCACAAACCTCAGCTGCGAGGGGTTTTTAGAGCCCTTTGATCTTTTGCTTTGTAGCATTAGTCCTGTTTGTCAGGAATAGGCATTTGAGCCTGTGTGTCCTGATTTGGCCACATTAGTTGATTTGGCACGGACGTGTGTTGGGGCTGGTCAGGCTTTTGAACTGGCTCAGACTGAATTGCATTTCAAGTGTGGTGCAGCAATGCTTTTGCAGTTGAAAAGTGTAAGGGTAGATCTCCATGCCATTCATTTCTGTTTCACTCAGTTGTTTCACGTATCTTCTGGTTTCTTCAGTTGATCTTGAAGACAAATGGACACTCCCTTTGAGCTCTTCCAAGGCTTCCACTGTGTAACTGGACTTAGAGGACCAGTGCAAGCACCTCCTGCATGCAAGAGTGCAGATGGGGGCTCTCTCTTGGGTGTTTTTTGTTTTGATGGCACCTCCCTCTCCAGCAGATGTGTCTTTTCAAGCCTGTCACCTGTGGCTGGTGGCTGACAAGGAGGCCAGATGACAGCAGATAACACGTCACGTGTGGGCAGCTTCACTACCTTTTGGTAGCTGTGATTTGGAGTGCATGGTTCTGCACGTCTGAGTTCAGAACGAGCCTCTCTCATGCCCTGGTTGCTCAAGGCTGGTCAGTGGTGCTCTGGTGTGCTCAGACACAGCCATTCTTGGGTGCAGGGAGCAGCAGTGTGTTCTCCCAGAGCCGCTGGCCATCCCAGGGGCTCGGCAGGGCACCCACAGGACCTGCTGCTGCACCCTCCAGGTGGGACCTGAGGGGAAGCAGGGTGCCCCTTCCCGGGGGACAAGGTGAGCTGTGACTTCTGCCTCTTCCTTGATGCACCACTGGGCACTGCAGCAGCTGTTGGGGTCTCGAGCAGTTGCAGGTACTTAGAAAAGCTTCTGCACGGCTTGGTCTCGAGGGGAAAATAATCCTGGTTTCTAGATGGTGTTTGAGAAGTGGAGGCAGATGTTCTTCCTGCGGTGCTCCCTGTAGAGACTCATGGCAGATTAACCTACAGTGACCCACCCCGAGTGGGGATTTAAATGTCTTTAAGCCAGAGACTGAAGATTTATTACCATCACTGAAATTCCTGTCATGGCTGTCTGGAGAAAATTCCTGCTTACTTTGGGTCCCTTAAGTTGACGAGTTTCATCCCAAGCTGTAGCTGCTGCTGGCTTTTCCTGCCGGGCCAGCTGGGAGCAGAGGAATTCCTGGCTATATTTAGAGGGAAGCCAGAGCGTGTGCCTCGCTGCTGCTGCCCGGCCCTGCCGCCTGCGTAACCTCTCCCTCTTTCACTTTCTTCAAGGTAACAGAAGATAAGAGCACAGCTGTTCTCCCCGAGGGTCACCAAGTCTGTCACCATCCTGACACGCTCCCCAGGAGAATCTGGAGGCTGCCACGCATGGCAGGAGGACGAGTCTCCTCGTCAGATTGCACTGCTTTTCATCTGGGACAGGTGACAGGCACCGGGACGTGGAGTTAGGAAGCTCTTCTGGTGTGAGGCTGCCAGGAAAGTCTTAAGGATATTTTACCCTAGAATGAGAATCTGACAACTCATATGGCAATGAACTAGGAGAACAGCAAAAACCACAACTTGGAATGTATTTATTACTTAAAAGTTAGCTATTCTTGATAAAATCCCAAAAATTATTGCTGCTGCTTATTTTACTTACAGATTTCACACACTTATTAATTTTAAAGCTACCAAACTTTTACTCAATACTGTACTCTGAGAAATGTAATTGGAGCAGGACATGCAATAGAATGAAATAATTGTAGTGTCTTAAGTACAATGGACTCACTTCTGTGTCTATTAAAACTTGGAAAATGTGCAACACGTAACTATGTGGCTACCATTGCATGTGTTACAGCTTTTTCATGTTTGCTGCAGAGCTGAGAGAAGCAAAGTCTTCAGGTATGTGAACAAGCAGTCACCTGGTACCTTGGATGGGTTTGTGTCCTAAACATTGCCTTTCTTAAGCCACGTGAAAGAGCAGGCAGCTCAGCCTGGGCCTGCTCCTGCTGCCTGGGTAGAGGTGGGGGTTGGCTCCAAATGGAGCGTGAACTAGTATTTTGAACTAACTTTTGTGTTCACACCTAGTTGATGAGTGTCAGTTAAGACCCCTTGAACACATGTTGGATAGAAAGGATCTCCATCCTGACACATGACCAGAAGTGATGAGCAGTCAGAAAACACACAGCCCGCAGCTTTTGTACCAAATTTCAACAACAAATGGTTTACCAGTGACCTATGGATGAACTTTTGAAACTGTATTGATTGATTAATTTTTTTGGTCTTGCATTAGTCTAACTTCCTGTTGGATTCCTTCAGTCTAGCAACATTAATTTGTGGCAATCTGTTGCTCCTGATGCTGGAGAAAACAGTTCAGAGTTAGCCCTGCCAGGTAAAATGTCTGCATGTAGAAGAAGAGGACCTTCAAGCCACAGGATTGTTGCACAGATTCTGCTTCCTGTTTGTTCTTAATCTGTTGCAGGAAACACTGGGGTGAACTGTTGTTGAATTAATGCACAAGCGCTTCAGAAAACAGAATCTCATGTTTTCCTGGTTCGTGCTGGTTCATATTGTGGTCTTTTGACTGTCAGCAACAGAGGTCAGAGCTTCCCTTTTCTGTTCAATGACAACAAAGTTTTAACAAGAAGAGTTCAACACTGAAAAAAACGTTCTGCTTAGTCTCAATAAGAGCATACAGTGTTTCCCAAGGCAAATATGTTCCCCTTGAAACAGCTGGAAGACTGTGGTATAAAACATGCAGACTAAAATGCAGTGCTGAAATAGGACATCTGTCTCCTAAGACCCTTTTTGGCCACCTCTGCAAACGGATCAATAAGCTTCCTGTTTTCCAAAAATAAGCATAGAAAGGACAGCAGTATATAGCAGAGGGACGTGCCCTGCACCTTGTGTGAGGCCTTTATGGAGGGGTTGTTTACCTGGGCACCCGCCTTGCCCATCCCCAGGGCAGGCTGGCAGAGATGCTCTGCTGCTGCCAGGGCTCCCACTCACACAGAGAACAGGTCTGCCTTTCTCAGCCTGTCTGCCTGTCTTCAGGAGCTTCTTTGTGGGTTTTTTCTAGTATCTTCTGGAGCCAGGCTAGGTTAGCTGATGGCTCTGTGAGGTGGTTTCTGTGTTTTTTGCTCACACAGTTCTTTATTGTACAGAATCTCTGCCAAAAAGTGGTGTGCAGAGCTTTTTGGCCGCAGCGTTACAGCAGTAAGCTGCAGGGACTTACAGGCAGCCTTCTGTTCATTTACAAAATGTAATGAAAAAAGAGGCAAAACAAAAATAACCAAAGCCCACTCAGGAAAAGGGCTTCTCTGCACCCATCTCTAACAAAGGGCTGCTCTGGGGCTGGAGGAGACGCCAAGAGCAGCAGGTGAGTCCTGGCTACTCTCCTGAGAAGGCTCATGAAGGTCCCTTGAGTAGGCAGACACATCTTGAAGGCCAGGAGGAGAGACAATCACACCACCTCACACTTGGGGCCACTGATTTTCCCTAGGCTTGGGCTGTGAAATGGACTGGGAAGGTAAGCTCAAGCTCAGCACCTGTCCTGAGGCTGGATGTGGTCCCCAGGAAGGAGTTGTTCAGGAGGGAACGTCTAGGAGCTTTTTCCCCTGATAAATGGGCTCTGCAGTAAGACCCCTGGTGCATGTTAATGTGCTGTGCCAGATGTTTGACCATACCATGGAAATCTGCCTGCCTTCTGCTTCTGCCTTGACAGCCACTGTCACCTGGTATCACCTGCGAGACCTTCCCAGCCTTCCCTTGCAGGTTGCTGTGTCCTGCTGCCACCCAGGGCAGAGCTGCTGCTGTCCCTGCACCAGGGTATGTGACATTCCTGCTGTCGCTGGGCCCTGCAGAAAGCAAACAATGGGCTTCTGCTGCCTGGGAGCCCTTGGCAGTGCAGAGGTGCAGGGAAAGTGTTGGTGCTGTGCCCTTGCCAGGCCGTGTCAGCAGGGCCAAGGTTGGAAGAACAGGTTTGCTGCCATTTTCTGCCAGGAGGGCTGGAGAGGGACCCTCTTCCAGGGAGGATGGGAAGGTTGCAGTGGTGTTGTCCCTTATCCCTGAGATGCCAGGTGGGCTGACCCACCTCTGTGTGAGCACCAGCTGGGAGGATGAAGTGGTCGAGTGAGACTGAAGCACTGCAGGTGAGTCACCCGATTTGTGCCACTTCACTGAACCACTACAGAGTTTCAGAGAGAACATGGGGACAGAAGGTGGTGCTTGGCAGGTGGGAGTGGGCCAGGGTCTGTGAATTGGTGGCTCAGTGCCTGAGGTGGGTTTCTACCAAAGAAAAAGCACAATCCTGGATCTGTGTGGGAGCCACAGAAGCTGGCTTGCTTCACCTCAGTGGAAGGTTTTCATTTGGTTTTGGCGTGGCTGAAAGCAAAAATCTTGCAGCAAATTGCTTTTTTTTTTGTCTCAGCCATTATGCAGAAAAATGAAAATGTTTTCTCATCAAATGCAAAAGCATTAACCAGGAGGACACTGATATTTCTCCAACTGATTTGAAAAAGCTAGTGTAGAAGTTTCTTAAGTGTCATTTTTTATAATGGGAAGTTTGAATGGCTCACTTCAGCCTTTTATTCTACCAGAGGAAGAGCTCTATTGGGTTAGAACATAAAACGGTTCAGCTATAGTGAGTGGTCTTCAGTATTCTCTCTGGTAGGTTCTGTGTTGCCTACTGAACATGGTTAGCAGGTTCCTGTGTGCTGTGAAGTTCCACTTTTTGTGCAGTGTTTAAGGTTTCTTTCCTTTTAAACCTCGTGCATGGCTTCAGGAGATGGTGGGCCCTCCTCAGTCCCTTTCAAATCCTGTTCCACTAAAGGCTCATTACAGCCTGGGCTGCTCTGCCTGTGGCTTTGGAGGTTTCCTGAACTCCACAGCTGTGCTGCAGCTCACACAGCTGATTCCCTAAGCATTCCCTGCAGAACCCGAGTATGGTGTTTTTCGTGGGGGGGGTCAGTGTTTTATTCTGACTTGCAGCAGGATATTTTGCTAATATTCTGAATCTATAGATGAGATTTTGTGTGCATCATCTGCTTTGCTTTTCCCTGGCCTCATGCCTGCTGTTCCTTGAGCGTGTTTTCAGCCCCTGCTGCACCCCTGCCCCGGGCAGGAGCTGCCAGCAGCCCTCCCATCTTCCCACTGGGAAACAGCACTTTCTGCAACGAGCAACTCTGGTTATTTCTGTTCACAAACATGATTTCTTACCTAATTTTTCTGTCCTATCTTTTCTGACTTACTAAATTTATTGAGAGGAATGAGCTGTGTGGGTGGCCTCACTCAGTAGTCTCTGTTGCTTGGTGAGCTGCCTCAGAAGAGCCGTGGGTGAGGGCTGGTGGCAGCTCTGCAGAGCCCCTCTGGGGACGTGGTTCAGGGGGGGAATTCCCTGGGGGCTGGGTGGCAGCTGGAGAGGGTGAGCAGGGAGCTGCCAGGCAGGGAGCCCTGCGGTGGGCAGGTCCCTGCAGAGCAGCAGGAGTCCCCTCGGAGCCCCGTTGGCAGCCTCACCCTTTGTCACTCTGCATGTGTTTGAGTCACTGTTGGCACTGCTCTGGTTTGCATGGGGTTTGCCATCACTCCCTCTGGGAAAAACTGTCTTTCCAGCTGCACATGCTGGATTTTAGCAATAGTTTTGGTTTCTGTTGATCTGTCCTGGTGTGGCTGCAGCCAATCTGCAGGAATCCTTCCTGGGGCTACCATGTCCCCCCTACCAGGCAGGAGAAAACAGGAAGCTGAACAGGTACTTCTAGAGATGAAAGTAACTTCATGCTGGCAAAAGAAATCTCAGCTGTTCTGGAATGAAGCAATTTTCTTACTTTGCCAGATCTTGTGATTATAAGTGCTAACCATGTTTTAGAACCACTACCCATTTTCTGTCGCTGCTCCTAGCAGAGGACTTCTAAGCAGCCTTCATGTGGTTTTTTTCCTGTGCCTAGGGATTCATGGCTCTGCTGTGAGACCAGGCAGGGACCCCCAGTGTCAGTGGGTGGGTGGGACCTGGGGTCCCCTGGGGCTCCCCGCAGCCTCGCTCAGAGGGAGGTTTGCTCTAACCCCATCAAACGTGTCTCATGGACAGAAAATATTCCCTTTCCCCTCAACTCTTTTTTTTTTAAGTCCATATTATAAAGCACAAAACCAGGCAAGTTCTTTTTAGAACTGATTTCTCAGGAAAAACACATCACTTGTAAGCTGTTTTTCATTAGACACCAGAACCTGAAGCATTTGGCTTTAATAACCAAAGCCTGACATGGCCTGAAACAGAATATAGTTGAACCAGGGAATGTTGAGCGCAGCTGAACTGGATACAGAGCAAACCCCACCAAGGGGCTGGGGGAAGGGGGGCCTGGTTTTCTTTGTAGAAAACCCTCTGTGGTGGCGGTGCTGGGGCTGCAGTTGGGGGCTTGGCCCTTCGTTGCCAATCCCCCCGTGCCAGGCTGCAGCTTTCCCACCACCCAGCCTGGCACGGGGAAACAATTTGGGGCCAAATTCCCTGGAATGCAGCATCTTTCCCACATGCTCCTGCCACCCATTCAGCGGGAGGAGGTTCTGGTGCTGGGGAAGGGGGATGCTGGGGAAGGGGGTTCTGGTGCCTGTGGGGAAGTTCAGGGGCTGGTAGGGAGGAGAGCAGAGGGTCAGGCGGGGGGACACCAGCCCTGGGGGGCAGGGGACGGTGGGGTCCCAGTCCTGGGGGGTCCAGGGGTGGTGAAGTCCCAGCCCTGCAGCCCATGGGAAGAGCTGGTGTTTTTTACTCCCAGACTGAAATTTGGCCTTTTGCGTCTCGCTGCCGGGGTGGGGACCCGTTCTGCTTTGATTCCGGCGGTGACTTTCCTCCACCCCGTCATTTTGCTCAACGTCGTCGTCTGCAGAAGCCTGTAATGAGCCTGCCTGGTTTTAATTTGCTGATGGGTGTGAGCTAATGAGGGGTTTGCCGCTGGCGCTGCTGCCCCGCGCCCGGGCAGCGCTGACGCGCTCCGGGCATCACCGGCTTGGAACCACAGCAGCATCGGCTGTGCTGAGCTGGCAGGGACCCATCAGGATCACCGAGTGCCCTTCAGGGCCAGCAGCATCCTGCTTTACTGTAGCCTCTCCAAACTGTATTTATGTATAATTCCCACAGCTGATGTTCAGTTGCTGGAGAAAAGCTGCATCTCCCCGGCGGTGCCAGGCTTGGCTGATGAGTCACTGGGCTTCACTAGCTAATCTGAGACCTGCTGTGGAGTACTCGGTGGCTGCTGATAACAAGTGGGCTGAGAAAATGCTCGGTTTGAGTGGGTAATTTTAGAATTTGGGTCTGTTCCCCGGCTGGGAGGGTGTGAGGGCTGAGAGCTGCTCGTGTGGGTACGTGTTGCCCTCCCCTGTGCTACTTCCTCAGGTTAAGGCCCTGTGTGAATGTCAGTTCTCTGAAGATGCTTTTACCTTCAGGATAACTCTAAGTCCGTACTGAGCAGGATGGGTTATGTAGCTGGGGTGGCAGCCCCAGCCAGAGGAGCTGGAGGATCAGAGCTGGAGTGAGCCCCTTGGTTGTTGGCCTGTGCTGCCAGCAGCCACCCCCGCTGGCTGGAGAGCTCTGGCTCAGCATCCAGCTGCTTGGGAAGGGGAACGCAGGAGATGTTCTCCAGGGCTGTGGGGCAGTGGCCTGGCTGCCCAGACACTGCATGGCTGATCTGCAGTCGGGTGTGCAAAGCCCAGGAGGTGTTTGGTGCAGCCATGGCTGGTTTTAGCCATGGGAGTGTGGATTCTGCTTCCTGGAAGTTGACTTTTCAACCTAGTGTGTTGTGATTGGGAGTTCCATGGCACTAAACCATTTTGAGAATCACTTTATTAACATCATTTCCTCTGATTTCAATATTTAGATATTAAGTATTACCCTTCCTTAATAACCTTTTTTCTGCATTACAACTGGACAATTATTTAATTCTTTCTGGTCTCTTGGCTAGTTTCTAACCGTAGTTGCTCAGTAGGCTCATGTCAGGGCTTTCATAGGATGTTACAAACAAATCAAGGCGGTAGGTCCTCCTTTATCTCTGGTTTTACAGGTGTTTTGGGGGGCTCGTAGCCCAGGTTCCCCCCAAGCCCCCTCCGGGCAGCCCTGTTGTCCCCTGTGCCTGGAGCAGCAGCAGCACTGAGGGGAGGGGACAGGCTGCATGGCTGATCTGCAGTCGGGTGTGCAAAGCCCAGGAGGTGTTTGGTGCAGCCATGGCTGGTTTTAGCCGTGGGAGTGTGGATTCTGCTTCCTGGAAGTTGACTTTTCAACCTAGTGTGTTGTGATTGGGAGTTCCATGGCACTAAACCATTTTGAGAATCACTTTATTAACATCATTTCCTCTGATTTCAATATTTAGATATTAAGTATTACCCTTCCTTAATAACCTTTTTTCTGCATTACAACTGGACAATTATTTAATTCTTTCTGGTCTCTTGGCTAGTTTCTAACCGTAGTTGCTCGGTAGGCTCATGTCAGGGCTTTCATAGGATGTTACAAACAAATCAAGGCGGTAGGTCCTCCTTTATCTCTGGTTTTACAGGTGTTTTGGGGTGCTCGTAGCCCAGGTTCCCCCCAAGCCCCCTCCGGGCAGCCCTGTTGTCCCCTGTGCCTGGAGCAGCAGCAGCACTGAGGGGAGGGGACAGCCCTGTCCTGCACCCGGGGGACAGGAGGGCTGGTGCTGTCACACTGCAGGGTCTCTGCCCCCGGGGGGTTTCTGGGGTGTGGGAGGCATTGCCCTGGGGAGCAGAGGTGTTCCTCTTGCTTTTTGTCTTTCTCATGCCTCGCCCGTGCACCAGAAGCTGTCCCAGCAGTGTGCACTGCAGCCTGGACTGATGTTTATTACAGCGCACGGGCAACTCCTCCCCGGTGCTAATGAACACTGCCTGGCTCGGCCGGCGCCTCGTCCCTCAGATATGAAACGCTTCTTGGTATGATAATTGCAGCAATTTGGGGAAACTGGAGCAGGGGTCTGGACAGGAATTGCCTTTGGAAAGAAACATCTGTTTCACCTTTCTATCTATGACCTATTTCTGAAAACATTCTCTTCACTCAGAAAGGGAAGATTGCTCAATCTAATGCAGCCCCTGTGGGGACTCGCTGGGCTGGTGCCCTGGGTGCTGCTGGAGGTGTGCAGCTCCCTGCCATGCCGTGGGGCTGCTCCTTGGCCCCCTGCAGAAGGCTCTGCTTGCTCACCCTAAACCTGCTCTCTGCTGCTGTTGCCTTTGCTGTGCCCTGTCCCTGCTCAGAGGGTCTGTGAAGGGTCCTGCTGCTGCCCTCACTGCGGGCAGCTCGGCGCCTACATTTAACTCATCCTTATTTCAAGGTTAAGCTGTTCTTCCCATCACAGATGTTAATTATCAGCTGTAATTAATGTTTTTTTTCTCCCCCTCCATTACAGTTACGATCAGCCAATTATGATCAGTTGCTTGCACAACGGGGATGGCTACTGTGTGGTCTCTTTTTGGGTAGGATCATTAGTGTTGCCGTTATTAGGAACCACGGATGTGTCTCTGGGAAGTGTGGAAAAGCATTTTGTTTAGAAAGGCATTTTTTGTGCATGGCTTTGGCTTTTTCCCTTTGCTACAAGTCAGCCAACAAAACTGCTGTTTACCAGTGCAGCTGTACACATTGTCACTGCAGAACAGGACCTGGACTTCCCTAAGTCTGGGAACAAGGGGCTGTGACCAGAAGTCAGGACTTCCATTCTTCATGAGTGTGTGGGTACAATAATCATTCATTTTAGCAGTGCTTTGCCTCTGCTGCAGAAGGAAAACCCAGACCCGTTTCAGCCTGAAATGGGTCACCCAGACTTGTCTTCCTGAGGGTCTTGATTGAAGCTGGATGTGGAAGGTGCTGCTGGGAAGTGCCCCTGGGCAGCTGAGGTATGGGCAGGTCCCCTCCTCCAGCTCGGATAAACCTCATCAACCCCCTCACCCCCACCTACTGTCATGGGCAAAACTGACGGCAAATGGCTGGAGAAGGAGAGGCAGCTCGTGGGGAAGAAAGTGGCTGGAGAAGAGGAGGCAGCTCATGGGGACAAAGTTCGGGCTGGACAGTCAAGCAGCTGATGTTGCAAGGGGAAGGGCTGCTGACCTGCAGTGACCGAAGGTGCAGAGCGGTCTGGAGAAACCAAAAATAAAGAGAAGTGAGGTCATGCAGTGGGAACAAAACAAGAAACACATTCCTGTCCAATTGTGTTGTTTTCCTGTCCAGAAAACCTGTTCCTGACGCTGACATCCGCTGTGGGGCTGGAAGGAGCGTTGTCTGCGGGGCCAGCGGCTAGGAAAACCCAGACCCGTTTCAGCCTGAAATGGGTCACCCAGACTTGTCTTCCTGAGGGTCTTGATTGAAGCTGGATGTGGAAGGTGCTGCTGGGAAGTGCCCCTGGGCAGCTGAGGTATGGGCAGGTCCCCTCCTCCAGCTCGGATAAACCTCATCAACCCCCTCACCCCCACCTACTGTCATGGGCAAAACTGACGGCAAATGGCTGGAGAAGGAGAGGCAGCTCGTGGGGAAGAAAGTGGCTGGAGAAGAGGAGGCAGCTCATGGGGACAAAGTTCGGGCTGGACAGTCAAGCAGCTGATGTTGCAAGGGGAAGGGCTGCTGACCTGCAGTGACCGAAGGTGCAGAGCGGTCTGGAGAAACCAAAAATAAAGAGAAGTGAGGTCATGCAGTGGGAACAAAACAAGAAACACATTCCTGTCCAATTGTGTTGTTTTCCTGTCCAGAAAACCTGTTCCTGACGCTGACATCCGCTGTGGGGCTGGAAGGAGCGTTGTCTGCGGGGCCAGCGGCTGTGCCGGCCGTGCCCGGTGTGCCCGTGCTGGCACCCGGCTCCCAGGGGACCCGAATGTAAAAGCAAAGCAGTGGGTTTCCTCCTCTGCCAGGTGGGCTTGCAGCCCAGCTCGTCTCAGGCACCGAGATTTTATTTCACACGCATGAGGGCTGGCAGAGCTGCCCACGAGCTGGGATAGTCCCATCGTCCTGGCAGGTGTAAAGGCAGAACGGAGGGGATGAACTGGGAAGGTGTTGGGCATGTGAGTGCTGGCAGCAGCAGTGCTGTTCCCCTGCCTGTGTGCAGGGAGGGCTGGGCAGAGGCAGCCCCCCCGGCGGGCAGCACATCTGCAGCACAAGATCAGCCGTGCTGCAGAAATCCCTGCTGGCACCAGAGCAGCCGCCCTGACCTGACCAAGTGCTGGGGGTGTGCTGGGCACTGTCAGCCGCTGGAAAACTGACACTGCCTCCAGAGAGGGTGTCAGAGGGACAACTAAATTTAGCTGCTGTTGCTTGGTGAACGTGGTAACCAGGCAGCTGTGAGCTCTGCTCCACGTGTCCCTGTTCCCCTTCCTGCCCGTGCGGGCGCTGGCACAGGGACACCCTGCTGGGAACCCTCCGTGGGTAGGGAGAGCAGGAGCACACATGGAGTTTCCATAAATCACAGGTTTTTAAGTCCTGGTTCCTGAAAAGATCAGTCATCTCCAATAAATCTCTAGGAGCAATGAGCTGGAAGGCTCCAGCATCTCCATGCCAGGCCCTCCCAAATGTCTGGCTCACACGTGGTCATGATTCGTGTGTCTCTCTGTGGGCAGCAGCTCCTGACAGGAAGGGATGGTGACGCTGGGGCTTGGGGTGATTTTCCAGCAGCCTGGAAAATGCACAGGGACAACAGCCCACCTTCAGGAGAGGAAAATGCAGTGATGGCTGCCAGTATCCACCAGGACAGCAGGAAGCTTTACCCTAGTCCCAAAACTGGTGGAGGTCCCAATCAGAAAACTTTGTTACCTCAAGGAAAATGTTCCCTGCCCTTCTTCTTGGGCTTCTTCTTCCCCCCCCCCCCCCCCAACCCCATTTGTGTGTCGTAGTTAAACAAAAAAGAAAGTGTCCTCTTCCAGCTCCTGCCCACCTGGGGCTTGCCCTGACTGTACTTAGGTGGGGCACACTGAGCTGGGCAGATTAGAGACACACAAGCTGTGGGCAGGACATCCTTCATGCCTTGGCTGGGAATCTACTTGCCTTGGTGTAATCTGGCTTTGTGAGCTCCTGGGAGGCAAGTGATGGGGTGGGCTGGGACTTTGTACCCTGGACGGTGCCAGGGGTTGCTGTGCAGTTTGCTGGGGTTTGGTCCTGGCTCTACAGAGGTGCGTTGGTTTGCCTTGCTGTACACAAGGACTTGGTGCCCTTGCTTTTGGCAGCCGGTGGCCAACAGCTCCCTAGGCAGGCTGGGCAGGACATGGCTGCACAGGTCCCGGCAGCAGCTTCCCCTGCAGCAGGAAACACACTGCCCACACCCAGAGGTGCTCCCGAGGGATTCCTTGGGTTTGGATCTTACTTTGGCACTGACTGAGAAGGCGAGGGGCTGCCTTGGGCAGGTCAGCATCACCCCACAGCCACACTGCTCTGTGTGCAGCAGCCAGGGGCACCTGGGCTCACTAATGAGCTCCTTAATGAGCATGTGGTTCCTGGCCTGAGTGCAGCTGAGAAACGAGCTCCTGGTGGGGTTTGCAGCGTGGCAGTGGGACAGCAGAGCAGCTTGGCATGGCCCGTGGTACCAGCACTGCCGTGTGCTGCCTGCAGGGCCATCCCCCAGTGGGAGGGATGTCTGATCCCACCCTTGCTTTTCCACCTGAACCCTTGTGAAATGAGTGTGGTTTGTTTGCTCAGCTGGAGTTGCCCACCCAGCCCAGTGGCTGGGGGGGAACCCCGGAGATCAGGCTCCCTGGTGGCACTGGGGCCACCAGTGACAATGGAGCAGCCGCTCGTGCTTGGCCGCCCTGCTGAGTCAGTGCAGGGTTAGCTGGGCTCCAGCAGAAACCCTGGTCTTTCCTCTATGGCACGACTGACATGGAACCAGTGGAGCACACTGGGGCTGCTTGGGGGGCTCCTGCTCAAACCACTACTAGATCATCCCCTCCCAGCAGAGGAGAGTTTACTCCTGGTTTGTTTGTCAGCAAAGTAAACTGGAGCAATGGAGTCAATGCACTGTTCAGCAGAGGGAGAGATCTGATATAGAAAAGGAAATTGTGTTTAAAAATGTCAATGTTATTTATGGCTAACACTAAAAACATAGATTGTGTTTGACGTGCAATTCATTGATGAGGCATCAACACTGAGCCCTTCCTTAAAGCACTGCTCAAGAACATGTTATCTGCCAAGGTCTGTGCTTCAGCTTTGGACTCGACCCTGGAAATCTTGAAAACCTTGCTGAGATGTTTCCAAGAGGGGAGTTAGACTCTTTAGTTCTTTGACTCAGTGAAGGAGAATTTAGTCAGGTTGAGGACCCTGCATAAAGCTTGGTGTCTAGAGGAGCTGACTCTAATGGGTGATGCCTGTATACAAGGTGATGCATACAAGATGCATACAAGACCATTTGTCTGTGCCATCCTCCCTGTCAGCACTGAGAGCCACATTTCTCTGGCTTCAAAAAAAAAAAAAAAAAAAAAGAAATGGGGAGGAAGGGAGAGAAAAAAACCCCACACATTTCTGTATATCAACAACCTTCAGCTTCTCTCTGAAGAGAGCCCAGCAGTGCTGCCCGTCTCCTTTGGAAGGCAGGATGTTGATTCCTGAAGCCAGTGGTGGTTTGCACAGCTCCTGTGGCCTCCCCAGGGGGCTGCAGGGTCTGGGGGCCAC
This sequence comes from Chaetura pelagica, assembly GCF_000747805.2. Taxonomy (NCBI): domain Eukaryota; kingdom Metazoa; phylum Chordata; class Aves; order Apodiformes; family Apodidae; genus Chaetura; species Chaetura pelagica. The sequence goes on along the minus strand of NW_009953207.1, from coordinate 524,015 downwards.
CCCGGTGCTTCTCCCTCCTCCCAGGGTTTGCACAGATGGTTGGGCTGTTGGCACAGGAAGCCCATGTCTGATGGCATTTATTTGCACTGAGCTCTTATCTGGGGCCTGCCTGGCAGCCTGTGCTGCCCTGGGCTGACTCACTGTGGCTGCACAGCCAGAGCGGTTGGTGCCCCGGGAGGAGCAGGGATGGGAGCAGGGATGGGAGCAGGGATGGGAGCAGGGATGGGAGCAGGGAGGGCAGGGCTGTGGGGCTGCAGCAGCTCGTTGGGAACAGCTGATGAAATGGGCATTGGCTGCTTCTTTTTCTCGATGATGCATTTTCACTGTTCAAGGGTTGGTTTTTATTTCTTGCTGACCTTTTTTTTTTTTTTTTCCCCTCCCCAGCTTGTTTTTTTCCATTGCATGTTGAGGTATCATCAGTCCAGGAACTCAGTGTAGAAAAATATACATACTTATGACAGGAGATGAAAGCTGAGCAATTCAAAGTGGAAAAGATTTATGGTCAGATTGTTTAAACACTCCGCTTTTTGTTAGCACCTATTCTGCTGCAGTGCCTCCCAACCCCGGGCTTGCAGGGAGCGTTTGGTGCAGGGTCTGAGAGCTCGGGAAGTGCAGCTCAGGAGAAAATAACCCGCCCGTGTTGGAGGCTGGCTCGGGCTCCTGGGGAAAGGGGGACAAGCTGC
>NW_009953207.1:493473-509947 GCF_000747805.2 Chaetura pelagica | reverse complement strand
GGGGTGGCGGGGGGGTGGGGGGTGGTGGCAGTGGGAATGGGGCAGGACAGAGGGATGGGGGGTGGTGGCAGTGGGAATGGGGCAGGACAGAGGGATGGGGGGTGGTGGCAGTGGGAATGGGGCAGGACAGGGATGGGTGGTGGTGGCAGTGGGAATGGGGGCTGGACAGATGTGGGGAAGTTCTGCAGCACACAGAGAAACACCTGCTTTGAAACAGCCTGTGGGAGCCTGCAAAAGGAAAGTGACCACCTTCTGTTTACTTGTTTATTCATTTATGAAGGACAGAGGGATGGGGGGTGGTGGCAGTGGGGATGGGGCAGGACAGATGTGGGGAAGTTCTGCAGCACACAGAGAAACACCTGCTTTGAAACAGCCTGTGGGAGCCTGCAAAAGGAAAGTGACCACCTTCTGTTTACTTGTTTATTCATTTATGAATAAGATTTATTTGTCCCTGGGTTTTATCTCATGCCTTAGCCACCTTGTTGTTGCTGGTTTCCATCAGGTGTTGTATTTAGCCATGGGTATGGGATGGCCAAACACACTGTGGTATTTCTTTTCAGTAGCAGCAGCAACTGTTTCTAAATATCACAGATGTGCTGAGGTGTATGAGAATATGGAAAACTCGGTGGGGAGCCTGCAGATCCTGATTTTTACTAGGTAGTTTCCAGGTATGTCATGTCTTGCTTAGAGCACATTGATTTGCCATGAGAGTTTCCCTTGAAGCCTGAAATTAATCTTGGATGTCTCAGCTCCCAGGAGTGTGATCCACTCAGCAGTGCTAGGCTCAGAGCACACACATTCAAACGCATCAGGAGAAGGAATTTCCTAACCCTGAAAACCAGAGTATCTGTCCTGCTCAGCAGTGCAGGGTGTGTGAGGCTGGAGTGTTGGCTTTCCTGAGGAGTCCCTTTCTAGGCTGGCAACGTGTTGGGGTTCTCCTCAAAGCCCACCACCTGATGGTTTGCACTGTCCACACCCACTGCCCCAAGAAGCTGCTGCTCTCACTTGCCATCAGGGCAGTCAGCAGGATTCTGGGGAGAGTTGGTGGCTTTTGGTTGGTACCTATAGTACTTGTGCTGTCAGACATTTCTTGATAATGGATCCCATGGGCAGGATTTTATTCACAGATTCTGCATTAGATGTGGAAAAGACTTGCACTGAGATCTATGTCATTTCCCTAGGTTTTGAGTGACTCTTTTTTCTCAGTTAAATGTAATGGTTAAAATTTAAGACTTTTCTTCTATGATCCAGTAATGATAATAATTAACAGCAGTATTTTCAGAAGGCCAAGTACAAAAGGAAAGGTCAGTACATTTAGAACCTCCAGAAGAAATGCTGCTCTTGCAGAGCTTCAATTCTCTGCAGTTCCCTTATGCAGAAGATTAACCAGGCAGGTTGGCTGGAGTAGGAAGGGAATCTCTGGCTGGCTCATTGTGTCTAACACCTGTGGCTGTGGAGCCTCTGGCCAACTCCATCTGTGGAGCCCAGTGCCTGGTCCAGGAGGGGCTGAGCCAGCAGCTTCACACCCCCCAGCCTCCTCCTGCTGGACCCAAGGAGGAGACCTCAACCACTGAGAGCTGTAAGAGAGGGAAGCAGGAATAAAAATAATAATAATAATAACAGTAATAATAAATAGACTGCTAACAAAGCTAAGAGTCCATTTGAAGCTGCTGACAATCCCTCTTGCTGCCAAGTATAAAATAGAAGTTTTTTGTAATGAAGCTGAATTAGAGCTGATATAAAATTTTTGCCTGTGAAAGACGAGGCTGGGCTTTTTGGAAAGATGCAGTTTCACTTAAATGTACTTTTGTGAATTTATTTTTTATATTCTTTGCAATGGATGGGGTGGGAGCAGCTCAGGCAGGGGATGGGAGCAGTATGGGATGCACCAGTGGGTGTGCAGGCAGAACATAAGGCAAAACCATTGGATCAAAGTGCTGCTGAGACTCAAGCAGAGATGTTGAATTGCAGAATTGCTTTAGTGAGTGTTCCTACCCCAAGCAAACAAGGCTTTGTACTGCCTCTGTGCAACCCATCACTGGTTTCCCCCTGCTTTTCTCCCAGTGGCGTTGCCTTTCCCTTGGTGAGTGATGCTGATGCTGATGCCCAGCAGTGGCTGGTCTGGTTGCTCCAACAACTTATGAGGCCGCTCCCAACACTAGGGTGGAGGTTTGAAGCCCTTCAGGTGAACCCTGATGAACTAGCTTCCCATTTCCCCAGGAAATGCTCTCAATAGCTGCCTGAAATGAGGCTGTAGTGAGAGGAGAGTTGGTCTCTCCTCACAAGTGGGTTCTTTACAGGAGGGATTATTAAGCACTGGAAGGGGCTGCCCAGGGAGGTGCTTGAATCACCATGTGTTTCAAAATCTTATGGTGACAGTGCACGGGGACATGGTTTAGCAGTGGGCTGGTGGAGCTGGGTTGGTAGAGTTAGGTGAGAGGTTGGACTGGATGATCTTACAGGTCTTTTCCAACCTGCAGGATCCTGTGACTCTATGAGCTGGGCAGTCAGTCGATGGCTGGCACAGAGCTGTGGAGCTGGCAGAGCCATGCCCACCCTCCCCACAGCCCCAGGGCCCAGGGCAGGGCTGCTGTGACCCACCCTGCCACCCGCCCAGCCCAGATGCCTGAGCAGTGAAAGATTTCCAGGTTGCTCTGTGTTTCATTGGCGTTTTTTCCCTTTTTCTGCCTCTGCCTGCTCAGCCCATGGCACTTGCCCTCGACCACCCTCCCATACCCCAAGGAAGAAGGTGCTGAAGGGGAGGTGGCCTGGGGGGTCCCAGCAGGGAAGGGCTCATTAGCACATCCTCGTCACCTCGGGAGAGATGCTCACCTTGAAAGGCAGCACTGTCAGAAGAGGCTGTTGGAACAGGCTCCTCACAGCCCCTCAGCTCTTTGGTTTGGGGCTATTTTTAGCACTTTGCTGTTACTGCAGAGTGATGGGTGAGGGGCACCAGGAGAAGTTCCAACCTGTGTGTTGTTTGGAGACATTTTGGTAAGAAGAGGGGAGCTTGGGAATCTGGCATCTCCCCAGGGTGTCAGGGGCCAGCTCAGCCCTGCCAGGCTCAGGTGCCCGGGACCAACCCAGCAGTCCAGCCCCATCCTCACCCTGCCTGGGACACCCAAGACCCTGCCCAGCAGGGCTGCAGGTTTGGGCGAGGGCCACAGGACTAAACACCCCTCGGTCTTCACACAGAGAAACCTTCCTTGTGCTTCCAGCCAGGAGCTCTGCCCGGCACTCCCAATGGATGGAGCGTGGCAGGTCCCTGGCAGGGCCCTGGTGCCCCTTTGCCCCTCAACACACAGTGCCCCAAGCCCTCAGCAAAGCCAAGTTCACTGGAGGCCTTCAGATCTGCCCTGGGAGTGTCCTGTGACGGCTCAAATTTGCAGGATTTCTTGTGTAATTATTTTCTTAGCCACCCCTTGCTGTTACCAGTTTTTCTTATGAGTCACTGAGTAATGTGTAACTTGCCCAGCTGTGCTCTGTGTTTGGAACAAGCTTTCAGCTTAGCAGGCATTGCAGAGAAAGTTCAGGGGGTTTGTAGAAATCAGTCTGAAAGCCCATCAAAAGCAGGAGACGATATTGCTGTAAAATAAGGAAAGGTTAATGTCACATTTCTGCCAAGACCCACACAGTGCTAGACAGGGGACCCTCCCGCTCCAGAAAAGTTTTAATTATCTGTTCAGTTGGTGAGAGTTTCCTGCAAGCATCGTGCCCTTGCCCTCCTGCTGTCTAGATGATAAACACCAACAGCACCCAATTTGCTGGCACCAGATTTGATGTGTTGTACTGATTTTTCTGCTCCCCCAGCCAGCTGGGGAAGGGACAAAGCAGAGCTGCTCCAGCATCCGCCTGCTCACCCTGCAGTGAGCACAGCAATGGCCCCTTTGCCTCCTCTGTCCTGTCCTCTGATCAGCCCCAGGGCTGTTTTGTTTGGTTGGGTTTTTTTAATTTCCTGTGGCTATGATGAGTTGGTGCTAAAATGCCATTTTCTGGGCTACATGGGGAATCTTCTGGCAGTCCCGGGAGTCCCAGTATATTTAGGCAAAATGTATTAGGTAACTGTGAAACAGCCTGGCAACAAGTAGCTGAACTACTGTGTCCATGGCAAGAGGTGGAGGTTTGTTAGCAGGGAAATAGTCCTGTATAGATCAACTATATGTCCTCTAAAATCATGGTTGATCTTACCAAGTTGCAGTTTCCATTGGAGACTAGTCTGGCCAACACAGTGATGAGATCCTGAGGGTCTAAACTCAGATTTCTTTCGAGGTAGGGAGGCTAAAAAATGCTGACAGACCATGCAGAGACTGCAGGACTGACTCAGTGCTCAGGAGATTTAATCTAAAGGCTGGCTTTGCACTCCTCATGAGTCCTTTGTTTCTTCCTGGCTTCCTTCCTCCTCTTCCAATCAATAATGTAAAATATTTTGAACATGGATGTTACAGTTCACCACATCTTGTTCATTTATAGTTAAGGAGAACAAGAGGACTACACAGAAGGGTCCCAAACCTTAATTTCTTTTCAATAAAAATAGATTTTAGGGGACTGACTCTTTAAAGTTGTTTTTCATAGCTATAAAAAGAATATGGAAATGTTTCCCTTTGGTATGTCTACATCCTTCCCACTAAATAAGTGATTTCCTTTTCTCTTTGCTGATTAGGAAGTTCTCTGGAGGTTCTGCTTTGATGTCTCAGGAAAAGAAAAATCAAATGAGCAAATCTACAGGAAAGAATTAGCACAGCCCTGTTCCCTGGGCCTGGAATTCAGGGATTAACCCTGTGACTTGATTCACGCTGGCTTCAAATGAGCTGAGGGAACGGCGAAGCAAGGGGTGTTTTGCTTTAGACCCGTGTTCACTGCTGTGCTGTGCTGTGTCACCTAGTGCTGTGTCACCTAGTGCTGTGTCACCTAGTGCTGTGCTGTGCCGTGCCGTGCCGTGCTGTGCTGTGCTGCACATACCCTGCTGTACCATGGGGTGCCCAGGGCTGCCCTCCCCACAGCCCCCTGCTCAGCAGCCCCGGTTCCAGCGTGGCAGCAGCCCCAGCTGGGCCTCTGATGCAAACAAAACCGGGGGTGCAGGAGCCCCCTGAACTCTGCAGGTGTGAGGAGACAGGCTGAGGGGAAGCCTGGCTGGAGAGGGCCTCGCTGTGCGCTCCTTCCCCCTGCAGAGCTCAGCTGGGTTAGCTCTGCTTGCTGCATTAACACGGCACAGAGCTGCGCTCTGCCTGTTTCACTTCTTTGTTCACAAAAAAACACCTTTGTTCTGCCAGGCTGGCCAAGCCGAGCCCCCTCCCTGCAGGCCTGGGGCAGCTGAAGCCCCCCTGCCCGACCCCTGCAGCCCCTGCTGCCCCGGCCGTGGCCTCCGGGAAGGGCACAAATCCCACTCGGCAGTTGCCCACAGCTTTTTTTGAGACCTGGCCAGCCTGGTCCCACTGAGCCCCCATCCCTCTCCCCAGCCCTGTCCCTGCCCCTGCTCCAGGGACCCGTCCGTGGGCTGGCAGGGACGCCAGGAACCCGCCGGCCTTCCTGGGCCCAGCGAGGGCAGCGTGTCCAAGGTCCATGTCTGAGCACCGCGTTTCCATTTCCTCTGGCTCAGCAAAGCCTCTGCCGTGTTTATCTGGGCTATAAATAGTTCCCTCCGTGCCTGCTCTCCCCATGGTCAGCGACTCACGGGCTGGCTTTGGGCTCTGTAAAACCGATTATTCTTTCGCCTATCGCCAGTGTCATAACGGAGTGCAGAGGCAGATTAAACAAGGAGAGATTAAATGGAGAGATGCATAAATGGGTCTCAAAATAAATGCCTGCCTCCTTGGGCAGCGTGGCTCCGTGGCACACAGCGCTGCCCAGTGCCTTGGCAAGGAACGAGGCCCCTGATTGCTGCTGCTGATAGAAGCAGCCTGTATAAACCCTCTGGTGAAAGCAGAGTTCAGCTCCGTGTCTGTGTGTGTTTTTTGTCTGTGTGTGTGTGCCGGGCCGGGCAAGAGAGTGAATAACCCATTTCAGTGGCTTTTACCAGTCCTGAGCGAGCTCGTTTCCAGGCTGCTCACAGAACATTCATTAGGGCTCTTGCTGAGTTCGGTTGCACTGACTTTATTTATGCATTTGCTTGTTTAAGCCACCAGTGACACAGAGGCAGGAGTTTCCAGCACCCGTGGGGCAGGTTCAGCCCCGTGGCCATGGCCTGTGCTGAGGTGGGCACTGCCGGAGCTGTCCGGCACATAAAGACATCCGGGAGTCGAGGCTTCCCTGGCTTCTGGCGTGTGTCCTGCCTCCCTGCCCTGCGAGGCCGGGGCTGGGGCAGGAGGCTGCTGGAGATATGGCAGGGCTGCAGCAGCACAGGATGCCCTGAGCACCTGGGGGGCTGCACCACGGCAATGCCACACCGGGGTCCTTCTGCACGGAAATCACAGCTGAGGGCAGAGGGGAGCTGAGCTGGCAGCCTGAGCAGCGCAGAGGGGTTTTGCTGATGCTCTGGTACAGCGAGGCAGGGCGGGGGAGCCGCGGGCAGGCCCGGCCTGCCCTAATTACAGTCTGGGTAATTTCCTATCGCAGGCACTAGCAGTACGTCAGGTGTGGAGTAATGGAAAATGTGGGAAGCTGGCACACTGGCTTGAAAACTTGCTAAACAAGAAATAACCTCGTGCTTCTGTAGGTGTATAATTGAGAAGTGTAAATTATATATGGTTGGTGCACAAGGGGATTACTGCGCTACAGAAAAGATTCCTTTGTCTGGAAAAATTATGAGTTGATAATGGAGATATTCCCCTCCCTTCTCTATTGTGTAAACAACACTGGTGTATTTGCATTGCCTTCTCTCTGTGAAAATAGAAATGCATTTGCTGGGCACGGGTGTCCCCAGCAGCCAGGACTTTAACCGCTTTGCTGCCGGCGTCCCGCTGCTCCCTGCCTGGCCCCCTGCCCCGCTGGGTCCTCCCCCGGGTACTTCTGGAATCCCACTACAAACCAGTGTGCCTCTGCCATCTGCTGCCTCTGGGGAGCAGAGCAAACGTGTTCTGTGGCAGGAGCTGCACAGGCCCACGCAGCACACTGACAGTGCTGCCTCAGCAAGAGCGTTAACACAACAGCGGGATCCAACTTGTACTCGTGGGTGAGCACACCAGGCTCCCGGCTGCAAAGGCAGAACTGGGGGGGCCCGAGCCCTGCCTTGCTTCTGGAATGGGGACCAGGGCACAGAGTGCTGGTGCTGGACCCCCGCAGCGCTGCACAGACACACAGACACCCACAAGGCTGCCCCAGTGTCCCCCCTCACAGCCCCCTGCCCGGCAGCCCTGGCCTCAAGTGAGGATATTTAGGGACCTCACTGGTTCTGGAAGTCCAAAAGTGTCTTCACAAATCCCAGCAGCAGCAGAAGGAAGAGTAGAACAAGGATCCAGGCATCATCAAGCACCCTTGGCGTTATCCCCCATGAAAAGCTTCCAGTTCCCACTTTTATCTGCAAAGAAAAAAGGTAATTGGTTTGGCTAGATGCTTTGCATAACCTTTTGCAAATAAAGGCTATTGGTATTTATTGATATTCAGGGCTTGTTTAGGGACAAAATCTGTGACACGTGGGGAAATGAGGACTTTTAAATATAGTGAGTCTTAGAAAAACCAAAAGTGTTTCCTGCATGGCTTTGCAGGTTGGTGAACCTGAGCCAGCACCTGTCATGGAATTGTTGCCCTCTGCTACAAACCTTTACACAAATTGGAAATTGTGGTCAGAAATGATCTGACCTGCAGATCACGGAGGCATGGACGTGCTGTGCCTGCAGCAGCTGCCAGCCTGGGTGAGCAGCTTAAAAGCAGAATTACAGATTTTGGTGACAAAAATTGGGGCTAACTTGTAAAACCTCACTCTGTGTGCACTGTAAGCTGAAAGAGTGAGGTGTTCTCCCAACTCCAGCTGGGAACCCTTGCAGGATTCTCCAGGATGCCACATTTTTAATTGTAGATGAATCAAGTTGGTCTTGTGCTGTCTGTTATCTCTGCGCTCTTGGGGTGATGCCATAAGAAGAAAAGCCAAGGAAAGACTGGGTATTAATACCTATTAAAAGCAAACCCAGCGACCCCTTTGTCCCCAAAACGAGCCCCTTTATTTACTGAATGTGGAGGGACTGGCTGATGGATGGTGCCAGCACAGTGGGCAGCCCCTTGGATGGCAGCGCTGGCGGGAGCTCCCTAGGGAAGAGCAGCACTGTGGGAAGGTGCTGCCAGGGCTGGGAATTGTCCCCCCACAAAACCACCCCGGAAACTTACACCTCTCCCTTGGCACTGTCACACACCGAGACTTGCAGCCACCCCGGAGACTGTCCCTTGCCCTAGGATGTGGCTGTGTCTGATGTGTAGGAGAGTAAAGAAGGTAGAAAGCACGTGCCACCAGAGCCTGCAGGGAGAGACCCCTGATGGGGCCAGGCCTGGGGTTGCTGCTCACACTGCTCCCTGGAGACCCGTGTGGAAGTTCTCAGCTCTCAAATTTTCCATTCTAGCATGTTTTTGTGTGATTCTATCTTTCCTTGTTCGATAACAGCTTAATAACCAAACCTAATTAGAAGCAGACTATGAGTTCTCTTGTTTAAATAGGAATAAAATACTCCTCAAATTCTTTCTCCTCGGCTGCTCAGCTGTCATGAAGGATGAGCTCAGGCATTGCCACGGGTGAGGTGGCTGGATCTCCTCCCTGAAGAAGCCTTGGGTGGCTGTTGCCCTGTGCCTTGGGCCATCCAACACTCCCTGCAAGGACTTTCAGTCCCATATGGCAGCATCATGGCCATGCCACAACAACCCCATAGACACCTTCACCTGCAAGGGGCATATTCTAAATTCATGACTCTTATTTTGGATCTTGTTGTCTGGTCTGGGGTGAATCCTTGACTCACATTGTCTGGGGATACCTTGAGTTGTTCCTTAATGATGGCATTTATACCTTCTGATTCACCCAGTTTCTGCTCACTGGTTCCTGGGTTCCTCATGTCCCTGCTGCTGGCTGAGGGCAGTGGGGTGCACTGTGGTTGGCAAAGCACTTACCCTTTAGTTGCCACATCTTTGATGTGTATCTCTTCACAAACTCTGTATTCAGTCAAGCTAACTCTGAATGTTCCCTTTTCTTGGATTTCATTTAATCCCAGTGTTCCCATTCCAGCAAGAGCCCTGGCCATCCCCTAGGGCAGGACAAAGCCACTGCCACTCCCAGGGTTTTCAGCTACCTCAAACCAGATGGAGATTAACATCATCATCAGGGAGGGATGAAACAGGAGCTCCACAGGTCATGTGTGTAACTCGGGGATGCAGTTTCAGTCTGGATTTAGAAATGGGAGCCAAAGGCTCTGAGGGTGTAATCTGTCACTGAAACCCTGACCATGACTAACTGCAAGGTCTGCCCCAAAAACGTAAAGATCGTGACTCATTCCTGGAAGTCACAAAATGTTTTGCAACTTCCAGGGCTTCAGGATAACCGCTCAGCATCCTGTTTGCTGCTGGCCTTGGGGCTGGCCTTGCCTTACTTATCCTTTAGGGAGGGCTACCCCAAAAGCCTGCAGACTTGAAACTTGCCTATGCAAAAACCTACTTAAAGAGAGGCACAATTTTCACCAGAACATGGTGAGGAGACATCTGAGAGGGACAATAACCCCAGGGTGACACCTTCCATCAGCACAGGTCCTCAGCATGGAGGACATGTTGTGGAACTCTGACAGAGCACAGGCCACACAGTAGCAGCAGATGGTATTTTTTTAAAAAGGCTTGTATATATAAATACACACATATAACACATACATGGCTTGCTGTGGTTTTACAGAGAAATATGAGAGACCCTGGCTGTGGTTAGTTTGCAGTTTTAAATATACCCATTCAGAGACTTGAAACAGCTTCGAGCCAATGTGATGGCAGCAGAATGGCACTTCAGCTTTCTGCAGGACTTCGCAGTCAGGCCTTGCCCACTGAGCTTCTCTTCCCCCAGCACTGGCCCATTGCAACGATCCAGAGCTGGGAAGCCGAGCCCCCCAGGTCCCTGCCCTGCCCAGAGCAGTGGCTGCAGCACCAGGGGACCCTGAGCACAGACGCACTGCCTCCCATGTTGGTTTTTAGTCCTTTCCTTGTGCATATCCCTTGAAGTTCTCCATTAGTCAGGTGATTTCCAGTCTGCTGAGAACAGTTCTGCTGTTTTGGTCCCATTTTGCAGAGCCCTTGGACCTGCAGGGGTTTGGGAATCCCAGGCCCAAACCCAGCAGCTGCTCATCTGTTGGCTGGAACTCTTCCATCCTGCTGATCCCAGCTGGGGGACCTTGGACTGCTCCAGGTTCCCCATTTTCAAACACCATTATTTTACAAATGCCCAAGAGCAAATATCAATTATTGAATTACACTTAAGGAGAGACATCAGGGGATGCGATTACTGTCTTGCCTTTCAGGCTGAGAAATAATTGCTTTATGTAATAGGTCCTCCCCTGGGATTCCCTGCTGCGTTCCCATTTGCTGCAGCTGTAGGACAATTGCCAGCCTGGCAGCAGGGCAGATTGTCCCAATGTCACCGTATGGCTGTGGCTGCCACGTGGTCCTCAGCTCCAGAGTGAGCCTGGCCACAAAATAAATGGTCATTTTCCTCCTGCTCCCCTCCCAGACTTCCATGCCCAACTTTCTTAGGTAAGGGGATAAGAGTTTCTTAGGCAAGGGGGGACAGTTTTATGCTGCAAGAGCAGAGATATAGATATTAGGAAAAAATTCCTCACTGTGAGAGTGGAGAGACCCTGACCCTAGGTTGCCCAGGGAAGTTGTGTGGCTGCCCCATCCCTGGAAGTGTTGAAGGCTTGGAGCAGCCTGGTCTAGAGGAAGGTGTCCCTGCCCATGCAGGTCCTTTCCAGCCTAAACCAGTCTGGGATGCTATTATAAAATTCACAGAGCCCCTGCCCCTCTCTTACAGATGACTTGAGGGACTGGTGGGTATTGCTTACATGGTGGTGCCTGCCAGGCCTGGGTGTAGGATGGTGATAAAAGCCCATGGGTGCCCAGGGAGGGCAAGCACTGAGCCCCTGGCTCCAAAGCTGCTTGTGTAAATGTCCCCTTCCCCTCCATCACCACTGCCCAGGCAGAGGGAGCCACCAGGGAGGCAACTGGTCCTGAGCCTGGGCTGTGGTCAACATATGATCAAAACTTGCCATCATGCAGAGCTGTGGGGTGAAGCATCTTTCTGGGGAATTAATTAGAGGAAATGTGGAGGCTGTGACCATGATATGCAAATGAGGATGAATCACTGGTTCTGAATGGAGTTGAGTTTCTGTGGGGTGAGGGGGGTCAGGGTGGGGGCCAGCAGTGGAGTGAGGCAGGAGAAGTTCCTTCCTCAGCCCAGGGTGGCCCTGGTGTTGGAAGTGGCTGTTCTTGTCTTCACATCAGGGCTGATCCCACACTTTATTGTCAGGCAAGGTGCCATTGCACAGAGTGGATTTCCGCACCCAAAAATGCAAATTTCATTTCTTGTGGAAGACAGTTAATGAATACTCCTCAGCAGTCACCCTTGTTAATAGCTCTTTAATTCTCTAATGAATATTTATGAGCACTTGCCTGAAAGCAATGAACCTCGGACGGTATGGGCTGATATTTCTTATTGGCTGTGTTCAAAATTAAAAGAATGGCAATTTGTTTGTGTGAGAGAGAGAGATGCAGTGAAACAGCTGAACAAGGTGAGGATAGCTACAAATTCAGGGCTTTCTTAAATATATGGCAGTTAGTGTGTTATTAAAAAACCCCTTGCCAGAAGAGGTGCATTTGGGAGGGTAATTCACTGGTGTATCAGCCCGTTCTGGGGTCCTGCTTGGTCCCTGCCCACTCGCAGTTTCTAGGTGGGTGGTGTTCTCATCCTGCTCTGTACCTGATGGACTGTGGAACTCTGTACTGCAGTGGAATGTCACAACAGCTTTGAGTCTGCCAGCCACAATACACGTGTAGTCTGCAAAGTCATTTTTTGACCCAAAGAACAAAAAGATCACAAGGAAGCACTGTCTTTTGCTTATGTAGGGAATGGCAAGATAAAGCAGAGTGTTGAGCAGAATTTCCTTGTGCTCAGTGACATTTTCAGTGTCCTCCCCCCTCCCCTCTGTCACCCTGTGCACAGCCATAAAGTGCCATTTAGTAGCAGCAGCTGCTGGTCTGTCCCTGCGTGGGGCTGGTTGAGCCCCAGGGCCAGGCTGGTGTCTGCAGCCCCCTGTGGTGCACCCAGTGCTCCCAGCTTGGGGAAAGCAGGAGAGCATCTGAGAAGGGGGACATCACAAACACTGACCTCCACCTGTCCAAGGGGGGCCAGGTGAGCTCCCCTGGAGGGACACGCTCAACAGGTTGGGGTGCAGGTCACAAAGCAGTTGGGTGGGGAGTGCTGGGCCCCTGCTTGGTTCCCAACAGATGCAGACAGGCTGGAGAGGGTCCAGAGAAGGGCCATCAAGATGGCCCAAGGACTGGGAAGCCTACTGCATGAGGAAAGGCTGGGAGAAGTGTTCAGCCCCAGAAAAGGAGGTCCAGGGGAGACTTCTCACCACCTTCCAGACTTGAAGGGCAGCTAGAGAGGATGGAGGCTCCCTTTTCACAAGGAGTCCCACAAAAAGAGCGGCTGCGGTGGTTGCAAGATGCTCCTAGGGAGATTCCAGTTGGACACAAGAGGAAAACTTCTCACATTGAGAACAATCAGCAATTGAAATACATTCCCCAGGGAAGTGGTGGATTCCCCAACATTGGACACTTTTAATATCTGGCTGGACAGGGTGCTGGGCCTTCTTGTCCAGACCAAGTTTCACCAAGGTTGGACCAGATGGTCTTTGAGGTCCCTCCAACCTGGGATTCCGTGATTCTATATTCAACAACAGTTCAAAACACACATAAATGCCAGAAACTGCCAATTTTGCTACTCTCTACAAAAGCAAGCCAAGAGGGATGCAGGGAGGACAGAAGACGTGGACAAGGAGGAGGAAAAACAAGCGGAAAATCTAAGGGAGAATCCATAGAACAGCTTATCTGAGGGTGAGCTGGGAGGAGAGAGCATGGGCAGAGCAGAGCCCAGGACACATCCCGGCCCCTGCAGAGCCAGGTGCTGGCAGAGTGGGCAGCACCAGTGCCCCTGCTGGGAGCCCACTGCCCTCCTAAAAACAAAGGGTTGACACCTGCAATAAACGGCTCATTACAAAGGGTACTTGCATCTGCTGACCCCCCAGGGCTGCCATCCCCTTGCCCCAGGGCATCCCTCCGGGCAGCCAAACCCCCTCCCACAGCCAGTTCCCCCTGCCCTTCCAAACCAGCTACAATCATAACCATGCCAGAATCAGGCTACAACCTATTTGCTCCAGTGATTTATTCCAGAATATTCTGGAATATCCCATACATCAGAATACTTTATTCCCAATTTTTTTTTTTTACCCTGAGGACATGAAAATCCCCCAATTTGTAAGTGAAAAGCAGCTGTTTGCAAACAAGAGCAGCACAGTTTGTAGTCACCAGCTGATATTAATCTCCAGCGTCAGATGTTCATCATCACTACAAATTAAGTTTGCAATAGGAGTTGATTAAAAAGACACAGTCAGTGTTTGTGAGCATTCATTTGAATTGTAGATTGGGTTTCTCTGGTAGCATCCATCCCTATTTTCCTGGAATTTACTGTTTCTATGCAGAACTTTATGGAAGAGAGATGAGAAATAGCTGCTCTTCAGCTGCAGAACAGCACACTTGTGCACAGGCAAATTGGTTATTACATATTTAGCTCCTACATACTCAGTATTTAAGTCAGTTGAAACATTTCCCCCTGGAATTGTGTCAGCGTGAGGGAGAAGCTTTCCCTAAATTGTGCTTCTAAAATGGTATTTTGAAATGAAAGATTTCAAATTAGAGCTTCATGCTGAGACTTCAGAACACCAGGGCAGCTTGTTGAGCTACTGCCTGAGCTGAAATCCTGTGAATCATAAAATCAGAGAATGGTGAAGGTTGGAAGGGACCTTCAAGTTCATCAGGTTCCTACCCCCATGCTCTGAGCAGGGACACCTCCCACCAGACCAGGCTGCACAAGCCTCATCAAACCCTGCCTTGAACACCTCTGGGGAGAAACTGCTCAGTGTCTCTGCTTCTCACCCCAAGTCTGAATAAAACCAAATGTCAGAATGACAGCATTTCCCACAGCAAATTCCTCTCTCTGGCTGGCTGGATTCTTTCCTTGCCATGCATCAGCAGGTTGCCAAGGCAGGTCCCCATGTGCTCCTGGAGAACACACCAGTGATCGCCCCCAGCCCGTGTGGCTGCAGCGAGGGAACCAAGGCAGGAGATGGTGGCTGCTCTGCCCCTGCTCCTCCTGCTCCTCACCAGGCCTGCAAGCAGCCTCCACGTGGCTGTTCCTGCAGGGATGGGGGTGCTGGCCTCCCTGCAGGTCCTGCCACAATCCCAGCTGTACCTGCATTCTTGTCACATTTCTTGTCTTTTTGTGTATGCTCAGGACTTGAGAAATAAGCTCTGATGTTCAGACAAAACCAAACCCAGGCAGAAGTCAAATAAGAGGTTACTGATAAGAAGGAGCAAGCAGAGACAGGACCTGGGCAATGAATACTGTGCAAAAGGAGGAACAAAACTGCTGAAAATAATGCCCGAGAAGCCAAAGCTGTGTTGCTGCTGTATGGGTAGAATTGGGTAGGATTGTGTTTTCTGAAGCAGATGTATAAGCTGTTTGGAAATGTCCCATATTTAAAACCAGAAGATATAAATCCTATTTCATCAGGCTATTTGAATGTGCTGAATTTACATTTTAGGTTTCCCACACAAAATGGGGGCATCTTCATGTCTTCTGCAGGACCTTTAGACCACTCATTTTCTGAGGAGCAGGTGCCCTTGTCTGCGAGGTGCCAAGGGCCCCGTTCGCACTAAGGTCTCACTGATCCAGCTAGTTCAGCAGAAATAAGTATGAAGCAAACCAACCAGAGGTGTTTGTGGAAACACTTCTGCTTTGTGAGGACCTGGAGGGCCCTGTCAAGCCTGGCCAGCCCCACTGGGGTCTAGGGGACATCTCGTGTCCATGTGGGTGAGTGGAGCACAGCGCTGCTTTGTCCTGCCCCCTGGCCTGGGCATCCAGGCACTTCCCAGCTGCTTTGTCCCAGGCTGTGGCAGTAGCTGCTGTGCCATGCATGGGGGCAGGCAGCCTCTGCTGGGGAACTGCTGCTTGCTGGGAGATGTGGCTCACTGCAGGTCAGAGCTGGGGGCCAGGAGGTGAGGAACTGCCCCGTGCAGCTGGTGGCAGAGCCTTCCACACGCTGACCGGCAGTGCTGCTGGCAGAGCCGCCTCTTCCTGGGGCTGAGGTAACCAAATAACAACAACATAAACAACAAATCTGAAAATACAAGGTGGAAGAGTCCCATGTTCTGCAAAATCGTGCAAGGACAATCTCCTTTTGCTTTCAGGATGTGATGGCTTCAAGTACCTTTTGTAGGGGGTTAAGATGATAAGGGAGAACTTCGCAGCATGGTCCTAGTTCAGAATTGTTAAGGCTTTCCAGTGGAGCATCTCAGGGGAGCCCCAGGCATTGAGGCCACCTCTCAAAACAAGGCTCAGGCATAAATTACAAAGTGTGCATGTGTTGTGTGATTTGGATGAAAAGCTTTAACTCGTGAGCTCCACTGGAGGTGAATGCATGCCATGGAGGCAGCTTGCTGCTGGGTTTCCTCTGCCTGCCTTATTTATTAACATACTGCACCTTCATATGAATGGCTGTACTATTTCTGAAAATGACTCAAAATTGAAACAGTTTCCTAAAAATAGGAGAGCAAACAGGCAGAATGCTGGGCTCTGCATAGGTGTGCTTTGATACAGGTGCTAGGCAGCTTTTGCATTTATTATCTCTTTGTTCCTGTGCTGGCTGGCTTGCCACTTGCAGACTGGATTTCCCTCATCAGTATTTCATGTCTGAAGTTCCACCAGTACAATCGTTACAGCTGTCAGTGTCCCTGCTCCGTGCCAGCCCTTCTGAGGACCAGTGGCTCCCCTGCCCCCCTCCCTGGTTTTGCTGCCTTTCCCTGCTTGCCCCGCTGGCCCCCGGGGGGGGGGGGCAGCCCCGGGCACAGCGGGGTCCGAGGGGGAGCCAGGCTGGAGAGCTGCTCTGCCCCCCGAGCTGCGGAGGGAGGGGGTTGGGACCCCCAGAGCTTGTCCCGGGGGTCTGGCCACAGTGTCATACG
Source organism: Chaetura pelagica (assembly GCF_000747805.2). Taxonomy (NCBI): domain Eukaryota; kingdom Metazoa; phylum Chordata; class Aves; order Apodiformes; family Apodidae; genus Chaetura; species Chaetura pelagica. Next base: position 493,765 of record NW_009953207.1, on the reverse strand, counting down.
GTCACGACCGTCCAGCAAGCAGAGCTCCATGGCGTATCCCTGATCCTCATCTCTGCTGAGTCAGCCCAAGTGCCCGTTCCCGGTGGAGAGGGGAGTTCCCAGGGGAGAGAGGAGTTCCCGGTGGAGAGGGGAGTTCCCAGGGGAGAGAGGAGTTCCCAGGGGAGAGAGGAGTTCCCAGGGGAGAGAGGAGCTGCTAGGGGAGAGAGGAGTTCCCAGGGGAGAGAGGAGTTCCCAGGGGAGAGAGGAGTTCCCAGGGGAGAGAGGAGCTGGTGGGGGCGGAGGGGGCGCCCGG
>NW_009953207.1:490852-493100 GCF_000747805.2 Chaetura pelagica | reverse complement strand
TTCCGAGGGAGGAGAGGAGTTCCCAGGGAAGAGAGGAGCTGCTGCAGCCGGCGGGGCCCGCAGGGTTTGCCCTGGGGGGCTGGCCCGGGGGAAGCAGCTCAGGGCAGTACACAGCCTTAGAGCTGGGGCTGTGGGCTGGAGCGCTGTGAGGGCTCCTGCAGCAGGGCCTGGCTGCGGTGCTGCTGCTGCTGCACATCCTTCCCACCAGAGGAAGAAACAGAATGTGCAGGTCGGCTGGAACGCACCGGATCAGAAGATCTGGCCGTTTTCCCAGCAAGTGGCCACGTGCCTCTGTGCCCCGTGGGACCCAGATGTCCCCTCAGCCCAGGGCTGACCCCGCTCCACTGTGACACTGACAGTCACTGTCCGTGGGTAAAGCCCTGCCTGCATTGCTGGGGTACCTTTCTGAAGCACGAAGTTCCTATTCTCACCAGTGGCCAATTGCACCTGCCTGTGTGCCCCCATGGGCCAGGGTCCTGGCATTTGACCTCTCATGAGGGTATGGAGACATGCTGGGGGAGAAAGGAAACAAAAGATACCAAAACCTAACCCCCCCACACATTTCTGATCAGTTGTTTTTCAGTCAGTGCTATTATTTTACCTGCTAGATTCTATAAAGCCAGCAAGGAAATTATAGCAGGCTGTTTTTTGATAGCAGTGTGAGGAACCCTGCCTCTCTGCTGTGCTTTCTGTGGGTATTCATCTTCTGAAGACATCTGAAGTCATGTAATTGTGACAAAGAAGAGATGCTAATTGTTACATGATTTTCATCACTAGCGAGAAGATCTGTAGAGGGAGAACTTTGCTTATTAAATTCTCTTCTCTGTTTGTGGGGGGAAGGAAGGGTCAGCTCTGAGGATGAAAGCCTCCCTCTGCATTTTGGCATAATAAAATGCTAAATATACAAACAGGCCCTTTATTCTGAAAGGCATGACAATCTCCTTCAGTCCCGTCAGCCTCTCCATCACTGTCACGGTTTCCCAGAGCTCATTCGGGTCAGGAAGAGGTTCCTGGTGCAGGAAAACATCCTGTTTTTCCTTTCAGCCTGAGCCTTAGAGGGTTTCCAGCCCGCCTGGGAGCAGGGATTGGTGTGAAAAGGTGGGGTTCTGCTGCTTGGGCTCTCCCGTGGTGGGTGCCAGAGCCCGGGTGGGGCTGATCCAGGTTTAATGTGCGTGCCCTGAAGGCTCAGACCAGAGGATTTCTGGTGCCTGGCTGCCCTGCTCCGGGGGGCACCGGGGGGGACAGGGGGACCATCCTCACCCCCTGGAGCACCGGGGATGGCTGCAGAGGGCTGCTCCTCGCTGCGGTTGTTTTTCTGGCTGAGCCAGCACTAGCTGACGGCTCGGAGCATCCCCGGGACACGCAGGCAGAGGGCTGGGTGTCCCCCGGGACCTGCTGCGGGGACAAGTCCCCTTCCCCGGCCCTCGCCGCTTCGGCGGAATCAAACGACCCAGAGGATCTTTCCCTGACCTTGCGGTGCTCCAGCCTTACCCCGCAGCACCGACAGCTCCCGGGGCCGTCGGAGCATCCCCCGCAGCGACCCTCCCCGGGGGCCCCTTCGCCCCCCGCCCTGCCGAGCGGGGCTTCCCCCCCGCACCGGGGCCGTTCCCGGGACATCAGTCTCTGTTCCAGGCCGGGGTTGTTGCTGCCTCGGTGCGTGGCCATGGATCAAGCCCAGGCAGAGCCTGCATTAGTGCTGCAGTCTGCTGCATTCATACACCGATTATTGACTATTATCAATCTTTTCCATGACATTCTAAGCAATAACGTCTCCCATGCTAAAAATACACCCGGTCGGTAAGGAGGTGCGAACCCTTCGTGCCAAGGCAGCTGTTTTTCCTTTCCAAATATATTTAATGCTGTTATTTTCAGAGAAAACTGCTTGCTGTGGGTACTGAGTGATGGCGTTGCAGCTGCGGGCTGAACATTGCAAACTAGCCAACATCTTCCCCCCAGACGTTTAGAGCACACGCCGTGCTGGCTATTTCGGGATCTGTATTTCACTTGTCAAGTCTAAACGTGTGTGCAAAGGGAGCACCCCGAGCGCTGCCCGCGCTGCCGCCGGGTCATTACAGCGCGCACAATCAGCTTTGCGTCTGCGGCTGAGCTGCGAGCGGGGCCTGGGGGCCGGGCTGTGTTGCGGGGGGCCCGGGCTCCCCGCGATGCGGGGCGGGACAGAGGCGGGGGCGGCTCCGGGGAGGGCGGGCGGTGTGAGCCCGCAGCGCTGCTCCGTGCGGGTGCTGCTGTG
>NW_009953207.1:484661-487753 GCF_000747805.2 Chaetura pelagica | reverse complement strand
CGTGCTGGTCCCGCCATCCTGCCGGCAGGTCCAGCCCCTGGGAAAGGCCCGTTTCTCAAAGCTGAAGTTCCGCGGAAAGGAAAGGGCAGTTCTGCTTCGTCTTTCTGGCTCAAAGGCTTGAGGAAGAGCTTAGGACCTGTAAAATCATTTGGTTCCGGCCTTTTCTGTCAGGCAAAGCTCTGCTGATGCATTTTGCAAAGGTTTCTGGTGTGATGCTACACTTTCATAGCCTGGGATAAAAGCTGAAGAGCTTATAAAAGCACAGAAGTCTGTGCACACAAAGGGGAGTCGTGCTATTTAGATAAGCCCACCTTGACCTTCAGAGATGCTGGCAAAGCAGCAGGTTTGCAGCAGCAGCGCCAAGCCCTCCCCTGCCCTCTGCCACGGGCATGGCCTGGCCTGGCTCCTTACCCTCCAAACCACTTTGGAGTGTGGTCTGGAATGCCGTGACCCTCTGAGCAGACTGTGCTCCAGCCACACACTGGGACATGAGGCTGCTCCCCACGGGATATGGTGGTGGGATGGGGCTTCCCTGGGGCTGCCAAATGGCTCCTCTGGCTGGGCAGATCCACCTCTTCCAGCAGAGAGATGGGGAAAGGGAAGAGCACAAGGTACCCTGTGCTTTTAATATTTTAAGACCTGTTTTCAAAGTCCTAAAATAGCCTTGTAATAAACCACAACAACTGCTTGACAGTGCCCAAAATAATGTTTCCTACAACACATCCTGTAACTACATAAGCAACAGAGTCCCAGAGGGGTAAAGCCTGCCCTGCTGTACAAGGGGGACTGGGAATATTAGTGCTCACCTGCATGCTGGGACACGTTTGCACAGCTCTGAGGAGGGAAGCCCTCAGAGCAAACAAGTTTTCCTGGAATTACAGTTGCAGAGCAGTCACACCAGTGTTTTTGGAGTGGTCTCTGCCCAAGCAGCAACCCCAGGAGCACTTGGTTCCATGGATGCTGTTTCAAGCCAAGGCCTCCAGCTGGACACAGCCTTTTCACTGCTGCTTAGCTCAGTATTTGTTTGCTGATAAGTCCTGGGAGAGCCATCAAGATCACCTGTAAGGTCACCTCTTCCCTGACAGTGAGCTGTTGCCCACCCGTCCTGCCCAGCACGCCCGTTCCAGGGGCAGAGGGACAAGCTGTGGTGCTACTCAGGTGCCAGCCTTGGAGCAGGGACTGGCTGCATGGCCTGCTGTGACATAGGGAGTACCAGCATACGTGGCAGTCTGGGATCTGCTGCAGGGTCATTTCTGTCTGAGGACTAAATAAAAGCTTCTAAGAATACGAAGGGAATTTGCAAAATGAGAATATGGTTTATACAATGAAGCACATCACTGCAGCAAGAGAAAACATCAGCTTTGGAGAGGAAAACATTTTGTTCCTGCTGGCAGCATTCACCGGGCTCATGCTGCATCTTCCAGAGGAAGAGTGAATTCTGTTCTAACTTACATCATCTCTACCCCTTTTATTGAAATTTTGGTCCATGCTTTGGCCCCCTGTGCTCCTGCCTGCAGGATGCCTGAGCCTGGATCCAGGTCCATGGCTGCACACGTGCCTCCCCATCTCTGTTGTGTCAGGGGTCCCATGGCCAGCACCTCCCAGCAAGGAGCAGCCATGGGCAAAGAAACCAGGGAGCACCCCAGAGGGAGCCCTCTGAGGTGGCACGGTGGGAGGTGAGGGTAGCCTGGTCCCTTGCTGTTGGCAGGGGAGCAGCAGGTCCGTGCTGCCTGTCCCACCGTGCATCCCTCATGGCTGGGCTCCTGTTCTGCTTCCTGGTGACCTCAGCTCTACCCAACACTGGTCAGGACTGGATGCTTATGAAGGGGCCAGTTTATGAACCACAGATTTGTTCATTCTCTTCAGCAGAGGAACGCCTTAAACCCCCTGGAAGAGCAAAACTCCCAACATCTTTTTCCTGTCTGTTTGTATTTTTTCATTTCTAAATTGCTGGTAAGACGTTTCACAGCAGCTGAGGGCAACTGGTCAGACAAAAGATGGTTCATTGCATCAGAACAGAGTTCCCTGCAGTCTGTTCCTGCTGGCCTCCAGAGAGCAGGCCACGAAGCCAGATGCTTCTGAAGTCAGGGCAGCAAAATGCTGCTTCTGTCTCCCAGCAGGCTAAATTTAGTGATGCCCCAGGCAGCAAACATCCTCCTGCTCAGGAGGAATGAATAGCTGCTAGCCTGGACGGGGGAAGAGGAGCCCTTTGGCTGGCAGCAGGGCCCGCAGTGCCCGCACGCCCAGGGTCTTCTCCCCAGGGCAGGGGGCTCCGCTCGGGGCTGGGGATGCTCCACCAGCTCAGAGCCAGGGGCTGCGGGGACTCCGTCAGCGGCAGAAACCTGCTCATCATTCAGCAGGTTTAAATAACTGCAGCTCCCCGCGGGGCGCTTTGCTGAAGGCTGGAGAGAACGGAGCCCCCGGGAGAGCGGGGGGCGTGGGGGGAGCAGCCCTGGGCAGCGCGGGGCTCCCAGACCTGCGGCCGGAGGAGCTGCCGGGCCCCGCACGGGTGGCTCCCGGGCTCCCCACCCCAGGCCAGGGGCAGAGGGGCCGGGCTGAGCCCGGGGCCGGGCGGTGCTGGGCTCCGCACGGAGCTGCTCGGCTCCGCGAGGTGGTTGCCGGCAGCTGGGAAAGGCTGAGGCCGGGGACAGTGCTCAGAGCTGCGGGGCTTCCTCTGGGCAACAACTCAGCAACGCCTCCGGAGGCTGCATCTAGGCTGGAGTATCAAGGCTGGGCCTGGGGGAAAACTTGGGTTTTACACGAGTGTCTCCATCACCATCGTTTTGTTTGATCTGGTCAATGAAGGAGGAGCAGGAGTAAGTCCCGTGGGAAAGCCTCCTTTTCTCTTCTCCAGGCATGAGTCTAGCAGCCACAGGGTACAGCAGGGAATGAAACACCAGCCTCTGCAGAATGAGAGGCTGAAAACCTGCTCATGACGTGTCCCATCCCACACCCTCCCCGTGCTGTGCGGCTCAGGACGAGCACGCTGTGCTGCACAGAGCCCTTCCCTGCCCACACAGCCAAGGCTGTAATAGCCATGTCCTGTTTTGGGAAACCCAGAGAAACAGAAATAAACTTCAAAGCACCTGAGA
>NW_009953207.1:482658-484643 GCF_000747805.2 Chaetura pelagica | reverse complement strand
GGGTGCTCCTGAAGGATCCTGCTGGGAAGGAACCTCGCCTGTTGCACAGGGCATCTGTCCATCAGGGACACGGTGAGGTCCCTCTCCTTCTGATCACTGTGCCTTGGATTTTATAAGCATGTGTGTTGTTTTATGTTCCTCTGACAGGCAGAACTCCAGAACTCCAGTGAAATGCCATATAATGTTCCAAATGAAAGCTCGCAAAGCAGCTGCATGCTTAGACATAAGGTTTGGAAGCCAGCAAAGGACTTTTTAGCTGTAACAGTGGGCTTTATTTTTGACAGTTGGACTGATAGTGGTTCCAGAGGAGCTCACCAAGCCAGGGGTAAGGACCAGGGGCTCACTGGGCAGGGTGCAGGGAGGCTCATTCCAATGGCGCAGCAGATCTGCAAGAGATCTTGCTTCCACACACCGCTGCTTCTTTGTGTTCCAGGGAGATGAAGCAGATCACCCTTCTCCATTTCCTGCTCCCTTCTTCAGAACAGTCCCTTGTGGTGCTTCCAAACAGCCCACAGCCAGGTGTTACAGTGGCAGGAGCTGCTACCTGAAGCCAGCAACTGGTAAACTGAGGAATAATCACTGCTTCTGTTAATGAGGAGCTCTAAAATGGGCTCTGCAGATGGTGAAACCCTTCCTCATGGCAACAGTTCCATCTTACATAAGACAAAATTATCTAGTAATAAAGTACTAGGCTTGGGACTCAAAGCACCTGGGCTAAATTGTTTTGCCAAAACCCCATCCTATAATTCTACATTACTCCTCATTAATTCCCTTTGTTTCTCACATATAAAATGGGAAGAAGACCATTCCCCAGCTGCCCTGCAGTCCTGGCTCAGCAGCCCCACGGGTCTGCAGGAGTTCAGGCTCTGGGCTTTGGGGCCAGGTCGTGTTTGCTGGGGGCTTCTGGACACGGTGCCAAACCTCAGCTTTAGCTTCCCACTGATACAGCTCATGCTCAGAAAAAATAAACCAAGCCAGCCACAACATGACCCTTTAAAGTCTCCCAATTTCTTCTCTCTACCGTGGATGTCAGCTCTGAGTCAAGCAGCTCCCAGGCAGCTGCTGGCTCTTGGCTCACTCCCTTTCATCCAAATGTGACTTTCTTGTGGCTAATGTGGCAACTGCTTGCATGTTAGGAAACAACCTGGGGATAGAGCTACATGCTTTACAGCCGTGTTTTAGATCATCATTGTTGACTCCCCCCACTTTAGAAAATGATTTATCACACTGTCGTGTTGACATTTCCTTTAATCTTCTTTCACAACCAATCAGTTTGGAAACACCCCGTCTAAGAGAAGTCACCTCCAGTCTCCAGCAGAAGGGATCCCTGCCATTCCTTATGCTGATGTTTCTCTCCCATGTGACTACAAAATGCAGATGTGCATCAGTAGCACAGGGTAAAGAACATGAGAATCTCAATTTCTCAGCAGCTTTCTCTGCAACGTGATCCTGGTCACAATCTGTGTCTGGAAGGGATGCAGAGCGGTGGCAGAAAGACAGACTCCTCAGAAAGGCAGGGAGTGTGCACACCCCGGGACTGCCCTGCTGCCGGGCTGACACACCCGCTGCTGAAAGAGCTGCAAGTCCTGCTGATAAAAACGGGCTTGCTGGAGCCTGCGAGTAACCTACCGGGTCAGCAGTAAAGCAGCAGCTTCCTCAACTGTTTTATAGGTATAGTTTTATATACACCGCACTGTAAGACCCTGTTGTGATTTATGGACACGGACCAATAAAACCCGTTTCCCTGCCAGCACAGCCCGCAGGGTGGGTGAGTGGGGAGGCTGCACAGGCAGCTCCCAGGACACGAAATCCATGAGGACCGTTCTCCCAGCGGCACGGAGCCGCTTCCCGGCACAGGGAGAGTTGGGGGGGCCGGCAGGGGCTGGGAACTGCGGGAACACACAGGGAGCGGAGACGCGTGGGGGCGGTAGGAGGGGCAGCCCCGTTCCCAGGGATCAGCGGCCCGGGGGGCAGGGGCAGGAGAA
>NW_009953207.1:478514-482025 GCF_000747805.2 Chaetura pelagica | reverse complement strand
AGGGCAGGGGCAGGGGCAGGGACAGAGGCAGGGGCCGGGGCCGGGCTCAGGTCAGGGTCCCGCCGGGACTTCGCTTCGTTGACTCACAAGGGTGTCATTTTTCTCTTTACAACTTCCAGTAACATTGCGACACTTGGCACGGCGTGCTGTTTGAGGTCATATCCTCTGGTGTTTGGGGGGTTTTTTTGTACTAAAACCTCCCGGTTGTAATTTTCCACCACTAGGAGCAAAGCTCTTCAGGACGGGCTCAGCCGCAGGAAGGTGTTCCAGCCCAGAAAGCCCTGCTGGGAGCACTGGGGGCACGCTGAGGAGCACCCACAGCTGTGCTGGTGTCACAGCAGGGCGGCTCAGTGCACAAGAAAACTCCGGGAAAAGGTTCTGCCTTAAGATCCCGCTCCAAATGGTGACAATTTTAAATGGCTTTCGTCTTGGGAACAGCTTTCTGAGATCTGTGCCGAGGTGGGACTGGTACTCGGACCCCGCAGAAAAAAGAACAAATGAGTAAACAGTTACTTTGTTGTGCACAAACCAGCCAAAACAAACCAAGAGGCGGGTAACGAGACCCTTTCCCACAGACAACGTGGTTTCCCATTCTCGAGAGCTGCAGTTTGGCCCCAGGTGCGCACCCTCTTTTATGATATTTTTTTAATGGCTGTAGATTTCCCCACAACCAGACTCCTCATGAAGAGCTCGACGACCCTTCCCTCTCCTGTCCCGCACCCGCTGCCCGAGGAGCGGAGCAGCTCCCGGGCTGACCCGCGGCTGGAACCGCTGCTGCTGCATCTCCTGGCACCCCCCGTCACCTGCAGCAGGGGGAGACGTTTGATTCTCATTAGCGAAGATGTCTTTCTTTTTGTTTTGTTCTCTTTTGGGGACAGAAAGGAGACTAGAATGTCCTAAAGGTATTTTTAGAGGCTTTAAAAAAAAAAAAAAAAGTGAGTCAGAAAGTCAGAAAGTGAACCTCTCAGGTAGTTTTGGACTTTAAAGTTGGAGGAAAAAGGAGATGGATGCCACCTGAAGGATGGTCATGAACTGATGACATGGGAAAGGGTTTCCCATGTGTGCAGATGCTGGAGATGTGAGAGAGGTCAGGCTGGAAAGGGAGGTCAGCTCTCCGGGTGTCTCTGGAGCCCAGAGGGTCCCAAGGCAGAGCTGAGTCAGGCTGCCCCACTGCCACCCAGGGCAGGCTGAGGAGCAGAGCCCTGCCAAGTCCTGCTGCTGCTGGGGCACCGTGTCCCACAGGACAGGGCAGGGGCTGCCGGCCCCTTCTCGGTGAGCATCGTACCTGCCCCACGGTGTTCCAAGGTGTCCCCAGCATGAGGACATCTCTGCACCCTTCTGGAGCGTGTGACATCAGGGCAGTGCCACCACACACCACCTGTGCCTACATGGCAGGGGCTGGTAGGAAGGAGACCACCGGGATGGGGCTGGGGATGTTTGTTTCTGCTCTGGTGTGTGAGCCTGGTTTGAGTCCCCTAAACTTGGTCTGCATTTAACTGTACAGGAGGCACCACAGCCTGTATTTTGCATAGAACTTGCAATGCCTTGTAAAGCTGCTTTTCTGGTACCAGGGGACGAAAGACAGGGTATGTCTGACTCCATTTAGCTGGAGCCAGAGCATGACAGTATGTGTGACATGACAAAAACCCAGCGGCCAATCTAACCGTCTAGATGGACGTTATTAATAGTCAATGCATCCAGAGAGTCTCATGATGACCTTGAAAATGAGCAAAGAAATCTTGCCTGCCGGGTCACAGTTCCCCAGGCAATTCTGAAGAGGAATTCTGTTTTTTACTCATTTTCTGAAAAATATTTTTCTCTATTTCACACTCAGAGTTTTATCCAGTGTCATAAAAAGACACAGAAAAAGCCCCCACTGATCTTGGTGTTTTATGCATAAGTACTATATTTACTATGGGCAAATGAAGAAGAAATAACATTCAACTCCAAGCTCATTCCAATTTGCAGGTTCTGAGGAATGTTTCTGGAAGGGAGCTAATAACCGTGATGGATGCGCCCAGGGGTGATCCATCATTTGGTGTAAAAAAAACCCTGGCAAACATTTAATTCTACTATTCATTAAAATGTTGCCCTTGCGAGACATAATCCATAAAAATGATCTATCTAATAACTATGATGTCAGGGAATGAAGATGGAGGGTGAAGGTAACCCGGGATTCCTGAGAGGCAAATTACAAGTGCTAATCCTCTGGTCAGCGCCGGCGCTGGTCAGCCCCGCTGCCCTGGGACACCACCAGCCTCTCCCCCTTGGTTGGAGAACATTGCTTTCCAGTACTTCTTTGCAGTGTAAGGGGTTTGGTGTTGGGAAGAGCAAAAACAAGTGCCGGACACATCTTTTTTCTGCTCAGTTGCTCAGCTCTGTTACGAGGAGCTGCCACAGCTCTCAGCTTGTCCCTGAGCCCCTCAAGCCCTGTGTGGCTTCAGCCCCCTAAAATCAGTTGGGTTGGTCTCACCAGGTCCCCCATTCCTCCCAGGACAGTGTGTTTGTCTTCCTGAAGGTCCCTCTCAGATGGTGCTTGAGGGACCCAAGCAGAGGTGAGGGCTCAGAGCTGCTGGGCAGAAGGTATTTTGCTCTTAGCAAATGCTAAGGGATGCTGATTGATTTCTGATTTTGGAGGGAGAACAAAAGCAATCTCCAGAACTGCCCCATCTGTCAGTAATTTGGGGTTGTTTTCCCTGATGTGACAGGAGTGAAATGTGGACAAACACCTCGATTACTGAAACTAACGTGCTGGTGAGAGTCAGGAACAGGACTAGCTGGGATTTCGCCTGGCAGGAGGACGAGGAGCAGATGTGGGAGGGCAGCCTGGGCAGGGCAGCCCCTCTCCCAGCCCTGGGCCTGTCACCACACACCGCCCAGCTGTGCCTGCAGGGGAGGGTGATGCCACATCAGAGCACAATGTCTGTGTCTGACCTCATTTGGTATTTCACCTGAGTGACCTCTGTGCAGACCAGCTGCCTCCCTGGCCACCACCAAAGAGACAGCAGAAAGAAGGGAGATGGCTTCTCCTGCCACCATCCTGAGAAGGAGTTGTGTACCCAGCTGAATGGCAGGTCCCCCTGTCCCTGACCATGGCAGGTGAGCCCCACAGCTGTCACCTCCCGGGGGGGCTCCAGCCCCCTCCTGCCCATCCCAGACTTCAGCTGCCATCGCCAGGATTGCACGTGGCCCCAGTGCAGCCCCAGGCAGGAGCAGAGGTGGAGGGCTCCTGCCACCATCCTGAGAAGGAGTTGTGTACCCAGCTGAATGGCAGGTCCCCCTGTCCCTGACCATGGCAGGTGAGCCCCACAGCTGTCACCTCCCGGGGGGGCTCCAGCCCCCTCCTGCCCATCCCAGACTTCAGCTGCCATCGCCAGGATTGCACGTGGCCCCAGTGCAGCCCCAGGCAGGAGCAGAGGTGGAGGGAGAGGGCTGGGGGCTAAGTGCTGGGGGGCACGGGGCCTGTGAGGCTGGGGGCTGAGTGCTGGGGGGCACGGGGCCTGTGGGGCTG
>NW_009953207.1:476485-477896 GCF_000747805.2 Chaetura pelagica | reverse complement strand
TGTGCCACAGCAGGGCAGGCAGCAGGGCTGGGGATCCCCCTGCACCCTTGGACCCCAGGGAGCCCCGGGGTGCATCAGATGTGCACATAGACAGACTCCTAACGCAGCTGCCCTTACCTAAATCAAAATCCTCATTAAAATCAGCAAGCGAGACATTGCTGTGTAACTCTAATTAGTTTGAATGGCAGGAAAGAAACAAAGCCAATTAAGGAGTAACGGAAGGGTTGCCCTATTTTAGGAGGTGGTGATCTGTTTCTGAGCAGATAAACAATGAAGAGTTTCTGCCTGTGCCTCTGTATTACAGGGAAAGAAGCAAAACCCTGTATTCAGGTTTGGGTTAGAAAATGGACAGAAACCGAAGCAGTGACCAAATAAAGGACTGGTCTGTGTGTGGCTTTCCAGTGCCAGGTCTCAGATGTGAAATGCAGCTCCCAGTGCCACCTGTGCAGGGAACCAACACCCCAGCCCTTCCTACCAGCTCCTGCCCCTGGGCCCTGGCCAGCAGCTGTGCACCCTTAGCCCATAACGAGCCCTCATCTCTGGGAGTGGGAAAACCTGCCCCACAGGAGCTGTGCTCAGGGCTGCAGGGACAGCTCTGCTCTGTGAGGAGGTGCTGGTTCAGGTAGGAATGTCTTGTCTTTCTCTAAGGTGGCTTGTGAAGGGAGTGGTGGTGGTGGCTGGAGCTCTTGGTTCCACATGAGCAGGGTTTAAGTTCATCTTCTGCTGAATGACAATCAAACTGCTTTGTGTCCTGGGGACAGGGTGGCCTGCAGGCCCCCCAGCCCTGCAGCTCCTTGTGTGCTTGTCCCTGTGGGCCAGTCAATGCTCTGAGTGAAATACAAGGTTTTGGGCTGCCTGCTTGGAAGCCAAGCTGGGGCTGCCTGTGTGTGGGGCTGCAGGTGTAGTAGCAGCTCCTCACCCTGCAGTGCCAAGGAAGGCTTCTCTGGGGGTGGCCAAGCTGTGAAAAAAACATAGGTTTGTTGGTTGTGATTCCTGGTGTGCCAGAGGTGCTTCAAGTTGTGCTTCTCTTTGTCTCTCCTTCCTCTGGTGCTCGTGACCCCTCCAGGCCTCAGCGACCTGCAGGATGTTGGTGAGATGCAGAATGCACAGGAAGAGCAAAAAGCTTTAGAAAAAAGGCAGTTTTCTCTGGGGAGGTGGCTCTGATAGAGGTGGGGGCAGGCTGAAGCAAAGTGTGACTGCACGGATGGCTGCAGAGCTCTGTGGGGCTGCACGGGGTGAGCAGCGGGGCCAGCCCTGCCTGCTTGTTGTCATGGGCAGGCTTGTGTGTTCCCAGGGGAAGAGTTACCCTGAGCAACAATCCCCCCTCCAGCCCCCGGGTGATGCTGTGTGGGCTGAGCCTTGTACCTGTGTGCTGCTCCTGTGCGGGGTCGGTGTGTGCCCCGGGGGGGGG
>NW_009953207.1:465056-475655 GCF_000747805.2 Chaetura pelagica | reverse complement strand
GAGCCCCGGGGCGGGAGCGGGCGCGGGATGTGCCCGCACTCCCGGCTGGCCCCGTTACCGGGTGCGGGGCTGCAGCTCCGCCTGGGCAGGGCAGGTCCGGGCTCCGCGGTGACCTGTCTGTCCGTCCGTCCGTCCGGCCGTGACCCCGGGAGCTTCTGGCTCCAGCCCGAGCTGTGACTTACAGAGAGGAGCAGGGGCCCGAACACGGTGGGACTTCAGGCTGCTCGGGACGGTTGACTAGCTCAGACCAGCGTGGAAACGTCCTCTGGATCTTGATAAGCTTTTGCGCGATTTGTGTCTGTGGTTACCCCCCACTCCCCTGGTGCCCTGCCTCCCCAGCAGTGCCTTTGCCACACTGATCTCTCCTGAGCTGCCCAAGCTCTCCAGACCGTCCCTGGGGCAGGTGCTGGGGGCATTTTCCTTGTCTGTCTGCATCAGGCTCTTCTGTCTCCCTTTTCCTGGGGACCTCTCAATTACCCTGGGCCATCCTCTCCCCCCCTGCTTGCAGAGGTGACCCCCAACCACGTTGTCCCCATGAGGTGCCTGGACCATCTTGGACTGACATGTGGCCAGGGTTGATACTGGTGACCCCAGTAGGGAGATCACGGGGTATAAGCAGCCACAGAGGTGCTCTCAGAGGTGGCTGAAATTCCTCCTCATCCTTTAAGCAGATTTTTCAGAGTGTCTTTTCTCCTGTTGAGTCCTTATTGCTGCCCTGCCCGAGCCCCTACAGGTGGGGCTGGAGAGGCACTGCTGGTCCCCTGCACTGCTGATGAATGTCCCCAAAAGCCACATGCAGAAAGGCCACATTGCTCCAGCAGGCTGCTCTCTGGACAATGTCAGCTAGGAGGAGGTTATGGAGATGTGGTACTCATAGGAAATACTCTTGGGACAAAGATCTGCAAGTGGAAGCGATGGCAGTGAGAGCTGGCAGGACCCAGACAACTCCAGAGTGCTCTGGGACCTTCAGGATTCACAGGCACAGAGATGTGTTGCTGCTGGGGGCTCACAGCCTCTGTATCTGGCTACTGATCTGGCTGGACAACAGCTAAAATACTCTCCCAGGTCCTTGTCCTGGGCTGCTCCCCTCTGCCCTCTGGCTGGTGGCAATGCAACCCATCTGCCACTAACTCAGCCTCAAAAAAGGCAAGAAATGTGTCTTATTGCTGGGTTGGGTTCCTGTGATTGCAGACAGGGATGGGGGTGCCCACCAAAAGCTGAGGATGCTGTTGGGGGGCAGAGCTGGGGGGGAGGCTCCATGGTGGGCAGCAGGTGGAGGAGGGGACACTTGGCCAGTGCTGTGCTGGGCACGGAGGGACAGGGCATGAGCTGCTGCAGGGGGATGGGGAGTGCCTGAGCAGGCACACCTGCACTGCCACACAGCTCTGGGTCCACTTGTGATTGAGTGAGAGGGCGGGTTGATTTAAAAAAAAAAAAAAAAAAAAAAAAGTAAGTTAAATTCTGTTATTTCAGGGACTTATGGAAAATAACCACAAATACCCTTTTGGAGGCACTGTTTATACCTTTATGCAGCTGTATTACAGGGCTCAGCTATGGAGACATGATGGTTTTCAGAACAAATCCTTCCATACCTAGACTTGCATTCCTGAGGAATGGATTTGTTTGAAGTTGTAGCATTTTCTGGAAAACCTCAGGTCAATTATGAAGATTCAGTGAATGATTATAATTTTGAAGTACTATGTGGGAACAAGGGGTCTAAAAGATCTTCTGTGAACAAAGCTTCGTTGCTGGGGTGTTTCAGGCTCAGGTTGCAGTGGAAGTTGACCTAATTAGACCATTTCTAGGTATTTGGTTACCTCCTTTAAATTGGCTGTGGTGCAGGTGCCAAAAAAACCTCAGTTTACCTCCCCTCTGCCAAGCCTTCTGTCTGCAAATGTGTTCTGCTTCAAGACAGCAGTGGAGCAGTATTCCAGGTTTAGCTTCCAAGGCTTTAATTTTACAGTCATCATCACAGTGCACTGCAAACCAAGTTAAATGATGGTCTTGTGTTTTCAGGTAGCAGAGCAGTTCAGAGATCATGGACTGCCAGACTGGGTTGGAAGGGACCTTAAATATCATCTAGATCCAACCCCCCTGGGGTCTCAAGTGCAGAGTAGAGGGGCAGAATCACCTCCCTGGCCCTGCTGGCCACGTTTTTTGTGATGCAGCCCAGGATACAGTTGGTTTTCTGGGCTGCAAGTGCACATTGCAAACTCATGTTGAGCTGTTCATCAACCAACACCCCCAGGTCCTCCTACTCGAGGCTGTTCTCAATCCATACTCTGCCCAACCTGTTTGTGCTTGGCCTTGTTGAGCTGCCTGTGGTTGGCAGGAGCCCACTGCTCAAATGATGATGAAAAGATGAACTGCTACAACTCAGCCTGGGGACAGCAAGGTCCACCTGGGAGGGAGCAGCCTGGGGGCTGCAAGGTCTTCCTGGGGTGGCTGTGACCACCCTGCTGCTGGGTGGGATGGAGGTTGGGGCTGCAGCCTGGCTGGTACCTGCTGGCTGGGGTCCCCTGACCAGCATGGACCAGGGGGGCTTTGGTCTTTCTGTGCTCAGTGTGATCATACCAGAGATTGCTGGGAGCAGCTCCCTGGTGAGTGACACCAGCTGCCTGTTGGGTTTGTTTGATGGCTCAGCTCTGCTTTGGGGTCCCTTTGTTCAGTTCTGCCATGCTTACCATGACTCACTGAAAACATGCGTTAGTGTGTAAACATTTACATGCTCCCCAACTGGCCCTGGTGGCCTGCAAGGTTGTTCAAAACAAAGGCTGTTCAGTCTGCCCCAGCTCTGGCTGTGGGGCTGCAGCTGGGTGGTGGTCACACCAAGGACCCTCTACAAGGTCACAGTGTTTCCAGGACTCCAGCAGTTTGCATCAGCAGTTACAAGGAGAGTGCTGGAGGGGTGGAGGGGATCGGGTGAACCCCTTTGCCATGTCACCAGCCCGCAGGGACAGCTGGAGCTCTGCAGCACAGCACTGCGTCCCCTCCCTGGGGCTGCAAGGAACCCCACTGGTGGCAGGTCCCCATGTCCTGAGGCACAGTGACTGAGGGTGGAGAGCACTTTGTTGGGATTCGTGTGCAGCACTAGCTGAGTGATGGCTTGGGGTGGTCCCCTCAGCAGGCAGTGGCTGCTGAGCTGTGAGCAGAGCCCATCCCTCAGAGACCAGCAGTGGGAGCACATGTGAGAGCTGGGCAGAGAAGGGGCCTGTGAAGCCCTCCTGGGTGACCAGGACTGATGGCCCATCACCCAAAAGGCTGGTTTGGCTTCAGCCTTTGGTGATGCAACTTCTGCCCAGGCAGGGACATGCACAAGACCAAGGACAACCCCTTCTGACTTACCCACCTGGTGCAGGTGCCTGTTGGTTGTGACCCCATTAACCCCAGGTCTGCCATCAGCCCCTCGAGGTGTTCAGGTCCCCTCGACCCCTTGGTGCCTCTGCCTCCCCTTGTAGTTGAAGGGGAGTGAGCTAGGAAGTTGTGCTGGTAACGGGCATTAGGCAGGGAGTACTTTAATTTGGAAGTCCTGATGGACATGCTCAATATTGGGAGCTTAATGTGCTTTTATATTTAGCACGGGTGCTGCGACTGCTCTAATCTCCTTAGCAAAATTGTGTACAAAAGGGTGTGATCTGTATAATGAGGTGAAGCAGGCAGTCTCACTGGGAAAAGAGGCTGGTGCCAATGTAAATTATAGGCCTCTCATTAGTCTAGTAAATGACCCTGTTTAAAGCAGCCTTCTCTGCAGAAGGGGCTGGTGAGGTTGCAGAAATACTGTTGTCCTGGATGAGAGGAGCCTCCTGCCTGTCCTGCAGCAGCAGCTTCCCTCCTCTGCTGCTGGGTGGTAGGGCTGTGGTGCTGGTCACCCCCCTGGGGCAGGGGGTGCTGCCTGGGAGGTGCTGGTCACCTCCTTGGGGGCAGGAGGTGCTGCCTGGGGGGTGCTGGTCACCTCCTTGGGGGCTGGGGGTGCTGCCTGGGAGGTGCTGGTCACCTCCTTGGGGGCTGGGGGTGCTGCCTGGGGGGTGCTGGTCACCCCCCTGGGGCAGGGGGTGCTGACCAAGGCTGCAGGGGCTCCTGGTGCTGTGTGAGCAGTGCCCCTGGCAGTGGGCACTGGCCGGAGGCTGGAGCTGTGCAGCTCTCCTGTAATGTAATCTCTGACATCTAAATGCTGCAAAAGAAGCAGCTGACAGCCTGGATTAACCCAGCATCTGAGGAATGAGTGTTATTTCCTCTGTCCTGCACCACGGTGGGGAGCCAGGGCTGAGCCCTCCCTGTGGGCATGAGCCCCGGGTGTTTGGATCTGCATCCAGTCAGGCTGGCCAGAGGTGACAATCAGAGGCATCTTGGCTGGTGCTTTGTGCTGCAGCTCAGGGTGAGGTGGTTGATGGGAACGCAGTGAGAGCAGCAAAGTGCAGCCTGTGGGATGGCAGAGCTCAGCCCTGGAGCTGGCAGGAGCCCCGCACAGGGTGGCTCTGCCCAGGGACAGCCAGCACTAGCAGCAGAGAGGCTGGCCAGGGGCTGAAGGGCTCTGGGGAGATCCTGCAGGCCTGTGTTCTACTTGACCTGCTCCCCAGTTGCCAGCAGCAGCTTGTGAGAGAGGTTTGATGCTCTGGCTGCTTCCCACTCATAGCCTTTTGGCTGCCCAGGAGCAGGCTTGGGTGCAGGATGGCAAGGGCAGGTGGAGGTGGGTGGTCCTGGTTGGAATGCTGGCAGCAAGGCACCATCTCACCCACTCTTGTGTTTGGGTCTGCAGGGATGGTTCTGCCACCCCAAGACACCCTCCAGACCTGGGGTCTGGGGCTGCCTCAGGTTGGTTCTGGGCTGATGCCAGTGCAGGTCCTGGTAGTTCTGCTTCTCCCTAAATATTTATTTATGATGAGAGCACTTTCTTTCCAACTCAAAGTTCTGATAGACTCAATTTTCAGGTGCAGAGATGAGCTTCTGCAGTATTCAGCCTTTGAGGCAGCTGCACCTCACTCTGTGGTCTAACCCCATCCTGATTGGACACCAGTTGGCTCCAGACTGAAAATCCAACATGCTTTGCAGCACAGGCCCTGGCTGAGGGCTCAGGGCTGAGACACAACTGTGCCCTGGCACCCTGGGGGGAGAGGGAAGGGGCTGCTGCTGCTCCTGACCTTTTGTGGCTCATCTCACCCCTTGGCTGTGTTAGTGCACACCTGGCTTGATTGCAAGGCTTTTTATTTCTACCTCCCAAGTACAGGACAAGCAGGTGTTAAAAATAAAAACACCAAACCAAAAAGCTGTTCCAGCTATAACCTCTCTCTGCCAGGAGCAGAAGAAAACAACTGTGTGAAGGTGGGTGCTGTCTGCTCAGAGGAGGCTCCTGGCTGCACTGAGCTCTGCCTCCCTGGTTGCTGCCCCACGAGGAGCACCAGGGCACATCAAAAGGTGTCCTGTTGTGGTACTTGCTGGAGGAAGCTTGGAAATGTGCAGGAGCCTGCTTGTTTTACAGCAGGAGAGGAAATCCTGTTGTCATTTGCCCAGGCAACTCCTCCCCATCAGCATCCCTGGGAGAAATGTCTCATGTTGGTCAGGATCTTGGGAAGTGGAGCCAAGGCATCATTCCCAGCACGGGCACGTGGCCAGGCTGGGAACAGCACTCTGGACTGTCTGCAGAGCTGCTGCAGCTGAGGAAGCTGGATGATGACTCGCTCACCATCACTTTGGTGACTTCTAAGCACAGTTCTGCCATGACAGCTCCCCTCTCCCCCCTGTTTGCTTTCCATGAACATTCCTCTGCCTGCAGTGAGGTTGACGGGCCCCGTTTGGGTGCAGACCAGCCTTGTTTCTGCTGCTGGAAAGCAAACCTGAACTGCCTGCCCAGGGCGTGGAACCCAGAGCAGCCATGGGGGTGACCCTGCAACCAGGGGTACAAAGTCCTGACTTGGGTCTTGGAGCATTTCCCAGAGAAAACACCTCGGAAGCAAACCGGGATGACTTATTTGCTGAGGATGCCCAGCACACTGTTAGATTGCACAGCATCTGCAGTCTTTGGGGGCATGCTGTAAACATGCAGCTGTAACTCATCCTATCTCAGGAACACACTTTAAAATTAGATTTTTGTAGTGGTTGTGCAGTTTACAAAATAGTGAAAATAGTCCCTTTATTCTGACAAGTGCCTAGCTTTGATTTGAGTGCTTGATACATGGCAGGCCCCTGTGGAAGTCCAGGATATAGAAAAGATCCTGAGACTCCTGCTCAGTTCTCAGCCCAGGAAGGAGGTGCCTGTTTGAAGGGAACAAGGCCAGCAGGTTTCCTACCCACTCTGCCAGCATCATAAGGCACAGCAAGACAGAAATAAAAGGCTTAGCACTGACATGTCCAACTGCTATTTCTAATCCCCAAGGTACTTCTACTGATCCCCTCTAACAGTGTGGCTGGGGGGTAAAGCACTTTGTGCAGCTTCTGGGAGAGGCAGCAGTTGACCCTCAGAATGAGCAGGCACACGGAGGGGGGACAGGATGGGGGGGAGGAGGTGGGTGTTGTAGAAGGAATAGAGTCCTGCTCAGGGGTAGCTGATGCCTTCCAAACAGTTCCCTTCTGCTGTTGTACTGGAAGCAAAGGTTTAACCTCTGCTGTGACAGAATTACTGGTTCTGCTTTATCTGGACAACCTCAGAAGTTCTGTTAATGGTGCTGTTCTGCAGCCAGTCCTCTAAAAAGACTGGTGACAAACTCATGCTGCACACTCTGCTGGTCACTCTTTAATGACAAACTCTCTGATTCCAACAGTGAGAAGGAAATGATTTGGTTGCCTCATGGCTATAACCAGTCTCCATGAGTGTTTTCTGTTCCTTTATCTTACTTTCCAGTAACTGTCACACACATGACATGTTAGTACCCATCTCTGTGCCTTATTCTCTGGGATTTATTAAGTGATGTTTGTTTCAGGCTCAGAAACCCTCTTTCCACCAACCTGTTTATCCTGCATATGAAATCCAAAGTCCCCTTGCAGCAGCACAAAGAAGGGACTCTGGATTATTCTTCCAGCACATTCCCTGTACTCTAGTTGATGTCCTGCTTGTGCTGTCCTGCTGGTGACCAGTTCCTGTTCAATAGCTGAAATCACTAGTATTATTTAGAGGTTTTGTACCCGGCTTCCTCAATTACATTGCCAGCTTTTACCTTCTGGCTTTTAAAGGCCTGGAATTTTGAGTCCCTTTAACCTTCCATTGCAGACTTACATAGGGATATTTTTGAATGCAACCTTACTTCTTTTTTTTTTTTCCCAAACCTAAGGAGATGTTCAGATTCTCCCTCTTCCTCACTTGAGTTTCTAACCTTCTCTTGGCAAGAGCACAAGCAGGCAGGGTGCAATCCCACAGCAGGAAAACCTCTGCTTCCCCTGTGACACTGGAGGAAATTCCAGGTTTCTTTGCACACCTGGTGAAAGGGATGCACTCCCTCCAGCTGGCTCTGGTGTCACCTTGTAATTTTCCTCACAGTCTCTCCTGGATGTTTTTTTTTCCAGGAAGAAATGTCCCACTGTCTATCTGCCTGTCTGAAAATGAGTCTCTTGGTCAGCACGTGCTGAGCTGCCCAGGTCCTGCCCAGTGCAGCAGAGGAATTCCAGTGTGGAACATCATCTGCACCAGGTGAAAAGAAAACACTAGCTTTTTCCAGCCTGGCAGGTACGTTCACAAGCCAAGCAGAGGTCTTTAGTTTTAAACCTTCCAAATGTCATTTTTTACTCCAAAGCATCAGTCCTGAGGGCACAGCTTTCCCTCGTGTGCCAGCAAGTGGCTTCAGGCATTCCCGTGTGCTGTTACACTTCCTTTTCCAGCCACAATTCTCCTGGCAGCACAAGCCTGTCCCTGTAGTGTCCACCACTTCAGGCATCCAGGCTGTCCCCAGCACAGGCTGCTGCCTCAGCAGCAGGGCCAGAAGCTGCATTTATCACCCCTCAGCTCCTGCTGGTCCCTTGCACCCTTTGGCACCTCAATAATTACCAGCCCCCGGGTGACTTTTGCAAGGGGCTCTGGGGCAGGACCAGCATTTCAGGGGGCTGGGGAGTGAGCAAACTCCTGTTTTGAGCACAAGAACAGAGAGGGGAAAGGGAAAAATCCTGGCAAGGTCCATCCAAGCACATAGCTTTGTCCAGCACCAAGATCTGAATTCCCCTCTGGCAGAGGCTGTTCTGGGGAAATGCTGTCTGTCAACTCAGTGCTTGCCTGCGTGGCAGAGAAGGGTGCTGTACACATTTAATGGGACTTTACTGATCTTTTTGTATTGAAGGAGTTGCTCCAAAATGTGGGCAGGTGACTGGTTTGGGTATTTGTGGTGGGGGCAGCAGCTGTGGGCCAGAGAAAGGAGGGATTGTGTGTGCACATTCATGTACAAAGAGGCAGGCCATGGCTCCCAGTGTTCTGGGCTGGCTGCTCCTCTCCTCCACAACCTTCCGGAAGCCTGGAGGGCTGCACAGTGTCCTCAGCATCCTGCTGGCTGAGGAGGGGGATCTGGTCAAACTGGAGTGCTGTGGGAAAGTGGGCTGAATTGCACGTGTGCAGTTACTGGCCCTGAAGGGATTTGACCCAGGCATCTTTATCCCACTCTTGCAATGATTTCAGGCAAGTGTGTGAGCACGTTGGTTCTGATTGTTTGTGTCACTAAGTTCCAGTTATTGGTAGTTACTGAGCTGCTTAAAGGATGAAGCTTTGGGCTGACACTGAAGCCCCCTTGCTGTATGTGTTTATTATCTCTTCTGCTGTGACTGTGCTGGGGGTTTCTGATACCAGCACCAACTGCTTGCCTTGCCTTTCAGCTATTAGAAAACTTTATCAGGTTGTTATTGACCAGTTTGCTACCTGTGTGATGTGACACAAACCTTTCACTTCTGAAAAGCTGGCAGGATAAGGTGACAAACTGATGATAGTGTTTGTGGGGTCCCAGCTGAGCCTTGGAGGACCACGTTGCTTTGACTCCCAGTGAGTGTTTCTGCAAAGAGCTGGTCCCAGCCCGTGTCAGGGTGTCTGCAGCACGTCCTGTCCTGCAGCACCAGGCAGTCCCAGTTGCTGGGCTACTGGAAACCAGCTGTGGGCAGGGGCTGGGGGGGTGTGAAATAATCTTTTTCATGAGAACTTGTTTGCTTCTCTGCAGGCAGAGGGAGTCTCACAGTGAAGAGCTGCAGCCTTCACTGAGCTGATGTTTGCTTCATTGTTTGGCCCTGATTTTCAAAAACTTCATGTGGGAGGCGGAAGAGGTTTATACAAACAAAACCCAAACAGAAACAACCACAGTGTGTGTTCGTTCCCAGCCAGCTGAAGTGCCCCGTGGGGGTGGCATAGGCAGGGCCCAGTGCCCTGTGCCCACCTCCTGCACTGCCCTCACTGTGCCCTGTGCCTCAGTTTCCCCTGGGCTCAGCCGACGGGTCTGTGCCCACCCTGGCTGCCCCCAGGCTGGCAATATGGGGAAATACAGCCACAACCTGCAGCCCTGAGCCCTGTTTCTCATCTGTGTGGCACTCAGAGCAGCACACCTCATCAGAACCTACAGCAGGATTAAGTTTGAGAAAGGCCAAGGAAAGAGCATTGCAGTGCTCTTGCATTCCTTCTGAAGTGACTTAGAGTCTATTAATGCAAGGAGAAGGTTGAAAATCGTGGTGCTGAGGCAGGGTTTTGGAGAGTTGCTCTGTGTTGTTGGCAGTGTCTGCACTGCACATGGGGATGCAGAGCAGATCCTGTCCCTGGTCCCTGCTGCTGTCCAGGGAAGCTCCTGCAGCCTGGGGGGCAGGGAAGGGATGAACTGGGGGCAGCCACATCCCTCTGCCCCAGGGCCCCAGCTGGCAGCCCTGCCCATCACTGTGAGCAGGGAACAAGTTCCCAACTTGCCCCCAGAGCTGTGCCTGGGCTCAGGCCTCCTGTCCATCTCCTGGAGCTTCCCAGGGGCTCCAGGAAAGTTTTGACTGAGTTTTCCTTTCACACACTCAATGGTTTTTCTGCGTAATTGTGAAGTGTAGCAAAAGCATAAATCACACCATGATAAACTCCAAGGATGAGCCATTAGTCACCTGCACAGCACATTGGCCAGTGGGAGACAGGGAAGAGGGCACCAGCACAACATCTGTTGGTGATACAAATAACAGTGCTGAGTTTTTGGGTGCAAACAGTGGCACAATACCATTTTCCTTGTCAATATTAACACGTGTGTCTTGAGAATCTATAGTACAAAAAGTTTAAAAAAAAAAACCCAAAACTTGTCTGTAAGAAATTAAGACATTTTTATTTATATTTATTGCCTAAAAACAGCCATAAAAAGCTTCTTGTCATAATTTATTCTTGAAATGAATCTTGCCTTGAGGGTTTCCATAGTTACAGATGTTTCTGATTTTGTAAAGTTAGCACAATTGACATTTACTGCTCAACAAGAACCTCTAATTGATTTTTCTGGATGGAGAGGAGCAAACAAGGCTGGGCGATGTGCGTGGGGCATCACTGCTGGTCCCTGGGGGACATGGTGATCTGATTGTGCTCCAAGGGCTGTGAGGCCTCGGGAAGCAAATAATGTTTGCTGCCAGAGTCCTGACAGCAAATAGTAATGCTCATAAGCAATGTGAGGAATCACAAGATGACCCTGTCAG
>NW_009953207.1:450781-465033 GCF_000747805.2 Chaetura pelagica | reverse complement strand
CTCCAGCTGTGGCACCCTAGCACAGAGCCCAGTCCTGTCCAGGCCCCTGGGGCTGCTGAATCCACCCTGGGCACAGGGCCTGGCCCCTCAGTGTCCTGTGTCATACATGAGGGTGTGACCTGTGGGAAGTGTGCCTGAACCAGACACCTGCACCTGAAGCACAGGGAGTGGTGTGGGGAGGAAGGAGAGCACGGGCAGGAGGCACTAAGGGGCCTTGCAGAGCTGCAGAGGCAGCCCCAGCAGCCCCTCTGTGGCAGCCCAGGCTGTGCCACCTGCCCTGTGTCCCTCCCTGGGGACAGACCAGCCCTTCTGGTCACAAACATGTACTTCTTGTAGGGTCCTAACTGGCCCAAAGTGCTAGCTATCATGGAAAAATGATGATTGCTATGAAAGGCTTGAGCTAAGCTGCCTATATTGGCAGCAATATTTCAGTTACAAATGTGAAGCTCTGGTTGTATAGTGTGTTATTTTTCACAGTTGCCTTTTTTCATCTTCATGCTAATGGAAAATGATGACTCATGGTGTGGAGAAACAGCATCAATTTATACTGAGAAAAGTAGATCTATTATCCATTTCTCCAACTTGGACTGTTGCTTCAGAGCAAGGTGTGAAGCCTATTTAAATGTAATCTCATCTTCTGAAATTGCCTCTCTCTAGGACATTATTATTCTTTCTTCCCTGGCTGTTTGATTATTTTGAACTACTCTTAATCAGGCAACAATGGGATCAGGAGAGAAGTATCTGGGAGGGAAAACAAGGTGGGTTAAAGCATTAAGGCTGCAGCAAATCAGGAAAGATTAGGAATTCCAATTCATAGTACCAAAGGCTAATGCTTCTGAGGTTTGTAAGAGCAGTTTAATGGGCTGATGTGAACAACATCAGGCTAAATTTGTCTCCTTAAATGTATTTTCCTCGTCTCCTGCTGCTACCCAGATACAACTTTTTTACTTTTTTTTACTGTTTTGAGGCAATTCAGAGCATGAGCTAAAAGCAAATTATGTAAAGAGACACATGGTCAGGTGATTTGTGGAATAACCTCTGTTTCCAGACTGCTGGGGTTGTTGTGAGTTCCAGTGAGCATGTGTCGCTGGGCTGCTGCCCCATGGAAACCTCTGCCAGCATTTCCACACACCTTGCTCCAGTTCAAAGCCTCAAAGGTAACTGAAATTCCTTCAGAAAACTGAAATGGCTAAATAAAAGTATTAAAAGGTGGTGTGGAAAATCCAGAAACCTGAGCCGGACCCCAGGATACTTGAAGAATTAAATTAACATCTCTTGTTGAATGGTGCCAGGAGGGTGTTCCTTGCATGGAGAGTTGCCTGGGAGGCCACAAAGCTCATACACTTGGTGGAGCTGGACATTAACCACAGGTGGAGAGCCTAGCAGAGGTACCTGGAAAATGGGGATGGAATAAAGGGGTTCTTTTACAGAAGCCTTAGTGGAAAATGCAAAAAAAAAAAAAAAATAATCAAAGAGTTTCTTTGAAGAAGGAGGTAAATCCTTCCCACAGTGAATTAAGCAGAAGAATGACCTTGATTCTGCTTTTTTCCATCTCCAAATACAAGTGAAGGCATCATGTCAGTGACAGTTGGAGCCCTTTGTGTGCTATGACAGCTTGAGATACAGGAAATAACAGAAATACGGAAAGCTGAGAAATGCATCAAAATACTCATTACAGTGCCCATGTGAGGGGACCAAAAGGACTCAGCAAGTAGTTAAATCAGTGCCTGCAAGAAAAGGGAGTAAAATACCTGGAGAGCCATCACCCTGTGCTGAAGGGTGAGAATAAACACTTCCCAGCAGGCTCACCAAGCCTGTCACTGCAGAGAGTGGCATCTGAAACTCTGGCAGGGTCCCTCTGCTCGAAGATAACCAGGAAAGCCTCTGGACTAAAAAACTTCTCAGGGCTGGTAAGCATTCTGTGAAGTGCTTTGGCTGCCAGTGTCCCACCTGCAACCAGGATGCAGTAATGCAAACCTGGGGGTTATAACATGACCAGGAAGGAAGCTCAGGCAGCAAAGAGAAACCCCAGGAGTGCCCTGGGGATCTGCAGCAGCAGCCTGTCCTGCCCAGACGACCAAGCCAAGGTGGTGACCAGCACCTGTGGAGCAGCCAGCCTGGCACCGTGTGTCCCCTGGACTCTCCTGGGCAGCACTGGTGGAACTGGAGACTCCCTGCAGACAGCCAGCAAGGAACCAGCAGCAGTGGCTGCTGTGAGCAACCTGCTATTTTTAGTGGTGCTGGTCTCCCCTCCCCACTGCTGGCTCCTTGCTGGGGAGCACGGCCAGGGCTCTGCTCCGGGCAGGACCTGCTGCTCCACCTCCACCCCAGAAGATGCTGGAGGATTTCCAGCCCTGCTTTCCTCACTGCTTCATACCTCAGATGTTCAACCAGTATTTATTTAAATTACTTGATTGTAGTAGAATTCATTTGTTTTGAAGGCTGAGCCAGAAAGAATTTGGCAGCTGGATAGGAAAATCTAAAACAAACAAAAAGACCCTTAAACTGTACAGCCTTGCTTAATTCTGCAGCCTTGAGCACAAAACACCTTGGAGAAATCATTAGTTCTGTAGGAGTGATGAGGCAAGAGTTGCTCCATGGCCAGGGTACAGCCCTAGGTTGGGCTCAGGAGCTTTGGTGGCTCTTGCTGTGTCCCCAGCACTGAGCTGGCACCAGGAGCTGGGGGTGTCCCCGAGGGACAGGGCACCAAGCGAGGGGCTGAGCAGAACCACCCACCTTCTCTTCCCCCTGTTAATAGCACTGGCAGGACAGGGAAGAACCATGAGCAGACCTTTGCTGTCTGTTCTCCAGGAGCACTGAACCAGCCAGCCCTGGACACCCCTGAGCAGGGACATCTTAGGGGAAAAAACTGCTGGTGCTGCAACAACCTGGCAACGCTTCAAGGTGGAGATAAACACGGCTAAGGATCCAGGCTGAGAATCCCATTCTGGTTTTCCATGTGTCCCCAGACGCTTGAACAAAAGTTTTCAGAAGGGAAAGACTATTAAATCAAGACCGTGCTTCTCCAGGCCTCCTTTCCCGGGCAGCTCCAGGGAGCTGGTTAAAATTAGCCAGGAATGTGGGCCGGAGGAGGCGTCCGCAGCCCCCGCGCTTCCAAAAAAGGCGACAAGCGGCTCCGGGGTGCGCGGGGTCCCCGCACGCCCAGCCTGGGCACTCGGGGCAGGTACTGGCCTCTGGGCTGGAAAATGAGCCTCTTGGCACTGGGAGACAAGGCCAAGGGTTAAACCTCAACATTTAAACATCGGGGAAGGAGGGGGATGAGGTATCCCAGGGCCCTGGTGGGTTTGAGGGGTTTTTCTACACATGGCTGAATATTAATGGCACTCTCAGCCAAAAAAGGTAAACGGAGGCTGCTGAGTCCCTGGTTGCCAAGAGCTTGCTGTGTCCCAAAAAGGAGCATGGATGGAGGGAGAGCCCTGGCCATGGCAGCAGCCACTGGTGTGTGGTGAGGTTGAGGAAGTGTCCTGTGGAGGGGGTGTTGCAGCCAGGTCCTACAACCCAAAGCACACGGTAAAAATTGGTGCAGAATACCAGTTGTTGCAACGGTGATGCAGCCAGAAGTACCACTCCCGGTGTGTGGAGGGCAGGAAGGTTTCCCAAAGGCTTCCCAGAGTTTGCTGCTTTTGCTTGTTGGACACTGAGCATGGAAGAGGCTGTTCTGCTCCTGCCTCCCTGTGCTGCCCCAGGCAGCAGCCGGGTCCCCGCAGCGCCTTCCCCTGCCTCTCTCTGCCCAGGCAGTGTCCCCAGCCTCCAGCACCTCCAGGTGCCACACTGGAGCAGCTCACCCTGCCGAGCAGATGGCATCTGTGAAATGGCATGCCAGTCTTCCTTGGTGGTTTCCAAGCGACAAACAATCTGTACCCTGAAAAACCCGCCTGGTTCCGAGGAGCAGGCGGTGCTGGCGGCAGCAGGACCCACGGGGCTGCACAGCACCCACCCAGCTCCAGACGGAGGGGAGAAGCCCACCCTGCAAGGACCCAGCTCATGTCCAGGGCCTGGACCCTGCACTGAACTGCCCTGTTCCTCTCCCAGCTGCTCAGACCGTCAGTTTTCAGAGAGGGAGCTGAGCTGCCCCTGTGCCAGCAGCAGGTGAGACAGCGTGAGCTGAAACCCTCCGTCACCCAGCTGCTTTTGTGACTCCTTTTTTTCCCCTGTATTTCTTTACTATGGGGGTTCCAACCACTAGCACTTGAGTGAGCAGTGCCCAGCAGCAGGCCAGAACACACAGGCTCTCTTTACTATTGCCTTTCTATCTTAAGAACAGGGCATTATTGTTGATGTATTTCTGATGTTTGGTTTCTGTCCCAGTCAGTTTGTTTAACTAATAGGTAGATTTATTTACTGGAAGGAGAAGGAAAGCAGCAGTTAAAAGGATACAACAAATACAGGGAACATTAATCTTGTCCCCAGCAGAACCACTGGCAGCACCTTGGAATTTTTTCAACTTTTCTACAAGGTCTTTTGATTGTAGTCAAAATAATGCCTGAATCTGCACATTCCCAGCTCCAAGGTCTGCAACAGTAAGGGCTTGTGCTGGAGAAGAGCCTTTGCTGCAAAGAGCAATGGAACTTGTTGGGCAACTCAGGAACTGACGCCAAAAAACGTAATTCCCATTTATCTCAAGAGGAGACACCTCAGTGCTGCTCGGGACCTACAGTGCAGTCGCTTCTCTGATTTAAAGGGGAAAAAAGACTCCGCAGAACAGGAAAAATATTTCAGATTTAATGTTGTCTACTTGCTTATACCAAACAGAGCAGGTCTCTTCTGTTCCATGGAGGCCACTGAAATTAAGATTGGCCTTTGCTGAGAGGTGACACAAACTTTACATTTCCTTAAAAATAGAAATTTGTATTTTAAAATGTGCCCAGACCCCCTGGGCACTTGGACCAGGCTGGTGCTGGGCAGGGGAGGGAGCTGCAGTGTCTGAGCACCCAGCAGGGTGTCAAACAGCACCCAGTGTTTTTGGGAAGTGCTCTGAATGTGAGATTAGTCTCTGAGTGTTGGTACCTGCAGCCAGAAGAAACGGGAGCGATGTGTGGGTGCTGCCTCACAAGCAGCAGAACACCTCTCTTCTTGGCTCTCGGCGACCCATTCCAGGTTCTCTACCTGCTTATACTGGTGCAGGAAAACAGTTGCATTTTTGTCCAGCTAAATTCCTTGAGGCTTCCTGTGGTTAAAAAAGAATGGCAATATCTAAAGTAAATTTTTAAAAAATTAAAAATATAAAATACTGTCCATCAGAACATCAGTTGGCTGGAGATACCAGCAATCATTTGATTTTAACTTTAACATCAGTGGTTCCTATATTGGAGATAAAATTGGCACTGGTGACCTTTGGCCATCCTGACAGTCCCCATGGAATCAGGGAGACTATTGACATGAGTGATAACACACAATTACTGCAGGTCACTTGGTGTTAATGATCTGTACAGCACCATTTTACAGAGAAGCATAGGATGTGCATGTGCCTTTCCTAAAGCTGCGTGGAGGGAGATGATCTGAGGAGCCCAAGTAATTAGCAACACATCACAAAAAAAACCCCAGCCTCCTGAGCCATCCACCCAAAAGGAGGATGCTTGTTCAGTTCTTATTAATTTCCCTTCTGAGTGTCTCTGAGCACTGGGTGAAACTAGTGGGTTCAGAAAATAAAACAACAATGTATTTGGCCACAGAATTTGTCAGAGTTTCCTTTCTCTTTCCCACTTTCTTGACAAGATGTTAACTCTGCTGAAGCATCAGCACACAGCATTTTGTCAAAGAAAACTGTTCTGTTCTCAGTTCCATGTTTATGCTCGGAGGGAAGAATGAGCAGCTTTGTGACAGGAGAACACCTGAGTTTGTCAAAGGAGAGGAGCAGGCTGGGTGTCACGTATTGTTTGGCCACGCTCTGCTGTGGGCACCTCAGGGTGATGCTGGCGGGAGGTTTCCCGAGGGAGCTCTGGCCGCAGCAGCCGTGGGAGGGCAGGGCCCGCACAGCCCGGGGGGCTGGGTGCTGAGCTTTGCTTCACTTCAGGCTGAAATTTCTTCTCTGTGCTCATCTTCTGCACGTTCATTTTGCCTTCTTCCTGATCAGGTGCAGTTAGATGCCCTCCTGCGGGCCCTCATCGGGCGGCTGCCTCCGGCAAGAACACACGACTCACCAGAAGAGTTGAGGTGGGACTGGGTATGTGCTTGTGCATTCAAAAAAACACACAGAAAAAAAGAGACGTGACTCAGTGGTGCAGTAGTTGCAGAAAAGAGCACCAAAATGCTGTCTGTACAGCACCAACACCAAGGGCATGAGATGGCAGAGGCCACAGCGCAATTAGACACGGATCAGAGCCTACCTGGGAGAGGAGAGGAGGGAAAGCAGAAGAGCTCAGTCACAGCAGGTATGGAGTTGGCTCCACAGAGACTGAAAAGCCACATCTGCTTAGTAAATAGTTGCAAGAGGAAGAAAAGCATGCCTGAGCCACCTTTCCTCTTGGAAAAGAGGACTGGCAGTTGGATTGAAGAGCAGCCAGGCTCTGTAAAGTTCCCTTCCCTGCCGCAGCCACGACAAGCACTTCTGTTACAATGGGACGTGTTTTGATACTTACAGATCACAGAATCACAGTCAGAGAATTTCTCTGGCTGGAAAAGACCTTTGAGATCATCAAGTCCAACCACAACCCAACTCAACCAACCATTAACCCACCTCTAACAAATCCAGTGCTTAAACCACGTCCCTCGGCACCACATCGATATGTCTTTTAAACACCTCCAGGGATGGTGATTCAACCACCTCCCAGCACAGCCTATGCCAGTGCTTAATTACCCTTCCAGTGAAGAAGTTTCTTCTAATATCTAATTTAAACTTCTGATGGTGCAACTTGAGTCCATATCCTTTTGTCCTGGAAAAAAACAAATACCTCTCCCATGGAAAAACCCCACTGAATGAGATCCCAGAGCCTGGGTGTGTGACAGGGTGCCTGTGCTCTCCTGGCACTTCTCTTTCCAAAGCCCACAGCCAAGCCCCCAGGGCTCCTGAGCTGCTGGAGGGCAGTGCCTGTGCCCCCAGGGACAGGGCCCTGGGCAGCAGGAGCAGCCCTGGCTCCCCAGGCAGTGCGGATCCCCGGCCCGGGGGGCACGGGCAGGATGTGACAGCCGGGGCTGGGCTGCCCTGCCCGCAGGAGAAACGGGGCTGAGGACAAAGAGGGCAGAGCAGCGCGGGTCAGCGCCAGGCAGAGCCCTGCCAGGCTGCCAGCAACACCCCTGCCCTGCCTGGGAGAGCAGCAGAGCCTTTCTGCACCCAGGGCTGGAGCAGTTTGAAGATCATCGGTTTCCTGCAAGTCAGAAAAAATCAAAAAGCAGCAGAAGGCTAATTTTATTTATCAGCATCAACATGGAAGTGCAGGAAAAAACTTAGTTAAGTCGTGGTTTCTGAGGGACTCTAGGAGGGATGTGATCTAGGAATATTTGAATCTCTCTTGCCCCAGCTGTGGGTTGAACTTTCCTATTTAAATGTATCTTTAATGTCTTTTATAATTAATTTCTAAGCTGGTCACCATGGCAGCAATGGCAGCCTCACATGAATGAAAATAGATATTAAAAAGACAAGAATGGAGAGTGGCTGGATGTTTTTGCAGTCTCTGTTGGCCTTGGATCCACCAGCTCCCACGAGAGTGAGTTCCTCTGGCGAGGGCTGGTTGTGGAGCAGCAAAACTCCAGGAGCTGGGCACTCACTGCATGCTGGGGTCTCTGTCTGGGGACAATGCAAAGCTTCTTTCCACCAACCTGAGCTTAGGACCCCGGACCCAATGTCTTGGTCAGGGAAGACTGTCTGCTTTATTGTCACCATCCCATGTTTCCTCCTGCTGCTGATCAGCACAGAGAAATCTGCTCCCACAGCAATACAGACATACAAACCACCTGCTTTGGTTCTTTCCTCAGCTCATTTTATTTAGCCTGGACATGGCACTGCATCCCCCTTTGGAGGACAAAACACCCACAGCTGGGGAGGGGAGAGGGCTGGTGCCCTGAGGAATGGCTGACACAGATTTAACAATACCAAGTGTGGGGAAATCAAGTTATCTGTGACTGGTTAGTGACATTGCAGAAAGTTCTCCAGTGAGAGAACCGAAACGGTTCCATGGACTTGCAGCACTGACCAAGGCAGCAAGGAGACATGTAAGAACACCAGGAACAGAAGAAAACCCACATCATGCCCAGGGTCCTGTAGAGGAACATCCTCTGTGATGCCAGAGTCGCTCTGTGAGGGGGAACACCAGGACCCCCCCTTGCCAGCACCGTCCCAGTGGCCTGGCAGGAACCAGGCTTCCTGATCCTCCATGCCTTGGCTTTCTCCTTGGGGGAAATCTCTGGTGGAAGGATTTACATATGTCTGTGTTAACATAAATAGAGAGTGGAAAAGGAAGTTTATACTACGTGGAAGAGTAGACAGTTTTCCAAATATGTTGTTTGCTCAGCCTTATCTAAATCACCAGCTGCACTTGGCCATCCCAGAGCAGCCTGGGAGAGCGCGCGGCGGGACCAGCGCCCACAGGACGCTGGGGAGCTCGGGGCTCTGCTCAGATAAACCCATTGAGATCAGCCAGCAGGGATTAAACAAATAAACCACCTTCCTGCTCTGGAGAGGCTGGACATCCCAGCCATTAGGCTGAAGAGAAGAAAAAACAAAGCAGCTAAAAAGGAAGGCTGTGCCAGTCCTTCTTCCATTCCTCATCTGTCTTTCAGAAGCAGCAGCAGCATTTCCAGGCTACCAAGAGTGTGTTTGCTGGGAAGGATGATCTCGAGAGCCAATTACTGCAAGAATCAGTTCCTCATCCTCCCATGGGGTGGGCACCTCAGAGAGGCTTGGAGTGTGGGTCATGGAGCAACTTGTCCTTGCTGGTTTAAGTTTATGCTTGTGCCTGTCAGTGGGATCCCAGGGGCTGCTGTGGGGCTGGAGCCCCCAGGGGCTGCGGGACCCTCTCCAGCCATGATGTCACATTCTCACACACCTCCTGTGACCTCATAGCTCATGGTTTCCCATCCTGCTTTGTACCATGGTGATGCTGCAAACACCCAAGTCCTCAAGCAACCACTTACACAGCCCAGCTGGGGTTAAAAAAAATATTTGTTTGTTTCACATTTCTTTATTTGTTTCCAGGCAATTGAAAGACACTTTTTCTCAGAGAAGAAATTCTTTTCCATGATCACCAAAGTTTCTGCCAGAGGCAAGAGCTGTATCTCTAGGAAGTGAGGTTCAGCCAACTGCTGTGTTTGCTTTGGGTTTTCTCCAGATCCACTGTGCTGGTTTTCTAAACTTTTGACCAACTCCAGCAAAATTTGATAGGGCCTGAAGCACATTAACCAAGTGCAGGTCTCACTGAGGACAAGAGGTGGGCAGTTCCACGGGGAGGAGCAGAGCCAGGGGGGACTCCAGGCACTGGCTCAGCAGACACTGCTCGGGACAGACAGATGGACAGACAGGGGCTCAGCCCCAGCCTGTGCTTGCCAGCTTGGCTGGGTCCTCAGGCCAGGAGCACCACCTGGTCTTGACCTACTTGCCAGTGCAGCAGTTTGCCAAGGGGCCTGGGATTAACGAGGTGATAATTTGGACTCTCAGGTATTGCGGCCAATCCTCAGCGTGACGAACCGAAAGTGAAGCACTGAACTATTTACATTCCAGTTCCTACAGCTATTTTTAATACAGCTTCAGAGACCTGCTGTATTATCCTTCCTTTTTAGTGTCTGGTGCTTTTCTTAATCTCATTTTCCCTGCCCTTTCTTTATCTTTGGATCAATTTATACCAATCCTTTCTATCATGGTCTAATCAGAACGCACTTTATGATTTCAGATAAATGTAGTCATGGTAATTTTCCACTCCATTTAGGTCAAGTCAGGATGAAACAATTTTTTTAAATCTTATCTAGTAACCACCAGAAATGGCTCCTTGTTAAACTATCTGTTCCCTTGCTTTTCTAACAGTATTAGATTTTAATGTCAAGTGTCAGTCTCCTTTTTGGTTTTTGTCAGAAAATTGGTTCTATGCTGCAAGCCAACCTGAAAACCCTGGAAAGAACTTCAGGGTGTCCCTTTTCTCTCCCCACAGTGTCCATGGGAGGTGGCTTCCCTCCCTCTGGTCCCACCAGCACAGCTTTCCTATGATCCCTCCCAGCCCCTGGTGGCCACCTGGCCTTGGCCATGTCGGGCCCGTGCGTGGCTCTTCAGCAGCCAAAACTGGCCACCTTGGAGGGGGCCCTGCATGGGCTTGGTACCGGCCCAACAGCATCCTGAGATGGTCCTTTTTGTGCTTATCCTTTTGGGAATGTCTTCTGGGGTTGTCCATGTGGGGGTGCCTGGCAGGATGCTGTAACGGGTTTGGGAGCAGTGGCAGAGGTGGGTGAGGAGCCCCAGGTCCCAGCCCTGTCCCAGCCTCACAAACCTGGGGTCTGGGGCCATCACACCAGCAGTGGGGCCACGGGCACGTCGCAGGACCCTGCCCGGGGTTTGTCTCACTGCTCTGAAGCACTTTGAGCAGGACTCTGTTATCTCTGGGTGGCACACACTATCTGAGCTTTAATTATATTACCCATGATGATAATGCTCAGTTTCAAGCAAGCAGGCAGGATGATAACAGTCTTTCCATTTGATATTGCACAGTTTCAAAAACACTTCTGTGCTAAAGTGTCTTACTTGTCCTCTATTTCATTCTTTCTCTGAGGACAGGGTGGGTTCCAGCTTTGAAATGCAAATCCCAGTCCTGGTTATGTTAGGAATACATCTGCTGTGCTGCTCCTGGCTGGGTGGAAAAGGGCAGGAGATGGGCCTGGGGACAAGCTGGGACACAGCCCCTCGGGTCTGCATTGGCCCCAGACAGGTTCTGTGTGCACATGAGGGGCTGTTTTGATTGAATTTCCCAGGTGTTCCTGCTGCAGCAGGGGGGGTGGACTTGATGATCTTAAGAGGTCCCTTCCAACCCCTCTGATTCTATCAATATTGTAGCTACTGGCAAAGGTACCAGCCCTCTGAATGTGGGTGAAGTGAGGACAGAAGTGCTCAGGACAAGCATGGTTTTAAAACCTGAGAGTGATGAATGTAATTAAACATTTGAAGCCCAGCACTGCCACATGGCCCCTGGAGCAGGGGAGGGCACAGGGCACCGGGGGCAGCCCCTCCTGCCCACCCTGCCAGGAGAGCAGACCAGCAGCAGCTCGTGCCTGTCCAGAGAGGCAGGTGAGCACCCAGCAGCCTGACCTTCCCTGGCCTGCAGCAGCCAGCATGGCCAAAACAGGGGGGTTTCTGAGCAGAGGAGCAGCAGCCACCCTGAGCATGGCTGGGGGCTAAGAGTGCCCTGAAAGCTTGAGGTGCTGAAATGCTGAGGTGATGTCCAAAGGGCTCATCGTGTTCAGGCTCATCATCTCCCTTCTGTGAAGCATTTGTGAACTGTGCTTCCCAGTAATCTGCAGAGTTGGAATTCTGAGGATTACACTGTGGATATTGCTGCTTAATAATTAGAGGTGGCAGCACAAACTAGTACCAAGAGTGCTAAAATTAAAGGGAAGCAAGGGAAATTACAGGAGGTGGCTTTTATTTGCTTCTGACAGATGCCAAACCTCAGCAGAAAATCATCTTTGTGATTTCTACATTCAAAATGAAACTGAAACAGAGAAGGGCAGGCTGCCTGGGCACTTATTTAATGTTTTGCACTAAGGCACTTCAGGACACCTCAGTGTCACAAACCCCTCTTTCCAAGGAGCCACCATCCCTGACAGGCTGAGGGGACACGTGTGGCTCTGGGTAACCCAGCAGCAGGTCCCTCAAGGACCGTGCCAAGCTGCTTACACTTCATAACACTGCCCCTTTTCTTAGTGCTTGCTTTAAAATGCCCTTTAATTCTGAGGTATGAGGGGGCTGCTACATCCAGCCCCTTGCCAAATTTCTTGTGTCCTGCTGTTACAGAAGGAGATAATAATGCCACATTTCCTTTTTTCTCCTCTTGCCACAGGGGTGCTAGTGACACTGAGTGTAGGAAACGTCCCTGACAAACCTTCCCACCAGGTCACCCTTGCTGCAGGAGTAGCTCTGTGCAAACACCATTACTGTAAAAGCTGCTGAAGTGAGTTTTGAGCAATTAGCTGCTGTTTTGTACTTTAATGGGGAGAGGGGAATGGTTTGTTTGCGTTTTTTGGGCTCTCTTCTAGGTACAAATCAGGAAATAAACAGTTTTTAGAGAAATTAAGTGAATGTTATCAAGAGTATGGTGCTCTAATTATAATTACATAACTCATATTTCAATTTGATGGGAATATTAAAAGGATTCCTGGGAGAATTTTGAACAGTCTAAAAGTGCATCAGCATACAACCCAATAAACCTTGCCTTCTTTTAGAGGACGTTTCCTTAAAGGGCCAGGTTTAGCTGCCAGAGCTGCAGTCTGTACAGGAGTGCAATTTCCTCAGACTCCCTAAAAGATAAACTAGCCTTCAGACTAGAATTTTCTCCTGTCCATGTGACTGAGTAATGATAGTTTTTACTGTTGTCAAGGCTGGAATCCAGAGGACTGGGCAAGTGGATGCAAGGCATAAATATTTTCAGTGCATGCCATATATGTATTTATAGCCCTTATGAACACAAGATGGATGTGAGCCGAGAGAGAACTGTGTCTGAGCAGGCAGGAGCACTTGGTGATCTCTGTGGCCATTTCAGAGGGCCTTTGGCAGGCAGGAACATAACCAGACTTCTCCCCCTTTCAAGTTCTGAAGCTGCTGGGCAGGTTCATGTCCCACCAGCAGTGCAGAGCTGGGGAGAGCCAATGCCACAAGTGAAGTCATTTTGTGCAGCTGCCTCTCCCTAGAGCTGTGCTTCCATCTGTGGGGCTGGACGTGTGCTCCCTGTGTGTGGCTCATATCCCAGGTACACAGATGGGTGCTGCCAGGGCTGGGAGGAGAGAACCCCTGAACTGT
Source organism: Chaetura pelagica (assembly GCF_000747805.2). Classification (NCBI taxonomy): domain Eukaryota; kingdom Metazoa; phylum Chordata; class Aves; order Apodiformes; family Apodidae; genus Chaetura; species Chaetura pelagica. The sequence goes on along the minus strand of NW_009953207.1, from coordinate 452,084 downwards.
TCCACGGGCACCACAGCCTTGTTCCATGATGGGGAGAAATGCTGCTTTTTTTCAGGGAGAAAATGTTACAATAAAGCCACCCCCCATCTCATGTCCCTCTGTTGATTCAGACGTTTCCCAGCCCTTCTCCCCTCTGATTTCTAAATGCAGCCTGAAGGAAATCCTGCCTGGAGGCAGGGAGGGGGGACAGGTCCCCACAGGGGTGGCTCCAACCACCCCAGCCCAGCAGCCAGGGAGCTGTGACCCCTCAGCCCCTCACCCCTCTGCCCCCTCAGTCCCTAGAGCAGGGCCAGGGCATCCTGCACACCGTGTCTGGCTTTATGGGCAAGGAAAAGTCCAAGGGACATGAAGGAAAGTGCTGCTGTTTGGGGGATGTGCTGGCCTCAGGGTTAACACTTTCTGGCTGCTCACACAGCTCTCTGCAGTTGTGCCAGGCTGCCTCTGCAACCCTGTTTGTTCAAGTTTCCTCTGTTTTTCTCTCCTGAGATTTCCCAGGCTTGTTCAGGCCACACTAAAGCTCAAAAATGAGAAAAAAACCTGTCACTGTAGTATTTTCCCCAAGGAGGGGTAACCAAAGACGTGGCTTGAACAAAGAGGGGCTCCTGCACTGCACCCTCCTGGGGCCCGGGGACCCCCCGTCCTGCCAGGGCAGGAGAGCTGGTGGCCATTGTTCAGCATGGAGGGGCAAATCCTGGGAGATGAAGAGCACTTTTGCCTGAGAGAATGTAATTTAGATTAACTATTTTTAGCTGGATCTAGTGGGAGTTGAAGCAGGAGAGTGTCTTCCAGGAGGTACAGAATACCACGCTATATCGGGCACCAAAATAGGAGCAGATGCTTCCAATTACACTTAATTCACCTCAATTATAGAAGAAGTAAAAACATTTTTTTTAAAAAAAAAAGAGTAAAATAAGATGATAGTTACGCTAAGAATATCTTTTTCTGAAGTTAAAGATGACTGGCACTGCAGACTGTCCCCGCCGCACAGCAGCGATGCTGTGGTGCCCATCAGTGGGTGCAGTTTGTGGCCTTTCTCAGGGTCCTGCTGCTGCTGCCGCCCCGGGAAGGCGGGCACAGCTCCCCAGGGGGGTTCACTTCACGCTCCCTCCTCGGGACAGTTTGTCCTGTGCCTGTTCCCTGGCATCAACGAGCTCTGTGGTGCGTTAGTACGTTCCCGAAGAGATATGTCGTTGAGCTTCAGGTGGGGATGCGGTGTGGTGCTAGAACTCAGTCAGGCGGTCCCACAAAGGCACCAGCTCGTCCTGCCCGGGTGGCCAGAGGCTGCTCCTGGTTTCTGCTTCCC
>NW_009953207.1:442417-450038 GCF_000747805.2 Chaetura pelagica | reverse complement strand
GCTGGGCACCCGGGCCGTGCCCCAGACCCTGCCCCGCGGCCCTCCCGGGGGTCCCAGCCCCACCTGGGGCACCCCAGGACCCCCTCCTTGTGCTGCAGGCTCTCGGCGTTTCGCTGGCCCTAACGGAGGAGGAAAAGCCCTTCAGCCCGTGCGGTTCCCTAGCGCAGGTAACCTTTCCGTGCCGAGCTAAGGAGAGCTTGGCATCTCCTCGGCATCCCGGGGAGAGGCTGCTGAGCCTCCCAGCTCGGCTCCTGGTGCTGCACATCTCTGGGACGCGCTGGGCATCACCAAACACTTGGAAAACGTTGAGCTCATTTTTAAAGCCCTTTTTCCCCGGTCCAGCCTGCAGGGTGTGCAGCTCTGCTCTGCCTGCTCTTCCCTCCAGGCAGTGAAAGGGCTTTTACTGCAAGAGAACCCAGAATGAATTTGCACCATCTCCCCAGGCTGTCCCCGTGGTGCTGCACTGTGGGGACACACTGCCTGCATGTCCCCTGTACCCCTCTGTGCCCTGAGGTGCTGTGTGAGCAGCTGCTGCAGGCAGTCCCACCGTCCCACCCGTGCAGGGGTGTTGAGGGATCCCTGCCCCTCCAGCTTAGACTGCTGCCTCATGTCTCCTTTGGCTAGGGGTGAAGATGACTGCATTGTCATTTCATACGTTTCATTTAGTCTTTCATTTCTTGGATGCCAACCCCTGATGAGACTGAAGCAATCACAGCTGTCCCCAAAGGCTTCATGGTACCCAAATGCCAGAGGGACTATTAAGACAGAGAAAGAGGCACAGTTTGCATCCACAGTTGTTTGAAGACTCATACATAAATTCTGTAGCCATTTTCCAAGAAAAATGTGAATGGATGATCACGTGGAGAAGATGCAGAGTGGCAGAAGTAACTGACAGCTACAGAAAAGCCTTCTGAGTGCCTTGTGCCATACTTCCTTCTGCAAGCTAGGGACCAGCCAGTTTATTATAGTTCTTCACAGTAAGAGCAGTAATTGCTTCCACTTCCAACAAGCTTTTCTCTCTTGTATTTTTCCCATTGTGTATTGTCTACTATGGCTGGCACAACACATGGTTTACATCTGGGCTGCTGATTTTGGGTCACAGGGATTCCTACGAGGTCACCAGCCAAGAGCTGCTCTGCAGTGGTGATGCTGCAGCCTTGCTGCTCCCTCCTTATACAGCCCATCAAAGCTCCATTCAAGCCTTTAAGGACAGAGTTGAAGCAGTTGTAGCTGCAGGGTTTATGACCCGTGCAGGAGCACACAACTGGCCTTACTTCGCCACTACCAAATACACCATCCTGAGAAACCTTAAAGATTGAGAAGAAAATCCTCTAACTTTGTGCTTTTTTTCTAAAACCTCGACATTGACCTTTCTGGGATAGGAACCAGAGAAGATACACATTACCCTTACAGAGAGCACCCAGAGGAGACCGGGTCCGCTTACATGTCCCTGTGCAAGCCCTGCAGGAGAAGGGGAAGGCAAAGCTGGCTCTCAAACATGCACAAACATCAATCCTGGCTCCCTCTGAGTAGCTTTCCATGTGCCCATTGCTCTGCAGGCTGAGCACCCTCCAGTGACTTCAGACATGACCAGTAGCTACTCTTTGTACTCCCTTCCCTATTGCTCTTCCCAAAGGGAAATACTATTTATCAAGGCAGAGAAGCCTTTGAAAATAATGCCTTGGAAGAATTAGGTGTCCTTTCTATGCTTGATTTATTTTCCCCAGATAATGTAATGGGAACAAGCTCTTGCCAGGCTCTCTCATACTCTGAAATATCTCCGTGCTGAAAGGCACGGTGTGAACATTGCAAGCACACCTGCAGCTGAGGGCTCTGCACTTAGCATTGCTGCAAAAAGCTAGAGTGTCTTTTGCCTTGAATAAAACTACCATGAGAGGGATTAAAGGGCTGCTTCTTTTTAACTCTTTTGACATCCCTTTTGTGTCCCAGAATCAGTCTGTCTCGTGTTCCCTGTTGATTAAATGGACCGTTTGCCCAGCAATCATGTACAGAGAACGAAACAAAACAAAACAATCACCCCAAAAAAAGAAAAGGGGGAAAAAAAAGCCCAAACCCTACCATTTGCAGAGAAACTTAGAAAACTGTCTGGAGTTGTTTCTCTTTTAATAACCACTTTTCAAGCTGGCAGGAGCTCTTAAAAGCAGTTTTGGATTAAAAAGGGAGGAAGACATCCCAGGACTTCATGTTTCTAATTATGCTCCCAGAGAGCCTTCAAATGACTTTCATGAATTTATATCCAAAGCAGCCAATTCTCTTGCTGCTCACACTGTTTTTATTCTGATACAAATCTATCCACTTTAATGGGGCTATTACTGATTTTAACTGGCTTACATAAGAGGAGAATGAGAACCAGGAGGTGGTCACTGGCTCACGTCTCTTCCTTGGTTTCAAACAGCTCCTTAAGGATGAAAACGAAATTAGTTAAAATGAGGCCAAAAAAGTCACACATGTTGGAAAAAAAGGTAGCAGATGCTTGTCCATTGTTTATCCTTCAGCCCCCAAGATGGGACCAGGTGGTGGGTGCTGAGCTTTCGGAAACCAGAGGGCTCCTGCAGGGTCCAAGATGCTCCTTCTGCAGGTCCCAGGGTCAGCTGCCTCCCACCAGCTGCCTGGAAAGGGAAGCAGGATCCCATGGGCCAGGGAGGCTGGGAACCCAGCACAACTGACTGCATCGTTTGGGACAAAAGGTTAATCTGAATAATTGTATTCACAGTTAGGGGAATTGTGTCCCTGTAACAGCTTTTCTCTTGAATCCTGTATTCAAAAAAAGGCACTTTGCACTTAATTGTGTCCAGATCTCACCTGTGACTGTACTTCTCCATGATGGCCTCCGGTAACATGGTGAGTACAGTTAGTCCATGTTTAAGGCTGATGCTACAGCTTCTGACCCACCACTCAGCCTCCAGTGTCTTGCAGACTTTTTTTCAGTATGTAAAGTGATGGAGATTATTCTCAGATTGACTTTAATGTACCAGGCTTCTTGGAAGAATGAAAAGCAGGATGATGAGAATATTTTTCATCTGGTTATATATCTTTTGACAGCTACTGAAAAACACAGGTGTTTCTTCAGACATGAATGAAAACAATTTCACCTAGGGGAGGGGCAGTAAGCAAGGAATTGAAATACACCTCTGCAAATAGACTCGTGGTGAGATGTCTCTCCTGACAGCTTCCTGAGAGAGGGGAGAAGTAAGGAAGCATTGACTGAAAATGGCCTGGGTTGTGCCTTGGGGTTGTTCCTTGTTGCCCCTCATGCCTGGGAGCAGAGCAGGGCAGGGCTGCCTGCACCTTCCCGGGAGGGAGCCAGGCTGCTGCCCACCTCCTCCTCGGGGTGCTTTGGGAGCAGATGTTGTGCTCAGCTCCTCCTTCACAGCATGAATGAACTTTTAAAAAGGACTTACACAGCTTTATATTTGTTCATTTTATTGCTGCTGTAGTATTTGAAGTAGTCTGAGGTGGAAAATCCTGTTGGCAGAGAACTGCCTTTGCACTTGCTCCTCACCAAACAGCTATGCTGAGCATTTATTGCCAGGTTTTGGCCAGACTCTATTTGTGAGTAAGAATAACACACTTTGTTTCAGGACTTGTTCTCCTGACAACACAGTTCCCAGTTACTGTGCCTGGTTCTATGGAAAAGCTTTTATTCTGAATAAACCTGGTCTGTAATGGGAGAGACAGAGAAAGAAAAGTTAACTTTTCAGAGCACTTGAAATTCAATGAAAGATATGTTTTCACCTTGGCATGTTCCCTTGTTCTCCAGCAATGTCCATGTGGAGAGTCTCGATGGGAAGTGTAGCACCTTGTATGTGCTGTGACCAGGGGCTGGCAGGGAGGGTAATTCTCAACTCTCACAGTCCCTTGCTGGAATGCAGATGTGCCTGCTGTGACAGTCAGGTTGGGTTCAATTCAGTTGCTGGGGGAGCCCAAAACTCCCATTGCAAAGGGACATGCTGCTCTCTGGTACTGCTGCTGTCAGCCCACGGGTTCCCCAGGCTTCCTTCCCCACTCGCAGGAGACGTGGAGCAGCCTGACATGGCAAAGGAGTTACTGCAGGTGCTAATTCAGCAGCAGCTGCTGAGGGTGCCCTGAGGAGACAGGCAGCTGAGAGCACTTAAATGAGAGTGGGAGAGAGGGAGAAGGGAAAGGACAAGGAAACAAAGCAAAGGCAGAGCAGGTAGAACAGCTGGAGTGAGGGTCGTGTCAGGTATGTGAAGCACCAGGGAACTGGTGGGTAAACTGGGAGAGCTGGGAAGGTGATAAAGCTGGTGCCCCCTCCTGCAGCAGCTGAATGGTGTGCTCCTGGGTGGGTTGTGGACATACCCAGGCTGCAGTGCTCTTGATCTGGTTTGAAATGTACTTGGAGACCTTCTCCTGATGTACCACCTGGTGTGTCTCTGCCCTGTGGCACGAGCTGCCCACCCCTGTGCTCACACAGAGCCAACACTGGGCAGCTCAGCAGAGCCATGGAGCTGGTGTGCCAGGGGGAACACCCAGGGAAGGGCCTGCACCCAGCTGGGCAGGAGCAGGGGAAAGGCTGTGGAGTCACATCCCTCTTCACTCCCTGCTGCCTCGAGAGCTCTTGCACCTTGTTGGGTGAGGGGAGGTCAGCTCAAGGGGGGCACATGCTCAGATGGTGCTGTTAACACCCACGCCCATGAGGCAAGGGTGTCTCTTCCTTGCTAAGTTCATGCAGAGTGACCAAAGAAAAGGTGGGAGGTGGAGCAGTGCTAGAATTGGTCAGGCAGCTGTGGGCCACAGAACCCTCAGCATGTGTCTGAGCAGCAAATTATCACGTGGCCCTGGAAGGAGATGAAGCCACCTTGCTCCTCCTCATCCTCGGGAGCAAGTCATGGGATGGAGACGGTGTGGGTGTCAGAGGCACGTGGCAGTGGAGCCAAGTAACAGGGGTTGTTGTCTCCAGATGGTTGGGTTGGTGCTGCCCATGGTCCCTGAGGCTGCCACCCAAGTTCCAGAGCTGCTGGAGACAGGCCAGAGATTAATTTCTACAGCCAACAGCAGTAAAAGCCTCCCTAATTCCTGACAAAAAGCATCCAAGTCCAAATTAAATAGTTTCACATCAGTGTGGGGGGTTTATTAAACCTTGGTCTGAGTTTGTATTTTTGTCAGTGAAATACAAGGGGGAAAAAAAACCCCATATATATATATTTGTTTTTAAGAACGTTTCAAAGTTTTCACTCACGTTAAGATAGGAAACCAGGATGGGCAAATGTCTGTGCCCTGCTCAGTGACTCTGCAGGGAGCCTGAGGCCATGGCTGGTGCTCCCTGTACCCTGGGCTGTGGCTCCCACCCCCCCTGGCAGGCAGGTGTTTCACCCCATGGCACAGGAGTGAGCACAGCCAGCTCTTCCAGCCCCCAAGTCTGCTGCTATTAACTGTCCAATTTTTATGCTACTCTCGGGATAAGAATTACTGAGGCTTTAAAGCTTGAGATGGCGTGAAATTAACTCTGTTCTTTAGACAGCTCTTTTACAGAGTGAAAATGCATTGCTCCAGTCTCAGTAACAGTGTGAATACAGTAATCTGTGAAAATTCTCTGGTGTTGTAGCTACCAACCAGTCATGGGTTTTGGTCTGTAAGAAAAGCACTATATAAAACATCAGTTAAACACTTGTTTCTCTTTTTTTTGCATCACAGAGGTGAGTGATGCTTTCAAAACTGCCTTTGAAAGCTGAACCACAAAAGAAGGGCACTAACTTCTTGGTATCTCAGTGCTGAGGAGCAGTTGCATCTGGTCCCTGGGCAGGGAGCCCCACGGCCATGCCACACCCTGGCAGCTGCAAAAGCAGCTTTTGCTGAGGGAACTTGGCATTTTCCAAAGATGTCACCCCGTCCAGGCACCCCTAAAGGCTGCCGGGTCCCACAGGCAGTGCAGTTGCAAGGCAGTACAGGAGGTGCAGCGCTCAGGGCGCGGGCAGGTTGAGGCTGGACGATGCTGCACAAGGTGCCAGGTGCTGCTGCCCGGGGCTGGAGTGTCCCCTGTGCAGCCCCCGGGGCCCGCACAGCTCTGCCTCCGAGCTCTGGGCCCACAGAGGCTGAGGGCTCACAGCCTTGCAGCACACGCTGGGCACCATAGCCTGTCCTTCCCATAGCCAGGAGCTTGTTCTAATGGCTCGTTAGATCGTGTCAGGAGGAAACATCTGCAGCGGTTCTTCAGAAATGTGATGTAAATGCACCAGGTGTCAAGTCTCTGCCAAACTAATTCCTCACCCTGGAACACTAACGTGTGAGTACTTCAGCTATAATTCAAGCCCCGATTGCTGGCAGGGAGTGTCTGTGGCAAAACCCACCGTGTTCTGGTTGATGGATGGAGATGCTGCGGGCACCTCGGGGGCCCTGAGCTGCCTCCAGACGGGGCGAGTGGCGAGGCTGAAGCTCTGCTGCCACCACGGGCACCCTGCCTGGAGCTGCTGGGGTCTGGCACCGGGCAGGCCGGGCAGCTGAGTCCCCTGGGCTGCCCGGGGAGCTGCTGCCACTCCAGCACGGTGCGTGGGCCCCCCTGGAAGTGGCTGGCTGTGGACCAGGCACCCAGCACCCAGGCTGGCTCCAGGACTGTCTCCAGTGCAGTGGGGCAGGCCCTTGAGTCACCAGTGTTGTTCCTGCTCTTTGATGGGGCAGGGTTTTGGTTGTTTGGGGTTTTGGCTGGAAAAATCTACAGTATGAAAGAGATGTAATTTACAGAGGGCTCCTGGCTGTGCCCAGACCTTCCCTTAGCACACGTACCCAGGTGTAGTGTGACATGTGCCCTGTGAGACTCGGCTGGTGTGAATGTTTGCAAATAGGGAATAAAAAGGGAAAAACCAATGCTGAGTAATGGAACAGTCATTCAGAATCAGAACAAACATTTGCAGATGCTGTTTGAAGCAATCTATTGTCTCCACTGCGGCTTGGATAAATAGTTAATCATTGCCACCCTGTGAAGCTATAGTACTTTAAACAAAATGGTACAACTGAACCTGAACAGTTCATTGACATTTGCTGTCAGGACCACGTTAATTCTGTCCTTGTTGTATCATCATTATTTCAAAGGCACCCTTGCTGCCTGGCAGAGGTTTCCCACTCAAGCTCGCAGGCAGGGTCTGTCATCTTGCTGGGAGGGGTGTTTTGGGGCTGGATCACAGCTGTGCCCGCTCAGGAGCGGGTCTGCTGAGCCTGCTGCAAGGCGGGTGTTGCTCCGTGCCCGGGGGATGCTGAGGGGACCCCTCTCCGCACCCAGCGCTGCCGAGCCCTGTGCCCGCGTCCCGCGGCGCGATGCTCCGCAGGGTCCCCGGTGTTCCCGGCCTCTCCCGCAGGCTGCCTTCCTCAGGGCTGCCCAGCCCCCTCTCATTAACGGGATTTTGCTAATTAGCTGCGAGCAAGGCTGTTCTCCCTCCGCAACGTACAGGGGTTACTATTTTTATCTGACTCTGGATGTTTTTGGTTCCTAGGGGATTAGGGTCAGAGGGCACATATTTATCCAGGCGCTGGAATTCTTACATCGTTTTTCCATTACTGGGCTGGGCAGGAGCAGCCTCAGCCCCAGCTCCCCGTTCTGCCCGTGCCCGCGCCCCGGGGCCGCAGCACAGACGGTCCGCGATCCCCG
>NW_009953207.1:438029-441325 GCF_000747805.2 Chaetura pelagica | reverse complement strand
CAGGGCAGGGCGCCCGGCAGCTCCGCGCTCAGCACTGGTGGGGCTGGGAGCCGGGCAGCCCCTTCACCCGGCGCACTGCTGGTGTCTGCCAGCTGGAGGGTGTTCCAGGGCGCTGCTGAGCCTGGGACTTCCAGGTGGTGCTCGGAAAGGAGGAAAGGCAGCAAGATGGGTGATGAGCCTCAGGTCCTGCAGGGATGTCTCTGGGAGTCCCAGGCTGGCCCTCACAGCCCTGCTTGGCTCTGGCTGTGCCTGTGCACACACCCATGTGGGGGGCACCTGGGGACAGGGAGCTGGGCTGCCTGGTGGCTCTGGGACCTGCAGGTGGGTGGAGGTGGTGCTGGCAGCCACTGGTGGGCACTGGTAGCCACTTTGAGTTGCTGTTGGTTAGGCAGGGCAGGGGGGGGCTGGGGTGGCCCCTGGGCTGAGCCAGAGCTTGTCTTTTGTAACACAACTTTGGCTGATAATCTCACCAAGTTGTGGCTTGGTTTTCTGCTCATGCGAAGCCCACCTGCAGCAGTGAAGTAATTCATAGTCATGACTCCCTGCCTCCTGCCCTCCCACAGAGCAAAGCACAGAGGTCAGTGAGCTTTAAAGCCTGCAGGAGGCTTCTTCCATCTCATCCACACTGTGAACTATGCTACAAAATAAAAACGATTGGGCAGAGAAGACAGAGAAATATGGTACACGTTTAACAATAACATTTCTATATAGAATTCCATAGTGTATTGAATCTATTTAATGAGTTTTCTAGATTAAGCTGAAGTCTAGGGAATTTTTATTATAATGCCATATCCCATAAAAATATCTGTGGTCCTGTGAGAACAGACACCATATTAATCTATTTCTTTAATGCTAGGTGATTAGGTAATAGACTTTTTTCAGCAATGATATTGACACTGTTCCTCCTTGTGTAATTCCATTTTAAAAAAGGTTTTGCTCCTCAACTCCTCTGTCCCAGCCCCACAATGTGGTGCAAAAAGGGCATAAAGGCAAGGGGCCATGTGATCCACGGGGTGTGCACTGAACAGCCCCCATTCTGAGCTACCTCAGGACAGGTGGCATTTGTCTTTTTATACCAACCCATGGGCGGGTCACGAAGGGATGGAGAAGACCAGCTTCATAAGGAGCAACTTGCACCTTGCCAACCCCCTTCAGCATCTGGCCCAGACCTCATGGCTCCCTCCAGTGTCTTCTCCTGCAGGAGCTGTGGGGAAGCTCATCCTGGGACCCCTCCTTCCAGCCAGTGTGAAAACAAGAGGAGGCACAGCCCACCCTCTGTCCTTCCCACCACGTCCCACCACCCTGCTTGAACACCCAGTATCTGGGGTTTGCTTCACAGATTTTGAGTAAAACCAATTTTCTGGAAAAATCCAGGTGCAGAAAAAGAACAGGATTTGTTATGCCAGGGAATCTGGTAGTTCAGCTGGGGCAGTGGAGGGTTAGGAGCCCTCTGAGACAGCAGGATTGGCCTAATGACAGGGACACACACCCAAATGACTTCATATTCCTTGTTTGAAAGAAATCAGACTCTGAGAAGCATTAAGTGGCTTAAATTATAAATGAATCGTTTCCCTGTGTGAGAGCCGGGTAAGAGCTGATAGCTGTGAAACCAGGAAAGCTGCAATTCCCTTGTTCCCAGCCTGTGGAGACAAGGCTTGTGCAGGGGCTGAGCCCAGAGCCCTTCGGATCCCTCCAGCTGCAAAAATCAAACCAACAAATCCTGACAGTCCTCTGCAGGCATTCGGAAACAATTTAGTGAGTTAAAAGTGACCAGAGGATGGGTAATCCTTCTCCTGATGAAAATTGCTGACCTTCTGGGGTGGAATTTTAAACAATTTTCATTATGAAATTGCTTAGCATAAGTCACTAATTCTCCTAGTGTGCCAGCACACAGCTCCCAGGCCCCCTCTGCTTTTCTGTTGTTTTCTTTGTTTTTAGGGAAATGTTTGTTCTACTGGGCAAAAATTGGCAATATAAAAAATTCAACTTTTCAAAAACTTAATGCAATACCAGTTGTGGGGGTATGTTCATGCTCAACAAGCTGTGCTTCCTCCTATTCCTTTTTTCCACACTAATCTCATGGTGTTGTGGTCTTTTCAGGTTTCTGTTACCATTTTATATGGAAATAAAGGACTGATACCACCAGGCAGAGTTGGGTGTTTCTTGATATCCCCTAAACCACTCCGGGTCTGCTGCTTCAGTAGAATCCGCTGGACGGTCTCAGCTTTTCTTTTTGCTCTGTACAAGGGCTGGAGGATATGGTAGAGTTCACAGCTTGCCTCAGTGATTGTTCTTGTGCTCTGGGAGGTAGTTATGCAGAGCAGTAACCAGTCACTAGCTATTTATATCCTGCTTTCTCCAATCTGTTCCATATATTTATACAAGTTTTCACATCCCCCCTTCCTGTACGTCTCTAGAACCTTGTGGCAGTAGAGACTGACCTTCAGCAATGAGGCAGCAACCACAGGGCACCCAGCAGCCAGTGCCATGAGCTGGCCTGTGGAGCAGTGTCCCAGGGGGAGGTGCTGTGCCCCCCAGGGACCCCCAGCCCCCAGCTCTCAGGGTGGTGGGTTATGGACGGACGGAGCAGGGCGCCGAGGGGCTCATCTCTGTCCCTGAGTGTCAATGGCCTCGTTAGTTTCCTGGAGCCTGAGGAGGATCAGACCTGACGTGTGAGGCAGAGCCAGGGGGGCCAGAAGAGCGACGCGGTGCCCCTTGCTGACCTTCTCCACGTGGAAGCAAAGCCCTGGTTCCACAACACAGCGAGCCCGGTGGCTCCTGGAGACCCTTTCCCGCTTGGCTCTGCTGCCAGGCCCCGGCACACCTTGCTGTCCTGCTGAGCTGGGAGCATCAGGGTAACGGGAACCCCCAGGGCAGCTGCTGCTCCCAGCGCCGTGTTGGAATCAATCAACGGAACAAATCCGCGGCGTTGCAGCCTCCCGATGCAACAGGCCCAGCCGTTCGCAATTCCTGTTGTCGGGAACGTGGCTTCCTGCCCCAGCATGTGAGCAATGCTGGGGATGGCGTGCCTGGATTCCCGGGCACTGTCCTCCCACCTGACACGGCTCCCCAGGGCTCCCCAGGGCCGGGAGCAGCCGTGGAGCTGCCCAGGCCCCTCCGGGAGGAGCCGCCGGGGCCGGGGGTGAAACACCCCGGAACGCCGCGTCTGCAGGGCTTCCCAAGGAGTGCTTGAGAGGTGGGACTGTTTATGAGCCGCACAAAACTAAATATTTGGATGGCCCTTGGCACTGGAATAGCAGACCAGATGGATCTATTCGGAGCTGAGTCCTCATTAG
>NW_009953207.1:431754-438005 GCF_000747805.2 Chaetura pelagica | reverse complement strand
CGCGAAGAGGTGGAAGACTGTACAAAAACATCTTTTCTTCAGCAGAAAGATTGAAAACAGAAGTTGCAAACACAATCTGGGGAGAGGGCAGATGTTTAGCTTCTACAGTAACGCTGAGTTTGGCTGAAGTTTAAAAAGGACAACATTGTCTGCTAATCTTTATTTGGTGAGTGACAAACACTGTAAGAACAAACTTTAAAAATGGCAGGTTAGGTTACACCTCTATTGTTATAGGAATTCAGCTAAGTTTCCTTTGGAAATGCATGTGCTATAACACTAGCACATCAGTCGGAGATTAAGAACTCACCAGATATTGATGCCAGCACTAATGGTGCTGTAAGAACACTTGTGGAATGCCCGACAGGAGAAACAGCAGCTTAATGGCAGAGCTCAGCTCTAATGAGCAGCATTATTAACTGGCAGCCCCAGAAGGCCCAAGATGAGGCTCCAGGAAATACAGCAGTGGATGTGACCCTGCTGGAGGCTCACAGCTCAGACCAGATCACACCAGGCTTCCCATGCAGCCAGTAATCCCAGGGGTGCTAATCCAGTGAACACTCTGCTGGAAACATCTTGACAGAAGCAGCAGCCAGTCACTCATTCTCCCTGTCCCCTCTTCCCCAGAAGCACCTTGCAAAGGCCACTGAGCACCCCAGGGCTGTGGAGCATCCCAGCCCTGTGCCAGCTGTGCTGCCCCTGGGGAGAGTGAGGCAGGCAGGGATGTGGGGGGAGAAGGGAAGGGGGGGAGCAGAAGGGATGTGGAGGGGCTAGCAGGAAACCACAGCTCTGCTCACCATGCCCAGCTTCCCTGGCTTCTCCAAACCAGAGATTCTTGAAATAGAAAACATAATGAACAAAAATGCATTTTTCAACAATGGAAACATTTTCTGTTTGCAGTGCCACTGAACACGGGAGGTTCCTAGCTGATTTTTTTCTCTGCTGATTGGTGTGACAAGGAAAGAAAGGCTCTGTAAAATCTCCTTATCCCGAGACACAACTTGGCATTGCATAGATTTCCTACTGCCATCTTACACGTGGCATCTGAACTGGCCATGGCCACCACGGGCTTGCCCAGCTCACCTCACATGTGGGAAGGGCTGGCACAGCTGTGGTGTCACTGCTGGTTTATTTTAACTGCACCAGGCTTGAAACAGCTGCACAGGGCAGAGCCTGGCGTGTGGTGCAGGGTCTTGAAGAGGTTGAAACTGTTAACCCAGTGTGATAGGCAGAAAGCAAATATTAAGAAATAAAATATGCTCAAGAAGAACTTCCTTTTTTTTTTTTTTTTAATTAAGTTTTTTTCTGGTTTGATTTGTTGGGGTTTTTTTTCAGTGAGTATACTTTGATTACCAATAACCTTTTTTCTTACAGAACTTTGGAATCCATATTTGAATCCCATATAAACCAAATGATGCTAACTTTCTTAGCCAAAAGATTGATTGCTATTTTCTAAATATTCTCAGATCATTTTGTGAATGTGAAAGATGCCAGACAAAACCCAGACGGTGCTAAAGGGATTAATGGGAAACAAAAAGTTGAAGTCTCTGGTTTATGTTACTGTTTTCCTGAGGTACACGTTCTGGTTCTCACAAACATCAGAGCACTCAGTGGTGTTTTATAGAGGGCATTGGAATGCTGAAATAATGCAGAGGAAGCAGTGGAGGTGACTGTTGGTAAAGGAGCGGATTTATGAGCCACTAACTTTTATTTCCATGCAGAATCCTGTTCTTGGAGATCCTTATAGCTGTGGACTTTGTAACTGCACTGTGACAAATGCTGATACAGCTGCTCGGGGTAGCAGTGAAGGTGCAAACTTCATTAATTGCCCTTTCCTCAGCTCTTGAGCCACCATCTGCATCTGAACAGGAATTTCCCTGCTGGCCTTCCTGCTTCCAACACCTCCAGCTGCAGAGGAGCACAACAGTGCACCTGGAAATTGTCTCGAACAGCAAACTCAGTAGCTACATTTCACGTGTTCATTTTTGGTGCACTGCATTCAGTGCTTGTTGGGGCTGATTCCACTCTGGGAATTACAAAGAATCTTCTCACTTGTCACAGGTCAAAGACCTCTGATCAAGTGGCAGCATAAGAGAATTTCAGATAAAAGAACCTGATCAGCCCAAATGTCCCTGACCTCCAGCCCCCAGCAACAGGAGTGAAGACAGTGAGAAAATGGCACTCTGAGCTGGAAAGCTCATTACCTGACCAGTAAATGAGGTATCATGATGACCAGTGCTCACCTGGACTGATTTCAGACACTTCAGGTTTTATGCTCCTTAGGCAGCTGTTCTGGGCAGGTATAACAGCAGCTATAGACTATGAATTTTAATGTGTGTGCACAAAATATCCCTTAAAGGACAGCAATGCACTTCTGTTGAGAAATATAACCAGTTCAGAAGTAGTTCAGAAGGATTTCAAATAACTTAAAAACAAATGAAGCATATGTAGGTAGCTCAGTGCTCTGCAGTCTGCAGGGCTTGGTCTGATTTGATTTTACATGAACGTGTGGTCTGAATTGTGTGGATTAGATCCCCAGGTATCAGATTTGGGGTTTTCCACCAATGTTTCCTCCAGGAACACGGTGTGTTCAGGGAGCAGCTGCTCGTGTGACCCTTCTTCACTTCCGAAGCGTGAATGAAGAGAAGACATGGAAGCCCTGAGCTGGTTCCTTCAAGCTGTGCTTTGCAGGCTAAAAATCACAGAATGGCCCATGTCATCAAACACTGGGATAGTATCACCAAGCCCACTATGATCCATCTCTGAGAGAACAGAGTCCATTCCTCAGGACTGTAAAAGAGCTTTCAGGCAGCAAAATGTGATACTGCACTTAATGGTTTTCATCTGATACAGTTTTAGGTTTTTGTTGTTTTTCCTGCCAGTATAAAAAGCTCTTCATAAAGATCTTTCTAATAAAAGCATCAACCAATTAGTAAAGCCGTAAAAACAGTGATGAAAGTCAGTCAAATATGATTACAGAGGAGCTGCACAACTAGGCTGTGAGTGCTTTCTCCATTATCCCTTCACAATGGACAGGGAGCCCTTCCTGCAGGGATGGGAGTTGGAGCTCCATGCCCTGCTCCCCGCACAGCTGCAGCCCAACAGAGCTTGGGTGTCCACAGCCCCCTGTTCCTGAGGAAATGAGCAGGGAACAAGGTGTCCCCCCTTGCAGAGACAGTGGAACTTCAGTCCAAGATGCAACAGCCCAAACCTACAGGACAAATTCTCCACAGCACCTGAGCAGGTGGTGACAGTGTTTTCCAGGCTGTGCCATGGGAACTGTGGGGGACAGTGCTGTTGTGCACTTGCCTGACGCTCAGGCAGATTTGGAAAATGCTGCCTGAAGAACATGCTTTCCCTTGGCAAAGCCACCTAGTGAAAACTAACCTGATTCTTGAGCCCTCTTGTTCAAACTTAATATTCAAGGCAGGCTCCAAGGCTGAAAATATTCAGACCACACTGTCTGGGTTCTACATACTGGAAACTCAGGAGCTGTAACAGAAAATGTAAGGAATCTTAGCTAGCAGTAGTGCTCTCCCTACAGTAACAACACCCATCAGCCCAAATCAGCCTTCCATCTCTGTGCAGAGGAGGAAGAGAAATGATCTGATCTACTCTAGCCCAGGGGTCAGAGCTGGGAGCCCTGGAGCTGGGGCCCATGTGGACACAGCTGGAGGCACTTGCAGCAGCTATGGGACACCAAGAGGCACTTTCAAACTTATCCCTGTTTCCCCACCATTATACTGGAACATCCCCTCTTGCAAGTTACCCACACAGTACTGGGAGCAGAATCAACACAGCCTTCAGTGTGGATTTACCTGTTACCCTCTCATCATTGTTAGCAAACTTTTATGTCTGGATCTAGATTTGCCCTTTTTTCCCCCACATAGCACAGGTATAGATCTCGTTCATCTGGATTTACCAAGGATCAGCCCTGCTCAATACGCCTTTGCAAAATGAGCAGGTCCCCTCTACACCTGCCCTGCTCTGCCAAGGCAAAGTGCCTCTTCCTTCAGTGCGTGTCGGGCTCCTGCTGCTGAGCGTGGAAGTGCCGCTTCAAGCGTTCCTTGCTGTTTTTAATCGGAAACATTTCGTACTGACGGGAAGTTGCCCTTTGATGGGACGAAGGAATTCTGACCGTGGGGAAGATGGCGAGAAGCCTGGCTGCAGTCAGGATCTGTTGCCTGGAGCAGCATAGTCTGGGCTGTGCATCTGCAGAGCTGCTGCTGGGCTGGCTCCCGTGGTGTCCTCGGGGACCTGGGCCTTCTGCTTGGCCAGCAGCTCCACACACACACACAGGTCTAAGATACCATTACATCTCAATTAACACTCAGCAATTCCTGCTTTGGGAAGTTGCTTTTATTATAATTGCTTCTTAGGAGAGTCAGCCCTGAGGAGTTCTTTTGAAAACACTTTATAAATGATGCTGTTTGCTCAGGTGGTATCCACTCCTCTCCTTGAAGGAGACCTGGGTTTCACAGACCCCAGCTCAGCCATCGGTCAGTCATCCTTTCACTTTCATGCAGTTACAACATCTCCATGCTGTAGTGCTTTCCTGCCAAAGGCATTGGCAAAGTACCTCTGCATCATAGCCCAGAGACTGCTGCCTGGGTTCTGTACAAGTAACTTCTTGTGGTCTGCAGCCGCTTCCTAGTCTCGTTTCCTGCTCCTGAGCACTGCCAAACTTTTCACCTGGATGCCATATGGCTCAGGATCCCTTTCCAGCTGGGTGTAATTTGACACAGCTTCCTCCATCATTCCCTGACTTTGATGTAATCACTGTGGGCTGAAATTTTTAAGTCTTGTGTGCCAAAAACACAGCACAAAATGTTTTTTCCATCTCTCTCTCTCTCTTTTTTTATTTTCTCATATGTGAACCTGTCAAGATGTATCAGGATAGTACGTTTCATCAGCTCATCTTTGATACCTCTGGTGTCTGCATCCAGGTAAGATCACAGAGACTACAGTGTAACTTTATGGAATAGTTGTTTGGGGAATTGCACAAAACCTTGGAAGAAATTGACCGGAGTAGCACAGAGTATGTCTGGGCAGGACCCTGTTCTGCACTGCACGTACCTCTGTGCCACAGCTCACTGGAGGCCAGCGAGCATCTCACGTGTGAGGCAGACTCCCACAGTTCAAACTTGTTTTTTATTTAGTTGTATATTTGATTTGTACCTTCTAACAAAGAAGGCTGGAGCTGCAGATCTAGCAGGGCTTCTGCCATTCCACGCACCTCCCTGCCTGGTAAAGTTCACCACAAAGAAGGGACTTGGAGAGCTCGTCGGGCTCAGTGTCACTGGACATGGGCACCTCCTCTTGCAGGCTGGTTTCCCCCTGTCTACCTGTGCATGGAATACCCTATTCCCTCTGGGGAATAGCACCATAGGACAGTGCAGCCAGTACTCCCCTGGGCCAGTAGGGCTTGACAGGATTTATTTTTGCTATAGAATGCTGAGAATAATTTTGCCTGTCTAATCAAGTAGTGGCTTTTCAGACATGGGTACCTGGTGCAGGAGCAGCAGGGTGATCCCAGCTCCTGAGGCTCCTGTGCAGCTTGTTTTACACTGGATTTGTGGCTTGAATCTCTTCTAGAGCCTCCATTCAATAGTTCTTCTAGGGGAGAGAAGTGGCTCATGTGCAGTTACAAGTTTCAGGTGTTGTTCCTTGGCATTGTCTGGCAAATGTCTATTACCACACCAGTATGGAGACTCCCATAACTGATGCTTTATTTAACTCTTTTTCAATTTCTTTTTCCTTAAAGCTGAGACAATCCTGTGGCCCAGCACCGTCCCTAGGTCAGCCGAGTGTCAGCCCCTGTTTGCCTGCCCCCTCCCTGGCTCGGAGGCTGCTTGCCAGTTGCACAGGGAGCCCGTTCGGTGCGAGCAGGAGCAGCTGAGCTCGTTTGCCTGGTGAGCTGTGGGTGGGGGACAGACCTGCTCACTGACCGCAAGCGGGCTTTGTCGGCTGCAATGCAAAGGACATAATTATTGCACTAAGCACACCTGAGGGCCCATCTGGGAGGTCGGTTTTCTTTGCCTGGGTGCTCAGAGCTGCGGGCGGTTCCCTGTTGCCCGCCGGACTCCTCTTCCCGGGCAGGGCAGCAGTGAGTCCTGCTCTTTGCCGGGCAGAACTTTGGTGTTGGGTGTGATGTTTCCCTACCCCGTGTCAGCGGGTGTTTCGGTCCTGGGTGACTTCCCTCCCCACCTGTGCTGCAGTGCGTGTCCCCCCTCGGGCACCCCGGCCCCCCGAGC
>NW_009953207.1:424300-430474 GCF_000747805.2 Chaetura pelagica | reverse complement strand
GGTCGGCGCGGCTGCCGGTCCCGCGGGGGGAGCGTTGCTGGGCTGAAGCAGCGTCCGTCTGTCGGGAGCGGGGTCCGGGCGCCCCGTCCAGCCCTGTGCACGGATCCCGGAGAGCCGCTCCGGGGGCAGCGCCGCGGCTTTCCTGGGCTCCCCCCGAGCCTCCAGAGGTGGCTTTGGTTCCTCATCATCCTGAAGTGCGTGCTTGATGGATACACGTGTAGCCAAAGGATGCAATTCATGTGTTCACCAAGGTTAGCAAACTTGAACAAATTAGCGCTGGAGTTGTTTTTGCGCTTCAGTGTGTCGGTTCATATTAAACGAACACTGTAAAGATGGTAGCTTCATCATAATTTTCGTTGTTAGGGCCCTAGGCACGTGCAGTATCTCTTGGTGAGTGAGGCTGTGTGCTGGTCACTGGGATTCCTGGTTCCCTGTGCCCTGAGCTGCCCTCCCAGCCCAGCCCTGCTGTCTCCCGTGGCAAACGCTGTGGCCCGAACTGCTCTCCTGCCCTCTCCTTTGGGGGAGAGTGGCAGGAGGGGCCGCTTTGGAGCACTGTCCTGTAAGGAATCCTGTGCTGTCAGACTGAACGGCTTCCCGGTTGTTCTAGGTAATGGCTGGGACTTGCTGGTGTTCCTGGAGAACATGAGCTGTGGCGGTTGTTTATCCTCCGGCCCGGCTGCGGGGGGGAAGGCTGCTGCTCTAGCAAGTGGCTGGCTCCCTGGAGATGAAAAATTAGTTTGCTACAGCAACAAACCCGGGGTTGTTTGGATGTGTTCCACTGCAGGGTGGGGAATGGAAAGACTGGTCTGAGCTTTCGTGATTACGCTTCTGGTTTGTTGCTGTTGGAGTTGGGGAGTGCCCAGTCAGGTTTCTGGAGTAACGCTGGTGCAGCTGGGGTGCCATAAGGATGACATTAGCTTGGTTATGGCCTTGGCTTTCCAGTTACACGCTGGAGCTGTCAGAGGCTGTTCCTGAGCAGGAAGAGCTCAACAAATGGTTGAGGAAGAACTTTCTCTGCTATGACCTGAAGTGATTTCAGTTATGAACAGGGACTTGTGCTGCGATAAACTACACCTAAGCTGGGCTGGGAAACCCTTTTCGGTTTCTTTAACCCATGTTTTCAATTTCTGATTTCACATTTCAGTTGCTGATCAGTGTTTTAATTGAACATGACATTTTCAGTCAGGCTTTGCGGGATCTCGGGCAGTGTAACGTGGTGTTTTCACAGCAGAGAGACCACAGGCAGGTGGGTGTTTGGGTTTGAGTGTCCTGTGCTGATGTGGTCCTGCCTGATCTGTTGGGGCCAGAAGCCCTTGGGAAATGTTCCTGCACGGGGCCCTGCTCCAGCAGGGCAGCCCCAGGGCTGCTGGGGTCTCCTGCTGCTGCTCCCAGTTGTTACCTGGCTTGGGGGGTGCTTTGCTCCCGTTCCAGACCAGCAGACCCTGGCTGTTGGCTCTGCCACGAGCCTTGGAAGCAGCCTGGTGTTACTGTGCTGCAGCAGCTCCATCTGCACTTCGGATATGCTTGTACAAGTGCTCTGCTTGGCTGGCACGTCCTGTGTGTGCAGGTGCTCTTTTTTAGTTGCAGCCAGTGTTTTACAGAATAATTGAATGTCTTTGGGAGGCAGGCTCATCTGAGTGCCATAGTCTCTTAGAGCCCTGGTATTGCTGACCTGGCTACATTTTGGCAAAGAGGAAGAGAAAATGGCTATTTTATGCTCCTGGATTGCCAGAAGCAAGTTATAACGTACTGGTTTGCTCCTGCCAGCCATCCACACCCACTAATAACCTGTTGCAGTTCTGACCTGGGTGCTCATGAATAAACATGGTAACAGTGAAGGGCTGTGCTGGGTTTATTTCATTCCTTGAGTAGTTTTGCTGCTTCATTAAAAATGTTAATGCAGTATTGGATCTAGAATTATTCTTCAAAGTTAGATGAGCACGTGCATCTCATGAATATGAATTTGTATGATTTTTGGTACATTCGTGTTTACATAAGCATTTAATGTTTGTCTTGACATATAAATGTTTCCTGTTTTTTTATCACAGTACACTCCTGCTTAACAACAGGAGATGGAGTTGACTGTGGGTCCCTCTCTCTTTTTACCTCCTCTGATGCACCTGACTGTGGCAGGGGGGTTGGACTAGGTGGTCTTTGGAGGTGTTCCTTCCCACTAAAACCATGCTGTGGTAAGAGTCTCTTATGTGAGGGAGAGATGCTGTTCCTATTTCCTCCCAGTTTTCTTGCTTTCTTTGCTTCCTCTGTCTTCACTGACAAAATTCCACATCTACCTTTCTGTGAGCCTGCAGCTGTAGTGGCCACAAAATCAATCTGCCTGGCACCTCCCTGCTTTCACTGCAGAGGATTTTAATTACTTTAATGTGCTGCCTTTTTTTCCTTGTCTGCTGTGTCCTTTTAATTCTCTGCAGCTTCTTTTAAACAGTTTAATGCTGTCTGTTCTCAGTTCAGGAGGTCCCCAGAACTCCTGCAGTGGATGCAGGCTGCAGCCTCCTGCCCAGCCGTCATCCCTCCTGCTGGCCATCCAGTCTCTGGGAGACCGTGATGGAGCAGCTTTGTCACTGCCTGTTTCCCTGCCCGAGCCCTGGGGACCAAGGGAGCTTGGGTTGTTGCTGCTGGGTGGAGGCAGATGGAGATCTATGTGACTCAGTTGTTGTCTCAGAAGTTTGGTTACTGTTTGCTGCATATTTAGCTGGTGCAGTCACAAATATTGACGGAACACCTTGGTGCTCAGGCTTGAAAATGGTGCTTTTCTGGTTGTCCTCTTGGTCAGTTTCAGTCTTAGGTGACTTTATCAATCCATGGTGTTTAAAACTCTGGGCTTAGATCTTTAGGGTAAGGGTTTCCAATGTGCCCAGCAGACTTTGCTCTGCAAGTTCCAACATTTCTGCTTGGGTTAGAGAATTGTTTGTTCCAGTTGCCTTTGAAATTGGAGCATGTGAACCTAAGCTAGGTAGATACTTCTGAAAATATTTCCTTCTCTCTTCATACCACTGAATGCACAGAGCTCTTCTCTAATGGGAGTAAACACGGTTCTCAGATTCTCTGGATGAACTTGGGCCAGAATAGAAGTGTAATAATAGAGGTAAAAGCTAAACAGAACGTGTCATTTTCTTGGTTGGAAGAAGGGAGAAACAGTCTAGGTAACTGCTGTGTGGTGCTGGAGTACTGATACCCAAGATCTTTAAGTGTCTAACAGCATTACTGTCCTACCTGTATGTTCTTTGGCTGTACAAAATCCTAGCCTTCACATTCCCCAGTGGCCTTGACCTACTCAGCATTTGGATGAAAGTCTCCCTTTCTCTCACAATACACAGAGGGCAAGGGTGGAATTTCTTGTTCCAAGTCCTGTTTGTAGTAGTAGTATTTTAAGTACACTTATCACTTTAATTCCAAGTACAAACTTGGAATATCCTCTACTTCTGTGGTGTTGAAGCCTATCAGTTCAAGTGGACATACTTTCCATAGAAATTTTTAAAATCAGCCTGCTCTTTTAATGGGTCATGATCACAGGGTAGATGTCTCCTCACCCAAATACTTTTGTGGAGTATTTAAAGTGTGTTAGGACAGAATATGTATTTATTAGGTTTTGATTTCTAAATAAGTGTTGAGACTAGCATGTTGCAAACAAGGCACCCTCTTTCCTGCAAATCAGAGCTACTAGATTGAATGGAAGATAATGTTTGGATTCATTGTGATCTTAAATATTATTTCACTGCTGGGAAACACTGACTCCATCCTTACTGTCAGGCTGTGTTGATGTTATCTGGAGTGGAAGAGAAAACTAAACAAAAGTGCCCCGATAAGGCAGTGTTTCTGTGAGATCTCCAGAAGCAGAGGAGTGTTCCTGCAGATGCAGGGGCCTGCTGGCACCTCTCCAGGGGGGGACTCCGAGGACTCTGTTTGCTGGGGTGAGGGGCCCTGAGCACTGCAGGTGAGCTCCTTGTGCTGTGCTCCCCAAGGCCTGCTGTGCTGGGGCAGGAGCCCCGGGCCAGGGCTGGCTCTGTTGAGCTGCAGCCCTCCCAGGGCCTTCCTGGGGTGAGCCCAGGAGGGCTGGATCCCCAGGGCACTGCCTGGGCCATCGCCTTTCTCTGCTGGTGGCAAGTTGTACCCTCATCACTGGGGACTTCCATTTTAGGAATACATGATCTTGAGCCATCATGTCAAGGCCAACAAAAAACAATTTTCATTGTCTTCTAATATGGGAACCCTAAAAATAAGTAATTTCCTATGTATCTGTTTCTGCACTTCTCACTTTCTATTTTCTGGTTACTTTGGTGTCTTCTTTCTCATTTTCATGTTTTGTTGTGAGTGCCACCACTGATTTTTTTTAAACATTGTTGCCTTCTTCTGTTTGTTTGGCTTTCTAGGAAAAAAAACTCAAGTAAATAGTATTCTTTCAGTTCCTGCTGTACTCATCCTTCTGCTGTGTTTCAGGAGACTTTCTTGTTTGACTCAATTCTAACCCCCCTTTGCAGGAGGTGAAATTTTGAGGTAGATCAGAATTTGGTGCTACTTACAACTTCTTGGGCTGTGTGAAATGATGATGGGGAGGGGAAAACTGTTTTGTTACCCTTTACAATGCTTGTGAGTTTGAAAAAAAAAATAATCAAGGTATATGTATTTTGAGGATGAAATTATTGGTGGCACATTACCAGCAGGATACAGCTGTTGGCCCAGATGTGCAGCTGTGCAAGCAGTGGCCCATTGTGATGGTGTCTGGCTGCTGAAATAGCCCTTGCTTCACCTGTGGTTCCAAATCTGCTGTGAGAAGGTGTTCTGGTTTGAAACTCCTTCACTGGCTTTTGTTTTCTTTTGCTTCTGCAACTGGGGATGAGCTCAGTCCCCAGGTGTGGACAGCTGGAGTGGCCTGGGTGGAGCAAAGGGGCTGCACCAGCAGGAACACCTGGGCTGTCTGCCTAACTAAAGTTATTTTTCCAGGTATACAGGAATAACTTGCAACTGCTAGTACTTGTGCTTTGAAAAACCTGCAGGGTCGCTGGGGAGGGGGTTGTACCGTTTGGTAGCTCTTTCTTCATTTACCTTTAGGCAGGTGATCAGGTCACACATACAGCCAGAGCGATGTGCTCCTGAGGCTCTGACAAGGTCTGGCTTGAATCCCTCAGAGCCTGCTTGAAAAGATCTCCATACTCCTGCTGATTTACAGCTTCCCGAGGCATCCAGCTCTCAGCCTAGGGCTGCCCAGAGCAGCCCAGCAGTGCTGCCAGTGGGGCTGCTGATAGCGGGTGCAGCCCCGTGCCCGGCTCTGTGCAATGGTCTTGTGCACATCCCCCCCATGGCTGCTCCAGCCCTGCTGCCCCCAGCCCCTTGCTGCCTACCATGCTGACAGCTGGGAGTAAGCTGTGGGGCACATTCCCCTTCTAAGGACAGGTCAGGATCAAGCCCCGAAGCAGTGACCCCTTGTGCAGCCATATTCATCTAACATTGAAAGCTCTTTTCTGTCTTGCTCAGGAAGGTTGGAGCAGTAATAGTACAGGCAACGTAGAGGGTGGGTTTTTTCCCTCCAAGATGGGTTGTATGCTTAAAAAAAACCCCACTTTTTTTTTCTCTGAAAATAACATTTTTTGGCAGATATTTTTAGAATTCTCAGAGCACAACAATTTTAATTAGGTGCTTGTACAGTGTTCAGCCTGCCTTAAGCAGGAAACTCTGAAGATTATCTTGTTAGACCATCTTCCCTCTCGTTTGATTAGGTGTTATCATTAACAGCAAGAGCACAAGTTTACATGAGGAAGTAAAAGTGGCAAGCTACATCATATAATTAGTTTTCTGCTAATGTGATTTTATAGCAGGTTTTGTAGAGTTAGCATTTTGTAACTTGCTGGGTTTCCACAATTTGCCAGTGTATCAGTGTAATGATTTAAGGTGATTTAATTCCCAGAATATTTGAATTTGAAATTATCACTGGGAATAGGACACCATGGGAAGAATGCTTAACATGTGAACCTGCTTGTTAACTTCTACTGGTACTGTCATGAGGATCAAATCTTAAAGGTTTTGCTGCTCTTTCAAAGTTCTCATCATAAATTTATTTACCACAGAATTAAGGGAGATGCACATAGAATCTCAGTCAAGCCCTCAGATTTCGTGATTGTTCTAAAAAGCTGATCTGTTTGCTCACTTTTTTTGCTCTTT
>NW_009953207.1:418866-423745 GCF_000747805.2 Chaetura pelagica | reverse complement strand
CTTTCCCATTCTTGTACTGTACGTACTTCCTCCTCCTGAAAGCTCTCCCCTTATTCCTCGTGTGCCCTTCAAAGTGAGAAGGTAGCCTTTCCCCTCAGCTTTGCCTGTGCCCCTGAAGCCATCAAAGCCATCAAGGTGTGTGTGGTTACCCTGAACATGTTGCTCGTGGCCCTGGCAGCTGGAGCTGTGGGGCTGCAGCAAGGACTGCACGTGGATGAGAGGGGTCTGGTTGTTTAATGCATGTCCTCAGGGCCCCTGGGCAGTGCCAGGTAACAGGCCTGTTGATGGCAGAGCCAGGACAAGGCATCTCCAGAGGAGTCATTCCCTGGGTGTTACTGTTCCTCCTGGGGCTTCATTTTGGGCTTTGAAAGGCCCTTCCTTGTGCTGCCTTTAATGCTGCAAACAACTTTCCTTCTGTCAAAGAGGGGACTCCATGAGCCTAAACCCAGAGATTCTTCTCTCCCAGGGTGGATCAACACACTGTGTTGCATCTGTGTGAGTAGAGGGAATAAATGACTGAACTGCCTTGGAAGATAGACTGGCTGTGTGTGCCCAGGGAGTTGTCTCCTTTCTGGCTCCACCAGGGGAGACCAGCTGCTTTAGTCATGGCTTTACCTTGTCCCCTGCCCCTAAACTCTTAACTGGATTTAAAAAAAAAAAAAAGGGGGGGGGGAAAGGCCAGTAGGCCTGACTGAAAGCCAGTTATGTGCTTTTAGTATGTGGAAGTTACCAAAGAAAGTCAACATTAGCCTAGTTTAACCATCTTTTTTCACTCTCTTGGTGGAGAACAGGAGGTGGTCAATGAAAAACAAAAACTTCTGCCTTTGGCTGCTTCAGTGGCCTGTCACAGTGTCATTTACCATCCTTTTGCATCTTTATATCTTTATATGGCAAGGAGTCTTCCCCTGATTAAAGTTCTGGGGAAATACATTATTTCATATGATGGAGAAGGACAAATTAATTATCAGACTGGGGAAGAGCAAGAACTGAAAGTGAAGTGTTCTTTTTACTGACTTCTTTTCAATGGTGTATGGTAGTCATTCAGTGTGCTCTTTTAACACTTAATTATTCGTACATGGTTTTGTAATGTAATTGTACTATTTGATCACTTTCATTTCTAATACATTATTGGAAAAATATATTTCAATTAAAGCATTTCCTGACAGTAAACAGCAATGATCATTGCTTTCATATGATACTTGGAAGTCAGGTAAAATTATTTTCATAAACATCTTCAAGTTGCTAAGCACTTGTGTTGCTGAGACCTCAGTCATCCTACAGGAAAACTGCTTGTAAAGAGTTTTAAAAAAAGACTCTGGAATTCTCTTCTGTTTTCCAAGCCTGTCAGCAGCTCTAGGGATGCTAGCAGCATGGTGTGCAGAGGAACCCACCTGTGGTTGTTCAGCCTTCAGGGCCAGGATGGAAATGTGTTCACTTGCAGGGGTTTGCTGGTGCGCACCAGGGACCCCTGCACTGCTCTTGTCAGGGGTGTAGGAGAGAGCTACACTGAACAGCACTGGAAGGGGGTTGTTTGGGTCTTTTCCTTTGCAACGTGAAATATGTGGTGTTAAATGAAGCGTGCATTAGAAACAGATGGAGCAACCTGGAGAAAAATAACTGCTTGGGGGAAAAGGTGTTTTCCAGTCATTACCAGGAGAAATGGTTGGGTGGTCGGAGTGCTGGTCCTGTGACAGCCAGGGTTCAATCTGTGTTCAGCCAGAGGGTCCTGTGTGACCTGGGCAAGCAGCACTGGCCCACAGGCACCTGCCCCGGAGCTGCCACTGCTGTGCTGTGTTGGGCATGGGCATGGCAGCCCAGCTCTTCCTGAAAACAGGCATGATGGTTCTGCTTGGCTTTTAGAAGGATGCTGTGAAGGTTTAGCAGTTGAAGACAGCCAGGTGGGCAGCTGTGGTGGCACAGCAGCAGGTGGGAGCTGCTCCTCCCTGGAGCAGGCTGTGCCAGGGCCATGGGCTGAGCGGTGAGCTCTGTGGGGCAGCGTGGGCCCTGGTGAGACCCAGGGTGCTGGCTCATTCTCCCCTTCAGTTTGAGGAAGGCAGAGAAGCACCACGTTCTGACTGCAGCACAGCTTGTACGGGCATGCACCCTGTGTTGTTACTGGATAAGTTCCTGGCCAGACAGAGGCTGAGTTCACAGAAGCTGCAATGAGCCTCCGGCGTAGGAAGAGGTTCCTTCGGCTTATGCAAGCTCCCGTTAACGGCCAAGCTAGCTGTGCAGGCTTTTTCTTCTAGAGCCTATCTACTTGCAGAAGTAAGTAAAAGTAGGGGAAGGTGCTCTGTCTGTTCTGGTGAGGCTTGGAAGGAGTGTTTACAGGATGTCAAGTCTTGTCACCTTTTTCTAGAAAGTTGAGATGTTCTTGAAAGGCTTTGCTAGCCCAGGGGGAGCAGCTGGTCACGGGCATCGAGCACCATGGCACACACTGGGTCCAAAACTCCTTGGTTGTGCTGTGCATGAGTAGAGCTGCCTCTGCTTGCTCTCTTTTTGTTTTCTAGTTTCCACAGCATTCTTGAAAAGATACTTCTTTTTTATTTTTTTATTATTGTCTTTGAATGTATCCCATGCCACTGCAGGGTGAGTCCTGCAGAGCAGCTGTTCCGCTGCAGCACTGAGCAGCAGGCAGGCTTGGGGAGCAGGATGCAATGCTGAATTCTTTCCTTGCAGCCTCTTGAGTAATCTCTGACGTTTTTTGCTTTCCTGGTGTGGCAAACTCTAATTTTAGAGGCTTTACCAATCCTGGTGGGAAAAGCAAAACCAGTTTTCCCATAGGAACATCTCAGAAATGTCTGCTGGGCTCCCTTTGGCAGTGTTTATGTATGTGTCAACCAAACATGAAAAGAACTTGAGGGAATTCTGTACTGAAGTACCATCAGCCAGCATTGGCTACGTTTTAATTACTTCAGAATTCTTGCTTATTTAGGGACAGAATTGCAGCTTTTCATAGGACTGACTGGGCAGTGAAGCCCTTTATAAGTGATGTTGGCTACTCAGCTGTCATTGGCTCCATTATTGCAGCAGATTTGCACAAAGAAGGTTCCTTTAGACAAAAGCATTGGTTGCTTGTATCCCTGATCTTGCAATTTAAAATATTTTTAAAAACAGCTGTTGAAAGTGAAAGTGTTGGTCTGGAATTCCTGTCACAGTCTTCACTGGAGGAAGAAATGGAGTAACTTCTTTAAAATTTATTTTTAACTTCAAATGTCGTCAGGCTCATGAAGGAGTCAAGAACTGGGTGGAATGATAGGACCAACCCACTCACTTCAGAGAACTGGATGTGACCCAAAAATCTTCCACTAAAGCAAGTTTGTTTTTATGAACTGGCAATGTTAATGAAACATGTCCTGGGCTGGAAGGACAGACTTATCCAGGCTTGGCTGCTTGCAGAACAGGGAAGCCAGTTCTCATTTGTCTTGTGGGACAGCAATTTTTAGCAAAAAAGGAGCAAAGCCTTCTCCCTTCAGCTGTCCTTACTAAGTATTAACATATTTGTGACTTATGACCGCTGTGCACCTTTTGCTTCTCTCAACAAACAAAGATCTTTAATGCAATTTAGGAAAAACTAGGAAAGGAACTGATGCCATGTGGATCTACTTGTTCTTACAGGCTCCCAATGTCATTACAGTCTTACTGAAGTGAGTCTGTGGAAAACACCTGGTATGCCAGGACTGGCTGTCTAAGCCAGGTGAAGGGATGTAGTCTTGACTAAGTAAGGGAAAATTTGGTGCAAGACTTGCTTGTGTTGCTTAAAAGAATGTGCTTTTGCTAAACTTAGCTGATTTTCATGAATGTGAGTATTCAGTGTTGGATAATGAAACTCGGTGCTAGGCAGGTAAAAGGTTCTGTTGTGTTCAGAGCAATGCAAGAGAGGTACGTAAGGCAGCACCTTTCTGCTGCAAGGGTGTCTGAGCACTGGCAGAGGTTGCCCAAGAGAGGTGGTGGAGTCTCCATCCTTGGAGGCATTGAAAAGCTGGGTGACCTTACTCTGGCAGGGGATGGACCAGGGTCCTCCAGAGGTCCCTTCCAACCACAAACAGCCTGTGACTCCTCAGCCAGACAAGACACATCTTTATTTCCTGTGGTTTTGATTGCTGATTTCATTGCCTGTTGCTTTCCATAAGGTGATTGTCTACTTCTCAGCTCTTCTTTTTGTGGCAAATCCTCGTTGCATTTTATCCTCTTTTCTGTTACGGACTTAGGCTGTTTCCAAATGTGTTGCAGAGGGACTTTGGTCCAGGAGCCAGAACATGTGCGTTTGAAAAGGACTGTCCAGCTTTCCTGAAAACTTGAGGAAAAACATGCCCGTTGTCTGTCAGCCTATACAGTTTCTGTAAGTCTGCTGAAAGCCTCCTCACACGCTCGGTTAGTGTGTGGGAGCTGGAATCTTTAAGTCAGGCTGTCAGCTCCGATGGCTTTTTGCTTGCTTGCTTTGCTGTTGACGTTTCATTAGCACATAGTTACACTTTCTGATGACTGGAGAGGTGGTAGAAGCACAGGAGCCAGAAGGTGTCACCCAGTGACAGAGGTGGCAAGAGCAGTGACCAGCCGGGCTCCTGGGGCTGCAGAGGATCCTGCCCCACGCCACGTGCAGGGGAGGCGGGACACTCGAGGCGTGGTTGGCCCGCAGAACCGGGCAGGGATGATGCCAGAGCACAAAAGTGAAGATAAATAATTTCCTCTTCTGTTTTGGGCTTTTGTTCAACCACTGGCAGGGCCAGGCAAGACCACCTGCCGCTCGTATTGCCAGTAACTCATGTGCTACAGTCGGAGTCCGGAGAGCGAAGCTTTCCCGGTGTTCTGAAACCCGGGCGGCTCCTGAGCCGGCGCCTGCAGGAACCGGGCAGGTCCGGACCTTCTGTGCCCGGCC
>NW_009953207.1:397776-417942 GCF_000747805.2 Chaetura pelagica | reverse complement strand
GTTTTCTGAAGAGCTGCCGGGTTTTAGGTTCAGCCACAAGGACTGGCCGGGGATGGCCGGTGTCCCTGCTGAGAACCACTGCCCTTCCACTGGGGCTGACGCGGCTGCAGGAATCTGAAGGAGTAGCCTAGAAAAGAGACGTGTGTTTGCCGAAACAACCAAGCCCCGTATCACCCACCGCCCCAGGCAGTTCAGGGTGATGATGTTCCACAGCCTCGTGTGCAGAAGGGATGTTGCAAATGTGTTGTGTTCCCAATCTGGGAATATGGAGAATTTCTTCAGTCAGGGTGAAAAGCTGACTTTGTTGGAGAGACTGTAAATGCTTGGATCTCTTCACTGTGCTCCTTAGAGCTTTTGTTGGACATTTGGAAGTATGTTAGATAGCACTTAAACTATGTTTGCTTGAAATACACAGTCACTGACACTTCCTTGCATCATACCATCCTGGAGGGAAACTCCTCTAGCTTCTCTGGATGTTCAAAAGGTTCAGTGGTATTTTAATTAGGTGAAGAATGTGAAGATGTTATCCAGGGATCTCGGCAGAACAGAAGTTCTCCCTTTGTCTTCACAGCAATTCTTCCAAAACCTCTTAATTAAATCCATGAACTTAAAAGCTTTAAGAAAATGAAGATAGCTGATTGGTCTCATTAAGTTTACAAAGAAGGGGGAAAGCTTCTGAAGTTCTTTTTAATGTGTGAGTCTCCAATAATGTTTCTGAAATGTGACATTCATACAGACAGCTTACTAGACAATTCTGTGTTCAGTTTCAGTTTGCCTGCTTTTCCTTGCCAAAAAATGAGTGGTTTTTTGCTTTGTGGTATATTTTAAGGTTAAGAATGGGAAGTTATGGTGTCAGTGCTAAGAGATTAGAGGTGTTCTGTGGGCTTCCTGATTTTCAGGACAATGTATTTCCTTTATTCCTAGCCCCAACCTGATGTGTATAAGTACAATCTTATGTTTTGTAAAATAACTGTGAAGTTGTGCAAGTACTTTTCTCTACAGCAATAAGCAGATCATAATGTGAAAATACAATAGGTAGATTAATCAAAACCAAATTTAAAATTGGAGGATTTGCTGTAGTTGACCTCATCTCTCTCTAAACATTGGCTGTGACTTACCACTCTAGCCAAGTGTGTGCTTTTTCCAAATAATTCAAGAAACCATGAGTTCTAATGTTCTTTAATTCATTTTGGCAGTAGAGATTATCAGATCTCTGAGTAGGGATGGAAGAAATGATATTCCTCCCAAAGCACTTGGCTTGGTGTCTAAGGTAGAACACAGTTTTGAGTGCTAGGCCTCATGAATGAGAGGTCTTCTTGCAGGTCAACATGCTCTGGAGTCATCTGCCTTTTTGTAGAACTGTGGCTCTTGCTCATTCCTGGAAGGTTTGTACCCTGCTTCAGTTCTCCCAAAGATGCAAGGCAAGCTGAGTGGATATTGGTGGAAAGTATATATATACTTTTTAGTGTGATGTTCTTTGCCTGAGTTTTGAGAGTCTGAGACATTTTTCTGATCACTGAACCAACTCAACTACAGGCAAATTTGCCTTTCAAAAAGTGTTTAATAAAGTGGGCTATAGAAAGTCAAGAAAAAAATACACATCTTGTATTTTGAGATGACTGGTACAGCTGTAGAAACACTGCTCAGTTAAATCTTAACTGCTTATTTCAGTTCAGAAAACTCTGAATTGCAGCTTTGTTTGGTTGCTGTTCCTGTTGGTGTGAATGGTGTTATGATTAACAGTGGACACAAGCTGCAGTGGTCTGAAAGGTGTGCAGAAGTTGTCCTAAATCCAGTGCAGCTCCATTTACATCCTATTTTTGTCTTGTATTGCCTTTAGCTAAGGCATTGCACTCTCAGCTCTGCATTCGTGTTCTGGCTGCACCAAGGGCCAGGATGCCAGACATTCACGTTTTCCCTGTTGTCTTGACCATGTACCTCAGTGAAACAGGGTGATGGAGATTTATCTTCCAAGAGTGTAGAAATGTGGCTTGGTTGTTAGTGTGTGGAATTTTTTTGTTTTGTATTTTGGTGGTGGTGGTTTGAATGGAGGGGTGGTTTTGTTGTTGGGTTGTGGTTTCTTAAATATTTTTAAAGCAACTGACTCCTGACAACTTAAAGAAAATGTGGCATTAGCAGGTGGTGATAAATACTGCCAAGGTGAACTTTTACTTCACGTATGTTACCAGAGAGATGGTAAAGCTCTTCATTCCTTGTTATCCTCAGATGGATTTTACAGGGTACTTTGTGACAGTGTGTTTTCTTGGAGCAGTGCTGTCCCTTCTGTCTTGCACCTTCTCCTCTGTTTATTGTTGCCTGTGGTCAAAAGGTGGATAAAATGGAAATTGTCTTGTTTGAAGCTGCACTGCATAAATATTTCTGAAGTATACTGTAAGATCTACTAGTTTTTTAGAAATCTAAAATGGGAGTAGCAACTAAGCTAAGCACAGTATTTGTGATTATTTCGGCTCATGGCACCTGTAGAGCCAGCCCGGTTTCAAGTACAATTTCCAGTGCAAACGCATTGTAAATGACAGTGTCTACTGGGAAGACGTGGTCTCAGTGTGGGAGACCTGTGTGAATTTTAGGACAGCTTTACAGTGCCCAATGCAGAGCCTGGAGTACAGCAAGCATTGTACCTTGTGGAAAAATGCAAAGCAATTGTCAACAGATAGGGTGTTAACAAAGCTCATTTAAATTTCCTGTGCACCAGACAAGTGAATAATTGCTGAGTGCTCAGTGAGCAGAGCTGGAGGGATCTGCTGCTTGGCGTACATGTTTAGTATTTACAGAGCCTGTTCTACAGTTTTCCCTTTTTCCTAATGATATGCTGGGGCTTGTTTAAGTGGAGTAACTGAGGATGTGAGTGCACTGGTGCAGCGGGCAGCATCCCGGAGGTGTGCACAGTGCGGCTCTCCCGTGCTGAGGGTCCTTCTGTGTGGTCTGGGGGAAGCCTGGCCTGTGGCTGCGTTTGGCTGTGACAGGGATGGCAAGAGCCAGTCCTTAAGAAGCCTGTATTCCTTGCTGGTCTGTGGAAATGGCCACCCTGGGTGTTTCTGATTTGTGGCACCGAATGTTGTAACGTCTGTAAAGCAGTTCAGCAGCCGGGTAGGCATACTGATAGCAATTGACATGCACAGTTGTCTGAAATGGCCTCTATCTAGGCTGCCTTGTTTCAGAGAGATTTACTCTCTCTGATAAATTGCTGGGCATGAAACCAAGGCAGGGGGCAAAAAGCTGTCTGCTTTCCTTTAGCAGTGCTTCAGACTCTTGCTGACTTCTATCGCTGCATCTTTTTTACTAATTTGAGCATTTGTTGTGAACATTTACAGCATTATGGTTAGCACATTTCCACTTTTTAAAGCCTATTTCTGTACTACCTTGTTTTGTTTAATGGAGTATTTTTTTAAAACAAGTCTGCCATCTTTATTTGGCAAGGCTGCCTTAAGTCTGTAGCCGAGCACTGCTTGCCAGCTGGGAACTGGCTTTTCTTTATTTCTTTTTCTCTCTCCCTCACCCCCGAGTTACTGTTATTTTTTTAAACTCAGACTAGGCATTCCCACCAGTTATGGAGAAGTGACCTCATTTCTGACAACCCCCATGGGACACACTGGATGAAGCCCGAGGGCCCCGCAGGACCGGTCGGATGTGCCTGTCGGGGAGCGTTGGAGAGAACATGGAAATGCGCGAGTCTCTGGATTTGTACCAAGGAACTGCTAATTTTGCTAGTTCAACAACGTTTAGGACTAGTGTCTCTGGGCACAGGCCTTTTTTCAACTTATGGAACAGAATGGGTTGCTATTAAGCCATGATTTAAAACTCTGCTTGTTTCTAAACCTGGCAAATAGCAGAAGAGTGCAAGTCCCGCATGTGATCGCTATGGGCTTGTCTTCCTGCAGAATGAGTTGTGTTAGTTGGTGTGTTGTAGCAGCGTGTTTTATACTAAGGTCAGGCTTTCCTCTCAGTGAGGAAGATAAACTCCGTCACATCCTTCTATTTAGTAAACAAAAGGCTTAAAGTGCACTTAGTTTCTCAGTTTGTGTATTTTCATTGTGTTTTGAACCTAGTCTTCCATGTTTTAAAACTACTGAATCTTGTCATTTTTCACATGGCTTTATGGGAAGGTTGGGAGAGAGGGAGCTGTGTGTTTCCCCTGCCCCGGGGAGGTGTCCTGTCTGCATCATTTAGTGAGTTGTCACTTCATACCACAACCTGTGCCTGTGTACAAGTGAAGACTGGAAGAGGAAGATAGCAGGATTTTTTTTTTTTTTGTAACTTAAACTCGACCGATTAGCATGAGGCCATTCTATCCAACACCAATTTGTCAAATAATTTTAATTTGTTTTGAGGAGAGACTTTATAGACTAAGTTGTTTATCTGTGTCAGTAACTTCAGTGAATCCTCAAGAATTTCGGAGTGAGTAAAACAACCAGGATTTCCCACAAACATTGCAAAGAATGCACCCAAAATAGCTGTTTTCAAAGAGAAAGCTCAGAATTGGGTTGGAGAATAAGAAGGTATGTATTATTCAGGAAGGAAATAGGAAGCATTTGAGTGAAGTTGCATGTGAATTCTTTCACCCCTTTGTATAAGGGTAGCCCACAAAAGTGGTGTTTTCCTATATCTGCAAATATTTAGTACATTAGATGGATTGAGATTTTAAACAAAGTGAAGTTCTTGGTGAAATTTTGTCTAAGTTTCCGTATGGAAACTATGGCAAACATAATCACAGCAGACATGCACAATATTAATAAATAATGCTTATCAATTCCTGTAGGGCTTTGAGGGGACCCCTGTGCATTGGGCGTTAATGTGCTTTTTTCAGACTCACTGAAGTAGGACCTTGTCTTCTCAGTGTACTGATCACTTGAAGTGGGGTGTGAAAACAGTCACAGCGTGTCAGGGGTTGCAAGAGACTTGCAGTGTGTTTTTAAAAGTCTGCCATTCCTTTCCCACACTCCTTGTCAGCCTCTTTCATGACACATGGCATTCAGATACAATTTATGGTGTTACTACAAATAACGTGGATTTCCTGTTGATCTTCAGGCAAAGATGATATGACTACACTTAAACAGCTACCTGCAAGTGCTAGTGGATTAAAAAACCACATTTCCTGAACCATCTTGGACTGCTTTTCAAAAACTGATACACCAAGTTTTACGCTGATAGTGCGATATTTTTATTGTATTTTGCTTGTCCTCATCAAGTGTTGTACCTGGGTTTACATAGATTGAGTGCGGTGTATCTTCAGGTCAAGGTTTTAATAACAACAAAAATATGGGAACAAGCTAGCTTGTTTGACAGGTGTTACTCTGCATGTTTTTTGTGGGCATTATAATTATTATATAATTTTGTTTGGCAGGAAACTGATTAAGCCAAATATTCTTTCTTCATCCCACCCATTTAGAAGTAACTTGATGCCTGCTGTTTATTCTCTTCCAGCCTTCCTCCCCAGATATTTTCTGCTCTGTGTATCTCTACAAATACAGATTAAGGCTGTGCTTTCTAAGTCAATTCTTTCCTTTTTTCTTGGAACTGCATATTGTCAAAGCAGGAGAGTTGGGCCCTGTGGGATATCTAGGGCTCTTCTCCAGGTTCATCCTAAGATGCAGATTTCCGTGATAGTAAATACCAGTGATTGCAGAGGAGATAAGAGCAGAATTATTCCTGAGACCCTGGGCAGGTAATTTGATTGCTGGTTCCAAACACATGACCATGAAGAAGGTGCTCCCTTCTTGCTGTCGAAGGAGAGAGCAGATTTGATTTGTCCTACAAGGCACCCACGGTGCTACTGATACAGCAGCTTTTCAGATGCCTTGCCAACATGTTTTATTCACAGGTTTTTGGGGTTCAGTCACTTTCAGATGTGCCAGCAGATAGACTTTGGAAAGCTCTTCAGTGTTTTTCCCCTTTCCCTGCAGCAAAGCATGTGGATTGCTTTATATGATCATCTTCATTCTTATCTCACCTAATTAATTCCCAGCCATTGCAAGAGCCCTCAGCAGTGATGATACTTCCAGCTCTCCTAGCATCTGTTTTCTCTCAGCAATCTAATCTGCTGAGAATTGAAATACTTAATTTATTAATTCTGCATCCAATATATGGGAACGTGAGTGAAATTGATCAGTCTAGCTGTAATCTCATGGTTTCTTTTTAACTTTCTGAAGGCTATCACAGCAGCCTTGTACATACTGAGAGAAATAAGAAATGCTTAAAAAAAGATTGACTGCCTGTTGAAATTATTGAAGGATAAAAGTCTAATGAAGACAGCTGCTGGACTTTGAGAAGCTGCAGAAATCCAGAAGCCTGTTAAACTTCACATGGCATCATGCTCAAACTTATCACACATGATACCAAATAACAGATTAATTTGGAAATTGCCATTAAGTATGGATTTTAATGAGTGGTTCTTGATGTTCAGTTGAAGACAACCTTGGCTTTTACCTTTAATCAGAAGTGATACTGGTGCTGCGGGCAACGTGGGAACCATTTGGAAACTTAGCAGAGAATTAATACTTTAAAAATGTGCCATGTATGCACAGATTAACTATTCTTCCATGCAGAATGGGCATATTTCAGTGAGCATCAGGCAAGTGTGACCTAGCTTTGAAATGTCAGTGTTTTCCACCCTTCTATTTAATATTTGCTATCGTTGACTTTGTAAATGTAAGAGGAAAACCTTATTTTTCCTATGCTGAGAACATCCATTCACATTATCTATAGACCTATTGGGAATTCATCACATGATGGTTGACTATGTATTTTTTTTTCTTTTTTCCTCTGGATGAGGAAATACATACTAAGCTTTTTATGCTAGAAGAAATAATTAAAACTATTGCCACTATTACCAGTTACCTCCTTGAAACTTGGCTGGTTAAAAGTATCTTGAAATCAAGGAGCCTCTTAAAACCAGGTGCAGTAAACAGAGGTAATACTCTCCATTCTCTGAACTGGAGAGCTCAGGTGAGGGATGGATGGGTCTGACCTGGCCTTGCAAGGGAATGCAGAGGGGTCTGGCTCAGCAGATCCAGTCCTAAGCTGCCCAAGGGTCATGGACTAGGGGAGAGGGGCTTTGTGTTCATTTGCTTTTTATACCGACCATGTACTTGGGAAATCTGATGGTTCATTATTTCATAACCACTGTTACCTACTTCTCATGTGGTGTTTGCAGATCTCTTGCTGATAGCTGGAATATCAAGCTTTCTGTTAGGTTTCCCTAGGGAATATATTAATCTTGTATAATTTTTTTGGTATGTTTTGTATGTAGTTAATTTTTAATCTTTTGTCTCTGTTTCTCTAGGGATCTTTTTATTGTAGATGTTCTCATTTTTACACTATCATCCTTTCTCTTAGTACTTTTCCTGCTGCTCACACATCAATAGAGCAATAGGACTGTAATTTTCAAACCCTCATGCTAAAATAGGGCAAATCTTGCAGAAAGACACCAATGGCATTTTCTCTTGAACTTTAAAAAATTTGAAATGGGTCAGCTCAGTGTCCCAGGGAACACAGCCTGCTGAATCTGTTCTGAATCTGTTGGTGCTTCCTGGGGGCTGTGTGCCTGCAGTATCACTGGCTTTGAAGAAATTCCTTTTTTAACTGTAAAAAGGGCAATCAAATCTGAATAGGTGACTGGTCTATTAGGATTTGTTTTTTATACTTCAGCAGCTCCCTGGTGATGGGCACCAGTCCCATGTACTGCAGCTCCAGTGGTGGCACTGGCTGTGTCAGCCTGGCCATAGCCATGGTCTTCTCTTGGGGAGAAGGTTGTCCTTGGGCCCCCCTGTTCTGGCATGGTCGTTTAGCCCAACTGCCCTCTCAGTGGTGCCTGTGTGATACCATCTCTGTGGTAACCACAGCTCTTCCTGAGATGGAAAAGTGATTTTTAGAAAGTGAAGTATTTTTAACTTCCTTGGCTTGAGCTGCAGTAGCTGGGAAGGTGGAGAGGCCAAAACAGTGTCACCAAAACCTTTCCAAGAGTTACCTGCCCTCAATTTTAGTACTCTGGTCTCCAAACCTACCAGTACTTCCCATCCCTCCCCTGCATCATCAGGAACACTTTCTGTCCATGTTCCCAGAACTGGTACTCCTGGGATGCTGGGTCCCAGCAGCACTGCAGGGAGGGTGGGAGTGTGTGTGGAATGAGGTCTGGGACACAGCTGAGGATCTTCGTTCTGGTAAATCCCTGACAGTGCCAGTGAAGGTTGGGGTGCTCCTTCTTGTTTAATCTCTCAGTTGTGTGTGTTCTCACTGTCTTACTGGCCATCCTGCTGTAAATTTGGATGTTCTTGAGTTTGGCTAGTGCCTAGAGAAGAGAATTCCAAACATGGAATGCTTGTATTATATTTGGGGAATGATGGTCTGCCTTTTTGTGAACAGTTGTGTGAAATGCAGAGCTAGTGCTGCAAAGTTTGTGTGCTGTAAAGCCAGGGGTGCGTTATTTTGTTGTGGCTTGTGTTTTATTTGATTATGCATTGTGTTTTCTGGGGACCAACGTAATATTGGAGTACTTATATTACTTAAAAAGTATTTTGTGCAGCTCTTCAGAGTGTTTCCATGGTTTAGAAAGACCAAGCAGTCATTTTCCTGTTTTCCCTGCGGAATTCTTTCAGATAGCCATGTATGTGGATTCATGTGCTGTTGGAAAATATCCTTGTTCCTGCTCTCCTGATGTTGCCACTCAACTCATGTGCAGCCTGACAGACTCTTCACTTGGGAATGGTAAATGCCTGAGAAACAGGTCAGAGTCTGGCTGTTAATGCCTGTTCCAGCTTAGCCTGGGGTGCTAGGAAATTCTACGTTAAGTGCTTGGTGTCTCTGTAGAAAATAATGTATATTGGATAAAAGAGCATAAAATGTAAGCTAAAACACTTCAAAAGCACCAGAATAGATTTGGAGCCTAAGTCCTCAATATTATTGTTATTAGGGTTTTTAAAAATTATTTTGATTGTCTTTGCTCTATTTCCTACAGTGGCAATGTGTATTTGATGCAGGAAGTAATTTAGTCTCATGAAGTCTTTAGTTAAAAATGCTGTCTGTTTGCACTTCTTGTCCCATGTCAGCAAGTAACTGTTTAATAGAAGTGGTTTTGGAAAGAATCAGTTGATTGTGAGCACCAATGTTCAGAGTAGTTCTGATCTTGTGAGCTCAGTGTCTGTTTTAAGGCTGAAGTGCATCTTTTAGTTTCACTCAGTCTGGTAGGATCACTCCTATCAACCGTAAGTGGAAGCAATCAGGATTTTGGTGTTGTTTCATCAACAAAAATTTGATAGACAAGTATATATTTCTGTGTGAGAGCCTTCTGAAAGTGAAGTAAAAACACAATGACATGTTTCTATAGTTCCAGAAGACTCCAAGACTGTGACTCTTTAGTGCTTGTGCTGTTGTGTGTTTGCTGACACATTCATAGTGTATGCAAGGTTTGGTCAACGTGGGAACAATGATGCTCTTCTTCTTCACTACTCCTTTCTGTTAATAGTTGCTCTGTTTAATAGCTGCACTGAAGAGCTCTGAATAGCAGTCTCCTGCCTTTAACAATATCCCTCTGTCCTGTAAACACAGGCTTGCTTCCAGGATCACCTCTACTGGAATTAGAGGGTATTTTGTGAGTAACCTTGACTCTGGGTTTTAAGGCGAAGAGGTTTTGTCCCTGATTATGTTGGAACTGAATGAGGCATGAAAAAGTGATCCTTAGTTATCCAAGCTTACTAGCAAACTCAACTTTTAAAAAAAAATAGATTTTTTTTAAATTAAAAATTATTCTTTCCTTTTGTAAATGGGAAGTGAGACCCTTATTCATACTTGAACTGTGTAAAAATCCAATCTTTAAATGATGGATAACTGGAAGTAAAATGGGTTTAATTAATTTTTGACCCTATGAACTTGCCTTTAAAGGTCTTTGAAATCTTTACCTAAGAGTTGGCAGGGCTAGTTTTAATGTATGCTGGTTCCCAGGGCTGTTCTGTGTAAGCTTTCCAAAGGTAGGGAAGAACACTCTGTGGTGGAGGCAGGGAGTGTTGTGCAGACCACCAGCAGTCCTGTCCCACCAGTGCTGCCAGCTGGGTGTGCTTTGGATCTGCTGGGGTTTATCCTGAGGTATTCTCTGGCTGTAAAGCTGAATATGAAAGATTTATCTAAATATACTTTTCAAAGCTGTGCCATTTTGGGGTAAGATGGGACCCCATAAAATAAGCTCTCCTCTTTTGTGCAGACCCTGCAGTTGGCAGGAACCCGGTGGAGGGGGGTGACTATACCCCCCAGGGCGGTGGAGCTGCAGGGTGCACTGAAGAGTGCTGGCAGGCTGCTTTAGTGGAGAGGCCAGAAATAGCCAAGTTACTTCTCTAAGGGGAGATGAATGGCTCTGTAACCATCTCCTTGTTTTCCCTCGCCGGGTGAGACTTCCATGCCTTGTGCCCTGTTTCCCGGTTAGGAGCTGCTGCTGTTTGCTCCAGCACAGCGTCCTGTGGCGTAAGGTGCCCGTGGAAGGAGCAGGCTCCAAGGTGGGCTGCAGCTTCCTGAGCACCTCTCAAGCCCTCAGTGGTCACAGCATCATCACTTACTGTCGTCTGCATGTTAATCTGTAGGTATTGTGAAATGATCCTGCTGTTGAAGACTCGAGGTTGGAGGATGGGGGGAAAATTCCAGGGTTCTAATATAGTTCTAAAATTTGGCGTGTCTTTTGGGGACCTCCAGCAGGCAAGTTACAGTTGAAAACAAGAGCACACCTATTTTGGATGTGTTAAACTGTGCCCTGTCACTTTGAACTGTCTGCTCTCACAGGAAGATAAGTGAAAGCTGATACTGAGCTCTGGTGCCAGCATCTTCACGATGTACTTGTAGTGCCTGCACTGGTGGGGGTGGAATATTGATCATCTTAACCTGACAGAAGGCAGTGTAAGAAAACTCATGTTTTGCCATGGAATGTGGGAGGAAGATGGAGATTTCCTCTTTTGATGTCAATGTGATAACCACTGAGGTCAGACATGCAGCAGGGTGAACATAGCTATTCCCAGTGTACCAAACCTTGTTAGTTACAATTAGAGATGTAAAAATGTGTGTGATAGGCTGTGTGTACCAGGTACTAACTAGAAGCTAGTTAATAATTCTAGTTAGTTTTATTAACCTCTAGCTGCATTTAAGAATAAATCTTGTGTAACTATGGAAAATACTTTGTGAGAAGTGAAGAGGGGTGCAAAAGACAGGCATGTAAAAGGGCTGCAAGAACAGAGTGGAAAAATTTTTTCCTTGTTCAGTTGGTTTTAAAATATCAAGTACAGTGCCTTCAGTTGGATTTGGCTTTACAGGAAAAAAGATACACTGGCAATCAAATACTGGACAAATACTTCCAAATTTTGGAAGAAATTCCATTTCTCTCTAGGATCCAAAGTTTAGGTCACCTGTTAAAGCTTCTATTTGTCCCCAGAAATCTGGGCAAACCGTGGGGTTTTGGGAGGACAGCAGCACAGCTGGGCACTGCCAAGGGCTGGGTTTGCTCTGGGTGTGTTTCTGAAGCATCAGGTGCTGGTCCTTCTAGAAGGGCTTGAACTGGGGAGAGACCAGGCTTTTAGTGCTGAGCTGGCTCTGGAAACTGGAATCTGTTTCAAGGATGGCAACAGTTTTTAGTCATTACTGTGTAAGCAAAATCAATATGATTGTGAATTATTTCTTGTAGGATTTGACAGTTTAAGTTCAGGGGTTTTTGCATCTGGAATGGACCATCTGTTGTACTGGTGCAGTGCAAGGTAGATGTTGCCACTTGTCTCAGTGAGTGAGATCTGATATTGCATTTTTTAAGTATCATTTAATAGATAATACTTGTGCCCTCTTTTGGAGGATGGCAGCTTCAGGGCAGTCAGTGGTCTGCTGTGTTTGCCCAGGATGGTGTTGGGGGCTGCCCCTGTGTGGAAAGCAGCAGTTGGGCTGTGACAAATCTGAAATCAAATGTTTTTCTACTGTTTCTGTTGCAATTGAGCAGACTAGCACCATGGGCACCTTTTGCTTTTGATGCTCTTTTGGGATGAGCAGGGGTGGGTTTCCTTGTCAAAGGAGCTGGATGCTCCAGAGGTCCCA
Source organism: Chaetura pelagica (assembly GCF_000747805.2). NCBI lineage: Eukaryota > Metazoa > Chordata > Aves > Apodiformes > Apodidae > Chaetura > Chaetura pelagica. The sequence continues at coordinate 405,873 of NW_009953207.1, read as the reverse complement.
GCTGCAAAGCTGTGGGTGTGAGAGGAGACCAGCCTGCTGAGGGGAGGCCTTGGAGGGTGCTCACCTGCAGGGTTTCTCTTAGGACATCCACTGCTTGGCTGTCAATGCCACTGTCAAGTTGCTGTTGTAAATATTCAGTGTAATTAAAAGCTGGAATCACAAGGTTTTTGCTGCTGTAACCTGTGACACTTTCTTGGAGTTGTGCTTGTTTGTGTTCTGTTTTTTTTGAGGGGGGATAAGAGTGATTGGTAAATAAAGTCAGTTCAAGCCAGCTCTATTCTAGTCGGGTTGCTGTAAAAGTTCCAAGTCTACACATGTTGTGAGAGATTTAGTAGAACAAATTTAAAATACCTAATGTTATAGTGTAGTAGTAGTTCTTATTTTACATGCCTGCCTTCCAGCTCTTCTTCTGTAATGTCTGTGTAATTTTGAATTGTTCATGCTATCTTGCAGGGATGTTTTCCCTCTAGAAGGGAAAGTTTTCCTTATTAACCAGGTACCGAGTCCCAAGAGTACATCACATCCCCTGCCTTGGCCATGTCCCTGCACAGTGCTGCTCCAGGACAGGGTGTATTGATTTATTGCCACCTCTGTGTCCCTCCCCCTGGTGGCTGTGGCCCCTGCCCGGGCTGGCTCTTGGGAGGCACCAGGGACATGGGGCTCAGCCTGTGCTGGGGGAACCCCAGCTCTCCTGATGGGCTCACCTCTCAGTATAAGGACAGTTTTTCTTTTGCTTTTCTTACAGTGGTTCCTGGGTAGCAACATAAATATGTTTGGAACTCTCCAACAGAAACATTTAAAAAAACAATGACAACTGTACTTGGAAGTGTGTCCTCACGTTTTCAGCAGTCTCTTGAAGTGCATCTTTGAGCGATGTGACCCAGTGAATGGGTTTCAGTTTCATCTCACTGGAGTAGTCAGAGAAAGCTTGAGGTGTTTTTTCCCAGTGTGACCTCTTATGTGTTTGGAATGCTTCAAAATATGAAAAAAATTTCAAGGGGAAAAAGCCAAAAGTAATCTTTACTTTTTGTCAGAGCCTAACTTGAGCCTGAAGCCCATTTTCCTAAACAGGAAAAGAGCCCTTCCAGCACTGTTCAGAGATGTTGATACTAGGTGAAGTGCACTTCCTTGTGACAAGAGAAAAATAGAGGTGTTACCTCACTGCAAACAGGATATCTCTTAATAGTTAGGTTTAAATATATAACATTTTCCATAGTGGCTTTGAGTTTCTGGAGCCACAAACACAGAATAAATGTTGGCTGTAATAGTATTATTGCTGGCTGGTGGTCAGGAGATTTCCACTGATACCTCAGGATATTGCTCGTTTGGGTTTGCTGTTGAATCGAGCCTGCTGCTCCATTAGAGCATCCACGAAATGTTGGTGGAAATGGGCTTTGTGTGTGTGTTGTTCATTGCACACAGGGCAGGGTTGCCTCAAGCTCTGCAGCAGCCGTGGGAGCTTCAGGCTCCTGCAGGGAGAGTGAGACCTGCTGCCCGGGTGGGCGTCCCCCTCCCTCCCGGGGTCCTCCCTGCGTAGAGTTAGAAGTATCTTGAGATAGAAAATAAGTTCTTAAAGATACTTTTCCAGCAGCGTCCTACCCCCAGTCTGTCTTTGCAGAAACAGAATCTGATGGTGAATGTTGCATTACAAAATATAGTGATTTTCTTTCAAACACAAAGGATCAGCAGGACTCAGTACATATTCTTGCAATACTTGACATGCATTTTGTTAAATTGTCAAGCATGTGTTTATTCTAGTCTAGTATGCCAAACTGTATATATACAGTAGGTCAGGAAGAGTACAATAGTTCTGGGAAAATGTAGGTAACATCAGTTCTCTTGCTGCCTTTTTGTCTCTTGTTTGAGTGAGAAATGTAGTACACTAAGGGAAAACATTCCAGGGATGTAACTTCTAAATAAAAAGCCTCTATTCCTGGCTGTGTCTTCTGAACAATTCTTAAGAGGAAGGTGTGAAGCAAAGTGATGGGTAATGAGTTGAGGGAAAGAAAATCTGACCTCTCTTCTGTCTTAAAAATATAAATATTTTGGTTCAGCTTTTTAATTTTATGAGCAAAAGTAGTCTGTGTTCTTCAGCTGCTGGTTTTTAGTGTGAGGATCAGGAAACTGAGGGAGTAATCAGTGTAGTGCTTGCCTGTGTCCTGGGGGGCTGGGGGCAGGTGCTCCTGGGTGCAGCCCCCCCAAGTTGGCTAGGCCAGGGGTACAGGGGCTGGTGCCCCCATGCCCGGGCAGCCTGGCACAGCCTGGGGCAGCTCAGTTGCCTGTGGCTCCCGAGAGCCAACGTCTCCTCTGCCCTGGGGTTCTTGCTCCCACACACAGTACTGGGTGTTCTTGTCCTTAGGTTCAGGGCTTTTCCCCAGGGGAAGTGAGCTGTCCCTCGTTGCTGACCTCATTAGCTGGCTTCAGTATAAAAGAGTTGATTATGTCATTGAGAGGCAAAACTGTTTCTTGGCTGTGTGTTTTTTGAAAAATAGACACAGGAAGTAGTTATTTTCTTTCTGACTCCCATATTCTCATCTCAGAAACACTCTTCAGATAATTTTCCCAGTTTCCTATTTCTGTACTATTGAATACTTAAAAAATAGTGAGGTGGAACAGTTCTACTTTCTAAGTGGGTTATGTTGCTGAAAGTTAAAGTATCTCATACCTGTGTCATGTACTTTTCAAGACTCTCTCCTGCAGTCAGTGCTAACCTCGTAGTCACCCACCTGTGTCCCAGTGTGAAGAGCCCATGGTTTGACCATGCTGTGTGCATTTGGCAGGGAATTAGTGACCCTGAGTGTTTTTGGAGTGGTGCTGGCATTCAAGCAGGGGGTATGGCAGCCAGAAGACAAGGCACAACTGTCTATACCACATCCCTTTGGAATTCTGCAGTTTCCAAAGGCTTGATTTTGACGGGTGAGCAGGGCTGGGGCTGGGTGCAGCTCATACAGAAAACACAGGGGCTTAGACCTTTGATTCTGGTGAGTATTTGGATCTGGGAGGAATGACTGGCAAGGCTGGGACCCTCTACAGAAACAGGCAAAAACTGGAATCAGAACCAGGCTTTCTTGTTGAACCCTGTGGCTGATGTGCTGTGGACCTGTTCTGGTGCAGGTGGGTGTGGCAATAAACTATCTGAAGAGAGGTTCTGCTTTTTGTCATTTGGAAAACATTTCTAGTTCTCTTGCCATGTATTATTTTGTTCTTATATCTGTGGTTTTGTGTATTGCTAAGTCTGTTTTTCTCTTTGTATCTGTGAAGCTCTCTACCAATAGCATCTTCCTCCCTGGGCTTGTGAACCTCTTCGGAGTCCTGCACGAGTAGTTTCATAGGCACTAGTGCACGGAAATGTTTTTCTGGCTCCTCGATTTCAGGCTCAGTTGTAATCTTGCTAATACTTGGCCTGCAGTCTGGGCTGGTGGTCTCTCCTGCCTGACTCTGGGTCGTGGTGGTGTTCTGCAAAATGCTTCTCCTCACCTGAGATGGATGCAGTCTTGTCTCAGTAGCATCTGTTCAGGCTGCACTCAGATAATTCTCCTAGCCTGTCACAGGTAACTTCACCCCTTGTCTTGCCTTTTCATTTGTTTCACCTTTTCTTAGTTTCGGAATAAGCTGCCTAACTTGGTGCAAAATTCCTTTGCTTTCTGCAGCCTTCGTGAGACTCGTTTTGTCAAATACCAGCAGGAGGTTGGCTCCTGGTTGTTTTTTTTAGCTTGTTTGGTTTTTTTGGCCAAAGTTTCCTGTCTTGATTCCTCGCTCACTGGATTTGCCAGGAGATATGTTTTTGCTTTGTCTCAGAGTGCCTCTTATGCTTGGGAAACCTCCTCATAAAAACCTTCCAAAACTTTATTAAAACCTTTCAGGGGAGCACTGTAAAAACTTGACGGCGTTTGAACAGCTTGTATTCTGATAACAGCAGCCTCCCATGCTAACTCCTAGCCTACTGATCTCCCTGTAATCTGGTATTTTTAGCAGTTAAGATATAATTAAACATATATTTGTGTACATATGAAATAAATATATATTAAAAATTCTTTGGCACATAGGCTGTCTTTTTTTTTTTCCTCACATGTCCACATGCAGTGCCTGGTGTGCTAGGGTGCTGGTCCAGGGCTGGCACTCCCTGAGCTGCAGTTCAGGATTTCCCATGAAAGGGGAGATCCAGGATGACGATGTGTTGGTGGATGAAAGCTGGTGGAAGATGAGAACAGGAGGGGAGGCTGCTAGGTGTTTACCTGGGAAATGTGACATGAGAAACTGGGTCAGGGTGAAGGTGGATGGAGGATTGCAATCAGATGGGAAGCAGATCACAGAAACCTTGAAGGAAACTTGCCTGGGGCAGTAAATTGGGCAGCAAAACTTGCTCACCTCCTGCTTTAGTAGCTGAGTTCTTTGTCCCAACCGTGGTGCTTCTTTACGTATATACCATTATTTATGTAGCAGTAATATATTCCTTATCCAGTTTACTGTCCTGCTTTACCCTTTATGATCTACATGACATTAGTGCTATTTAATATTAACATATCAAAAAGATGTTTTTATAAAACATGGTAAGTAAATTGTTTTTCACTTTTGCAAAAAAGGCACTTAGAAAACCAGTTTTGCAGCAGTAATACCCCGTGACACCTAGGAGCTCGTAATGGCTGTGCAGCCTGTCCAATTGCTGCTTCTACTGTGAAAATAGTGGGGGGTCTTCTCCAACTCTAGTCCCAGGTGTGAAGTGTTTCTGTCCTCGGCCCAGGGTGGCATGGGCCAGCTTCCTGGGGGCACTGGGTCGAGTGGTGCAGCACTGGGAGCTGGGGCCTGGGAGCAGTTACCAACCCCCAGCCCGTTTGGTTGCAGCCAGTGCTGTAACTGCTGCAACACAGTGAAAATCTGGAGGTTTGGGGGGGTTATTCTTTGCTTTCTGGTTGCTGTACTTCAGAGAGCACTTGTGTCATGTTCTCAGGTTTGGTTCTGTACCACCAGTGAGAAATCACTGTAGGAATAATGACTGAGGTATTCACCTGGCCCTTGGAATTCTCTTTAAAAAAGCGGTGTTGAGACAATCGATGCAGTTGTAGGAGCTGACAACACGGTGTACTTGATGCCTAATAAATGCCTGTAAGCTGTTTGCCAATACCTGTTGTGTGGGTTGAACAGCAGTAACCTTAGCTCCTTGCACAAAGTACTGCTTTGCAGGTAGTCTGTTATCTTGGCATAGATATTCGAAAAGCATGTTTGAATCTCTATTGCTTGCTGGCTAATGTGCTTGATCCTTCCTTCCCTGTTACTTGGTAAAAATCTGCAGAAAGGAAGTGTGGGTCCTTGTTCTGCTCAGCATGAATGTGAGCTCAGCTGTAGGAACATTTTAGCTCAATCTCCCTTTTTGTTTTGCAAAGTTATATTGAGAATTACAAAACCAATACATTATTACCTTTTAATATCTATTACTGGCTTGAGTCAGTTTCAGACAAAAGGTTTCTTGCCTAAAGAATGGAAATTTGTTCAGGAAATTGAGATGGAAAGTTAGGGAAGTGCAGTAGATCTGATGAAACTTGCTTTGATTGCTTGTCTCTTTAAAATGCCAGTTTGGTAGCCCCTTTACAACCAGAGGTTTTTCACAAGCACTGTAGATACTTAAATTATTTTTTACAAGTATGTCCAGTGGGTAGTGGTGGAAAATGTATTAATTCATTGATTAATCTGTTCACACCTGCAAATGCATAGTCAGCTCGGTAATTTTATTTGAGAAATTGGTTAATAATATTGCAATTAAACGTTTATTCAGGGGATGCTGAGACTGTTCATTCGTCTTAGAATAATTAAAACTTTGATATTTCTCTCTGGTGGTGGTCGTAGCAGTTTTGTCTGTTGTATCCATAGTGATACTGAAGGAAAAATGGATATTTATGAGATGTACTCTGTCCACTTTGATGTAACTGGTTTTGAAGAGTTTGACAGACAAGTGGAAATTGGAAAAATATGTATTCACCACCTTAGTATTAACAAAAGGAAAAATGAAATAACTGTCTATACAGAGTGAAAGAGGAGGGTGTGGCTTTTAGAGTGTAGCACCAGATCCCACAGGTTTGGGGCAGGACGAGCTGTGGTGACTGCCCCTGAGCAGGAAAAGGTCTGTGCTGGGAATGTTGCCTTAGACACTGATCTCTGTGTTTGTTTCTGAGAGTCTCATTTTAACCATATACAGTAGGACCAGGGAACAAATTAAGATGAATTTTGTGAACTTTTGTGACCTCTGGTTGCACTCGCATGACTTTTGTTGGACTTCTTTGGGTGAAAGCAAAGACCATTGGACTAGATCTTCGACTTTAAGTGCACGTTTATTTACATAAGAAAGGCACTCTTTTTCCTGTTGGGCGGTCTGGGATCATACAGCTGGAGATGTAGGAGCTCGGGAAGGTGTCTGTGCAGGGATGGCATGAAGATGTTTGTGCAAGAGGAGGGGGTGTCTCCATGGGTAGAGAGGGTGGTCTGGGGAAGGCAGCAGGGCATGGCTGGGGCCCTGGTACCCACTGGGGGCACCAGCAGCTCCAGTGCAGCCCCCTTCCCAGCCAGGCCTTTGAGGGGAAATAACCAAACAGATGCAGCAGCTTTCAGTTTAGCTTATGCTTCTGTTGGTTTGCCCTTGGTGGCGTGAGTCAGTGTGATTGCTTAAAGACAGCTGAGCTGACACGGCACCGTTCAAGGTGGGGGCTCACCTGGGGAGTCAGTCATGCCAACTGCTTGGGTTGGGTATGGTTTGTTGCAAACAAGACTCCGCTTTCTTGAGCAAAACTGTGAGTGTGCCTGGCTGAGAAACCGTGGGGCTGGGATGTGAAGAGATCAGCAGAGAAGCAGGGGGGCACTGATTGTTTCATGCTGGTGTTTGGTGCAGTATGTGAGTCTTCCCATGCCAGAAAAAGGTGCAGGCTTACAGAAGGGAGCTAAGTCTGTGTGCATAAAAAAATAAAATATCACAAGTTTACGTATCCAGTAACATCAAGAGGAACAGTCAGACAATTATGTGAAGGTAGGGGTCTCATACGATATATTTCTGACCTCTGTTTCTGTTGCTTTGGGCTTTTTTAGAATTTCTTTTAAGTAATGGCTGATTATTCTCAGACTGGAGAGAAGTTCTTACCTTGCTGTTCATTTGTCTGCAGTTTCTTTGTGTTAGCAGAGATGTGTTCTCATGTTTTCAGAGAGCCTGCACCATCTGACACAGTGCACGCTAACGTGCTTTGCTTTTGTTGTCTGCTTGTTGTTTCCTTCCTCGAGAATCTATATTTAGTGTTAAAAAGCATGCACTGTGGCACAGGACTCAAGGCAGCTGCCTTTCAGGCAAAAGGAAATGGTTCTCTTCAGGGATAAGCATGAACGAAGGGCAGGATTTCCTGTGGAAACTTGCACACAGAAGAGTTGAATTCTACTTTGAACTTAATGGTGAAAAAGGCTATATGAAAACCTTGTATTACTTACACCAACATAGAAGGCTTTTTTCTCCTGTGTAACCACCTTCTTTGTGCTTCTGGGCATGTTTGCTACAGTTCAAATTGAGCTGCCTTTTGGAAGGTGTGGAACAGGACCATTTCAAAACCAGGTTCTGGAGCACACCTGCCCAGGATGACAAGGTAGCTTTGCTGTGTGGTTTTACCATCTCTGGCTGGTGTGTGCTGCATGTGCTGAGGGCAGCAGCTCTAGTGTGTGCCACCCGTGCAGTCATCCTAACACAGCTTTGTGCCATGTAGTGCAGGGGAAATGCTGTAGAGTCCCTCTGCTGAGGGGGGAGAAAACTGGCTTTTTCAGTCTAGAACGGCAGTGTTGGGCAGGATGAGCTCTGAGAGCAGCAGATGTGTTCCCTGGTGAATGTGATCTGTTTTCCTCTCTCTCATTACCAGCTCTAAAAATAGCCTTTCAGGACAGAGTCACTGAAGGCTGAGCGGGTCCTGGTGTGGGCGAGGGGCCGGGACCCCTGGGGCTGTGCCAAGGAGCCCTGGCTGCCCCCATCCCGCTGCACAGGGAGAGGGACCAGCTTCCTCTGGGTGCTTGGGCGACGTGGGGTGCAGGAGCTTCGAAGCCTTCGCCTGTGGCTGTGACCCCTCCGTGTGCTGCCTG
>NW_009953207.1:389838-397726 GCF_000747805.2 Chaetura pelagica | reverse complement strand
TCAGGGATGGAGGCCTGGAACAGGCTGTTCCCCCAGCCCACTCCAGCACCCTGCTTGCCTGCTCCTCCTCACGAAGCCCTCTGAGTCTTTTGTCCAATTTCAGCTGATTCTCTTGGCAGGACAGAAATCCCAGCGATGCTGCAGCAAAGTTGGTGGCTCTGTAGGTGGGTCAGAGCCTTTCTCCAGCACGGCAAGAGCGGCAGCAGCATGAGCCTGGCAGGTGCCAGCACCCCTGCCGCCCGCTCTGCCCTGCCTGGGGCTGCTGGGGCCCAGCAGGTCCCCATCCAGCCACGGCACACACCGACCCACCCCGGCTGCAGGGGCGTCAGGCTGCTGCGTGGGGGCTGCAGGAGGGAGGGCTGGGGCTGGTCCCTGAGAGGAAAGGCTATGAACAGCAGCTACAGCTGCCGTGTGGTGGTCACACATCTATGTGTAAGGTGAAAACCAACTTTTGCTTGTTTCTGCTGAAAGTATCCCTTCTCCCAGGGGTTCCAGAGAGCATGCGACTCTTGGGTGGCTCTGCCTCCAGTTACAAGATCAGAAGTGTGTGCTTAAGATGCTTTATGGTATGTTTATTTTCTTGAAATTGTGCTGTTCTGCATGTTAGGACGATGGAGCAGCTGTTACACAGACCACATTTGCTTTTAGTTGGGGTTTTCTGAACTCCTGTGGCTCCTTTAAAGGTTTTGCAGGAACAAACAAATGGGAACTCTTCAGTGTGTAGCAGGGCAGCTGTTGCTCCACTTTGGAGCTAATTAAGTGGCACACAGTGGCAGAAGCATGCACATCTGTGTGATTGAAGCCCTGGTGGGCGGCACAGCATGGCCTGCTTCTCCAGCGTGTGCCGGTGATGTGCTCTCCCCCTTCCCTGTGCCTCTGAAATGAGCCATGTGTTCATCATTCATGCTTGTTTGAAGGAAGCTTGCAACATCAGCAGTGTTTCCAGCTGCCTCTTCTTGCATCACTGCCTGATTTGGGGAGCATGTTTAAAAAATGGAACATCCCAGCAAAGTGTTTCTGTACAAAATGTTCCTGCTTTCCTGATTAATGATTTGTCCTGTCTCAGTAAACTGAAATTACATCTTCAAAAACAGAAAAAGCATAGTACTAAGTTATTTGGACTAGATATAGTAAGAAATTCTTTATGCTGAGAGTGGTGATACACTGGTCTCAGTTGCCCAGAGAGGCTGTAGACGCCCCATCCCTAGAAACATTCAGGGTTGGTTTGGATGGGGCTCTGAGCAATGTGGTCTAGTTGAAGGTGTGTTCCTGCCCATGGCAGGGGAGTTGAAACTAGATGACCTTTAAAGGTCCCTTCCAACCCAAGCTATTATGTGGTTCTATTTCACCTGAACTTTCTCAAATTGTGTTAAGAAATTTGTTCATCTCTTAAAAGTTCCTGAGACACAGACATTCCCAGACAAGGAGGCCTGGGTTACAGGGTGCTCAGTTATCTTCAGGGCAGTTGGTGTGGGTGATCCTTTGGGGGTGGCTCCTAAAGTGCTGCATGTGCTGGAGGAGGAGATGTTCTCAGGCTGCAGGGGTGAGGTGGGCTGTGGAACCTGCCTCCTTAGCCTGCTCCTCAGCTCCTCCTGAAGTACTGTGAATCAGATAAGAGACCAAGTAATGTGACTTTATGTATGAGATAGTCAGCTTTTAAATTATGTTCTTACCTTCTGCTTATTCCTTTAGGACCCCTTAAAGTCCTTATGAAGGTAAAATTCTTGATGGTGCTCAGATTAATGTTTTATGGAGGCTGACAGATACGTTCCTTTATAGCTGTCTGGCTGAGAGCAGCATGGAATCAAAATTCTAGGCAATAGAATTTTAGCAGTAGAATTCTAGCAATTTCAGTATTGCTTGATACGTAGGTTTCCAAAGTAATATCAATGCCAGATTTAAATGTGCATCTATTTTAAAACCAACAGGAAAGTATTTTATTTGAGAGTTGGCTGCTGCTTAAGCTAAAATGGACTGAATAAAACACTTCACATAGTGTTGTACATGTCTCTGACAATTTATATCTTTAAAATATTATTGATCTGCAAAGCATTCGATGGTCTTTTATGAAAATGTAACAGAATACCAAGGATGTTGCCACTTGCATGTATCAGTTCTGCTGCTTTGGCTTCTTAGAAATGGCATCAATAATGTTAACAAACATTGAGTAAATGTTTTTTGAAAGAAACTGTTTTCTTTCTAGCACTTTTGTTTCTCTAAATTGATTCTTGTCAGTTGTCCATAGCTTTGAAGACTTAATTTTTCCTAGTACACTTTATCTTTATCATAAAAAATTATCTATATGTTTTACAGCAACTGTGTGTTAAGCGCAAACGTAGCACATAAACCTCCTCCTTTAGGGTCCTGAGGATGCAAAAGGAAAGAGGGTTTGGCTCCCCTTACATCCTGACCACCTAAGTGCCACTAATGATGTTGGGCATCTGCTGCTTCCTGTGTTGGGTTGGGGTTTCCCCCCCATCCTTCCTGTATAAAGCAAACCCCAACCTTTTGCTTTTGCTTAAGGAGACCTGGTAGTGACACAGCAGTACAAGGAGTTGCTCCAGTTTCACCTTCAAGAAGAGATTCCTGGGGTCCCTTCCACAAAGCTGAATGGTGAATGGGGCCACAGGGAATTTCTGGTACCTGCTGCTCTCTGCAGGTTGGTACCCTGGTCATGCATCACTTGCCTCTTCAGCCCTTCCTTAGGCACCCAGAGCAGTCTGGTCTGAGTCTCCTTCCAGGACAGGCTTTGGCAGAGGCACAGTTTCCCACTGCTAGTAGTGGCCCAGGCACATTATAAGTGACATTAGCCCCCTGCTCCCACCACACCACCTAACTCTGGAGAGGAGATTTGGACATGGTTGGCTGCAGGTGCTCAGGCTCTGTTCTTTACAAAGCTCCTCTGATGCACCAGGGCCAAATCCAGCCTCAGTGTTACGGGAAGTGTTAATAGATCTGCTCTCTGATGTGCAGCAGGGTCCTGACAGCCCCCCCAGTGAGCATGGCCTGGTGCCCAGTGCTCGGGTGGGCTGTGCAGCTTGGGGGGGTGTGACTGAGGAGCCATCCAGGAGCTCCTTTGCAGCATGAGGTGCTTTGTGTTGGCAAAGTGTTAAGGCTGTGTGTTTGCAGGAGCCTTCCTGGCAGAGGGAGGCATCCCTCAGGAAGACTCTGTTCTAAACCTCTGCCAGACTCCGTCCCAGCAGCACCAGAACAGCACTGGCTTTTCTATGCAATGGCTCTGAATTAAGCTGGGAATAACCTTTGTGGGTTATTTGACCCTTGATCAAACATGCATTTATTACAGGGACATGCACAGCAGTAAGGAGAGGAAAAAATAATACTGAAAACTCACTCTAAACAAAATTTAAATGAGTTTTAAAGTGTTTTCCTCGGTACTTTACTTCTCAAATAGGATGTAAACAACTTTCATGTGGTTGTCTCTGTATCAGATACCCATGTTAGACCACTATGTGTGTGTTGGTGTGATGAGCTGCATGTTGGCATCCTGCATGCTTCCCTTGGCACTGCATTCACACCCATTCTTAGGACTCTGGTATTTTGGCACCAAAGTTCTCTCCTGGTTCAGTAGGGTGTGTTAGAGGTGCCTCACTGACAACTGGTACATTGCTGATGTTAGTCCTGGAATTCATTCTGCAGCAGTTCTGGGAAAGCCTCAGACTTTTGTCCCCAGTAGAGCCCCATCAAAAGGCATGTAGCTCATAAACATGGAGATCTTCTCAAGGAAGGAGCATTTATGGCTCAGGGTAGCTGATACATGCTGCCGTATACCAGTCCACATAGCTCATGAACTTCAGCTCTTGAGCTTTAGTTCATGAAAGTTCCCGTCTATCAAAAGGAACATTTACACAATATTACTTTATTTTTTTCCATGGGACACATTCTGCTTTACCAGTTAAAGACTATTTTATACTGACGACCTACTCTGCAGTTACTCCCTGAGCTGTTTGGCTCAGCAGAGGTCCGGAAGCCATAGGTGTAGGTGGGCACATGCAGACCATCCCTACCAGAATGGCTGTCCTGTGAGGCTCTCACAGTGCATTTATGTCCTGTGTAGAAGGCACTGGGGGTCTCTGGTTGCTGCTTCAAGATATCAGCCAGTACATCTGTGAAAAGCTGTGCCCCTGTCACAGCCAACAGGAGTCATAAAATACATAGGACATTTTCAGGCCTCCATGAAATCTGGCCTACAGGAAGAATGTTTTTCTCGCTGGCTCTCCTGGCTGCTTCCACTGTTGTGCCTGTTGCCTCCTAGGAGCATTGCAGCTCAAATTCTGGAATTTTTAACTATGTCCCCGTCAAAATTTGGACTTGGGCAACTTCCGATGTTGTGATAGCAGGAGCATCTGCAGGGTAGGTAGGCAGCTCTCAACACATCTCACTTTGACTTGCCTTGGAGAGCCAAGTTCTTCATCAGGCTCTTGCCAGTGACCGACAGGAATTTGCTGTCCTTTCATCTAGCTCACAGGTTCTCTTGCTTACCTTGCTTGCCAGGAAGCTGCTTCCTGAGCTCCTCAGAGGTTAGTAGAGGTGACTTGCAGTGGGCAGATCTAGAATCCACATGGTGATGTCCCATTAATTTGCTCTCTGCTGGATGGTGGTGTTTCACTGGTGTGGCAGTGCCCGCCTCGTGCCGCAGCTGGGAGACAGGACAGCGCTGTTCCCCATGTGTGGTGCTGTGAAGCCCCTGGAGCACCAGCAAGGCTTTGCAGAGAAGGCTCCAAAAACAGGGATTATCAAAGGTATTCTGGTTTTGTTCTCAGTGGGTGTGGTGAGGTTGTAATGTAATTTTTCAAAGTTCATTGGCTTGGTGATTTTTCTTGTGGGATTTGGGAAATGACATGCAAGTATGTTGTAGATTTACTTTTGAAACTGGATCCTAAAACCAAATGTTTTTCATACCACGTACACTTAAAAAGACAATTGCTGTAGAAAACAAGTAGTCATCCCCATATTCAACCTGGGGAAGAGTTTTTAAAGGTCTTATTTAAAGCAAAGAAAGAAAACCCACAAATAACATAGACCATGGTGGTGGCTGCGATTGTGAATATTGCCAGAGCTCTGGTTTATCTATTCACGTGCAAGAACAGATTAATTTTATTTACACTATTTCTCAGCATAATGTCTGTTTTCCTGGTGCCATTCTAAAATCAGGGTAGAAAGTAGAGGAAAACTTGAGTGTGTTAATGCTGTTAATCACTGCTATTTGCTAACAATTACAGTTTGTGTCTTGTAAATACTCTTGGATTAACTCTTGTTATTAATACTCGTGCTGATTATTCAAATATCCGGGAACCTTTAATCTTTCTGGAAGACGGTGGTGATAGAAGTTAGATCTGAAATGCACTGGGAGTTGGCTGGGTCAGGAGGGTTAAGATTCATGGCTCTTTTTATCCCAGGCTTTGCAGTTGCTTGTTAAGTCCTTCCGTGCAGGATCCTCTGCTGTGCACCTGCTTCTGGGGCGGGGGGTGTGGGGGAGATGGAGCCTCGGGCTGTGTCCTGGGCCCTGTGTGCCCAGCCTGGCTGCCCAGCCCTGGGCACTTCTCGGGGGCACCGCACGGGCAGGGCTGGCGGAGAGCAGACATGGTGCATCTGCCTTCACAGCACATCCTGTGCTAACCTGGTTTAGCTTCACTTCTAAGGGTGTATCTGCATGTGTGCTAGAAAACGTGGTCTGGGTGCCATCAGATATACTGAGTTATTTTCTGCACCAACAATTCTGGAAGTTTGAAAGCCTTGTTGCTGTGTAATCCTTAAGAAAATTAACTCTACTAAAAATAGTTAAGAAAAAATGTGTATCTTCAATTAATTATAGTGTGGGAATTCTGTAATTGAAAGCTGAGCTTCATTAGAGTTGAGAGAACTCTTTGTTCTCTGACAGTGGTTGAACTAAGGAAGCAGATAATTTGGGACAGCTTTGGAATGTGTGTGTATGTAAATGCACACAAATGTGTGTGCTTATACATATACACAAACCTTTCTGAAGTCTGCTGCTTTACTCAGCTTGCATTCACACGTATGCATGAATAACATGGCATTAGGAAGGAAAAGAGGAAGTCTTTGCTTCTTTTTTTTTAAATTTTTGTTAACAACTGATGATAGTGACTCTGGTATCACTGTTGCCCATTATTTGATGCAAATGTAGAAGTTGAGGAAAGAGGGTGCCTCTGTAAGTGATGTTGGTTTGCAGGTTATCAAGCAATTAAAAAAAAGGTAATATAAATTAGTAAAGTTGTGAGTTTACTAATTGCCAGCTTCTGTCAGTGCAGGCATACATGAATTATGAAGGGCCAGAGGAGCATTTGGGTGTTTGTGAGTGTGGTTATGTATTTACACTTATCCTCTTGGCAACAGGGAATGTTTTCCAGGTGCTTGTCAGCTCAGCCTGGGACGGGCTGGGGAGCGTTACCAGTGTGAGTCTGCAGTGCTGCCCGTGGAGGAGGCTCCGAGATGACTCTGAAAGCCTCCTGCTCTGCTTCACCTGCAGGGCGTTTTTGCAGACCCGGCACTGCCCGTGGGGAGGAGCCGAGTGCCTTGTGCTGTCCTGGAGGGGTCCAGCCCCGGGCAGGCAGCATCCGTGGCCAGTGACCGTGTCAAAGCCTCCCTGGCACCCAGAGCTCCCTGTCTGCCCCTCGTGCTGCTGTGCTGCCTCTGCGTGCACCAGCTGCTTGGGTAGAGGCACTCGCTGCCACTGCAGGTAGGATGGGGAAAAATGTGCTGGCACAACCCGGAGTCACTCCTTGTTCTGCCCCAGTCCTCTCTGCAAAGCTCTCAAATCCGTGTCTCAGCTCAGGCATGTTCTGCTTTCTGCAGAGATGGGCACAAACATGTTTGACAGGAGTTGCTGTGCCAGAGTCTTGATATGCAACTCATGGGCTTCTCTGCTGATCTGCCTTCTCCAGAGCATGTCTGGCACTGCTGGTTAGGCAGAAGCTGAGCAAGGAGCAGACCTTGCAGAGGGGCTGTTCTGGTGTCATGCTGACCTGCTGTGTGCAGTACTTGGTGTTTGCTCTGAAGCTGGAATGCTGTGATATCTTGAAGTGCAGTTTTCATCTTTGTACTTGGGAGTTATGAAAGGTCTTACAAACTTGTGTATTGTATGTGATTCATAAACTTTTTCCTGCGATTTAGTTGTTCATATGGATGATAGATGGCTGTTAGTCACTGCCCTTGAATCATCCTCTATTGAATGCAGGCATTGTTCGTACTGAATTAGGTGACCAATTTCAAGTTTGTCATGTAGATTTTATTTTTTCCGTTGGTAATGAGTGGTTTTCTTTTTTGTTCCTTTCCTTTTTCTTTGAAATGTATTTATTGGCTGGACTTTTTGTTCTGCAATGCCCATGGAGTTCAGGAGGGATTCTTGAATAATCCACACTGAGAACCTAAGACAGAGCTGCTGTTCCAGACAGGAAAGAAAGCTGCCAGTGCTGTTCAGCAGCACCGTCCGTCACTGGTTTCCATGTTGCTATGGTGTGTTCTCCTGCAGATGTTCACCCTCACAGCACAGCTCCCATCGTCAGCCCTGTCTGCCTGACGCTGCCCGCTCAGCTCTGCCGTGCCCAGCCTGGGGTCCTGCACAGCTGCAGCGCCCTGGAGGCACTTCCAGATCTGCAGACTTGGGGCCTGGTACTGCAGCAGGTTTCTGCTCAGCTGCTGTTTCCCATCTGCAGGCGATACAGACGCTCGCAGGGCCCTGCAGTGCCGTGCTCTTGCCTTGTGCACTCCGGCACTGAGCTGTTGCCTGGAAGAAATTCACTGCAAATGCCATAGTCAAGTACCTTTCTCCAAGGGCAGTGCTGGGGTTGCTGGCTATTGGGGTGTCTGTCTGGACAGCCCCAGCTGTGGGCAGCAGCCACCGGCCGTGGCA
>NW_009953207.1:370841-389265 GCF_000747805.2 Chaetura pelagica | reverse complement strand
GCCTGTGGTTTCTCTGCCAGGTCCATCAGGTGGCAGCAGCTGCCACAGCCATCGTGCACGTTGTGCAGCTCCTGGTGCTCTGCAGGGTGCCTGTCCATGCAGAAGGCATTTGTCCCGACTCCTCGGTGCCAGAGTGGTGCTAAGGCCATGCTCCCCTGCCTCACCCGGTGCTGTGGACAGGACACTCAGCCCTTCAAAATCTCCAGGCTTAATTCCAGGGGTCATTTACATCCTCTGGTGGAGGCATTGACCCGCTCTCCACCAAAGAGTGCCCCACAGCTTCCCCCAAAATCCAGAGGCTCAGTTGCTCATCTGCTGCTTCCTCTGACAGACCCACTGTCTCTGGCCTCTCTCCTGCTTGCTGTTCATGGAGCTGTGTTTCTGTGTTCTGGAGGTGTGTGGATGCTCAGCTGTGCCTTTGTTCCTCAAAGGCCACATCAGTGTCTTGGCTGTTCAAAAGCCAAAGGTTTGTCCAAACTATTTGTGAAGAGTACAGTTGGGTTCAGTTGTGCAAGAGATAACTGCTGAAGCTTAGTGTTAGTGGCAAGTTTTTCTTTTGCTTTTTAAAGTGCCTTTGTGGCATTTGCCTCACCAGCTGAAGCAGCTGAAGAGCTAGAACCTGTTTCATCTGCTGTTCATCAGGTGTCCACTTCTAGCCTTGATTTTGTGGATATTTGTTTGCTTTTTTGTTTGTTAGTTTTGGGGTCTTCTCATAACCTGTTATGTTGGTTTCAAGGCTAGTGAGGTCCTGAGGGTTTGCGAGATCTTATCTAGACTGAAATCCTGACACTATGTGCTACCATAACTTTTTAGGAGTTAAAGGAAGGCAGCTCATTCTCCTTCCCTGTCTAGTGTTGTTAGAGATGAGACTAAATCCTGACCTTGCCGTCAGTTGCAGTACACACCTCTTTATCTCCAGCTCCTTTGAAGAGGAAGGCACCTATGGCTACTTCATCACTTTCAGTTTGATTACATCATTCCTGATATTTTCCTAAGATGTGGCCAGAACAGCTTATTTACTCTAACAGGTTACCCTTTGCCGTGGTTGTTTTAGGCTGCATTTCCTGTTTGCTACTGCTTTTGCAGGCTCCATTGCTGGCTGGGCAGATCTGTCTCTTGGTGTGTCTCTCAGTCCAGGTCCATGATTTCTGTTGTTTTAAGAAGTGCTGATGTCTCACGTGTGCAGGGTAGTTTGTAGGGAGCTTCAAATTATTTGGAAACACGTAGCCTTCAGAACAGGTAGCAGATGCTTGGTATTTCTCTTTCAGCTTCTGGTGTTTTTGGAAGGGACCCTCAGGCTCTTGGCTCTCCTGTGGTTTCTATTCGTATACTCACCATGTATGATGTCTTGACTTAGACCCTCTCACAGGAAGGGAGATAAGCAGAGAAGACTTTAAAAAAAGAGGGGTTTACTGCATTTTTAGTAGATACTCAGGTTCTGCAGTGGAGGTCAGGTTGGACAGGAGAGACAAAGATGGTAATTTCCAGTGCCCTGTGAGAGGCCACTGTGCCAGGGACTGCGGAAGATAGGACTTCCATGGGCCCAGTGTGCTGCTGTGCAGTGCCAAGAAACCTCTGGAGCTCAGGGAGTCAGGGAATCCCTTAGTTCACATAGGGCTCTTAGGGCTGTTTAAGTTGGGCATTTAGAGATTCAGATTGGTTCTACCTTTTGTTCAAGTCAGTGTGCCAGGTCCACCCAGCCCATTCTCCTCCGCCTTCAGTTCGGAGCTCAGTGGGTTTTCACAAAGCTAGTCAAGAATTTTCTTTTAGCTTAAAAAATGAGCCTATTCTTAGCTAAAAATAAGCTTCACAAAATAGAACCTGCTTTCTATAATTCATACTTTCTTCCATTTCCCTATGAGTGAAACTAAAAAGACATTTTCCAGGCTGTTAATTTGGTTTCATTTAGTTCTCTTCCCTTTTTTTTTTCCTTGTGACTGAAAGGCTTCTTACCATGTCTAAATGTCTTTTCAAAAAAGGAAAAAGAGAAGATATTTATTCCCTGTCTGAATATATTTTTGCAACAGGCTTCAAGCTTTCTTTTGGCTGTTGGGTGTAATTCTGTAGGAAATGGAAACACTGGGGAGAAGAGAGACTTACTTGTATGTTCGTTTTGAAAAGCTGCTTGTTTTTGGGATATTACCAACCCATGTGGTATCCATGTGCTTACTAATTTTCATACAAGCCTGACCAATACAGTAACCAGTGTACCATAAATAGACTTCAAATGGAAACTCAGCATGAAAAGAGGCTGTTTTAGTGGGATTTGCAATTCCAGGAAAAGGTCAAAACAGCTTTTAATTGAAGGGAGCAGTGGGGTGGGGTACACGTGTCCTGTTATTTTAACGTGGATCCCATGTGGTTCTGCAGTCAGAAAGAAGTCGTGCTTGTTTTGGGGGTAGGGTTGCTATTCGTGGCTCTGTTTAGTCAAAATGTGTGCCCTTAGGTTGGAACGGTAGGAGGAAACTAGCATCCTGATCCCCAGGGCTCTGGGGTGTTTGCTGAGCTCAGCTACAGCAGCCTGGCCTGAAGAGCAGGGAGCTTGCCAAGCTGCTGTGTGCTCCTGGGGAGGGAGCCTGCAGACACCTGCTCAGCTCTGAGTGCTGCTGAAAGCAGGCAGGTGACCCTGGGGGAGGTGCTGGGCAGCGTGGGGGCCCCCCAAAGGCTGAGCAGCCTCAAGACTCCCCAAGAGCTGAGCTGGGCAGCCCAAGGCCCTGAGCAGGGGAAGGCAAGGGAGGAGGTGCTGACTCCCCCCAAAACACTGGGTGCTCAGGAGAGAGACTCTTCCTGAAAGGATGCCCAGACCTTTGTCTTGCACCTTTTGTCAGTCTTTCCTGGCGTTGCTGGAGCCGGTTGTCCCAAGGGCATGAGCTGAGCTGTGCATGGGCACGGGAGAAGGACCTAGAGCAAGAAGCCAGGAGGCTGTTAGAGTGGGGTTTGGATTAGTGAATGGGGAGATCGGTGTGCCAGCTGATGGGTGTGAAAGGATTTAGCTCTGAGGGCAAGGAAAAGATTAATTCCAGTTACATTACAAAAAGAATGAGATAATTTAATGAAGGACAGAGTGTGGAGAGAAAGGATGGGGAAAAAAGCCAAAGTCTGGAAGACATGAAATATAACGTTCCTAATTTTAAACAGGGGGGGCAGCGTGGGGGCCCCCCAAAGGCTGAGCAGCCTCAAGACTCCCCAAGAGCTGAGCTGGGCAGCCCAAGGCCCTGAGCAGGGGAAGGCAAGGGAGGAGGTGCTGACTCCCCCCAAAACACTGGGTGCTCAGGAGAGAGACTCTTCCTGAAAGGATGCCCAGACCTTTGTCTTGCACCTTTTGTCAGTCTTTCCTGGCGTTGCTGGAGCCGGTTGTCCCAAGGGCATGAGCTGAGCTGTGCATGGGCACGGGAGAAGGACCTAGAGCAAGAAGCCAGGAGGCTGTTAGAGTGGGGTTTGGATTAGTGAATGGGGAGATCGGTGTGCCAGCTGATGGGTGTGAAAGGATTTAGCTCTGAGGGCAAGGAAAAGATTAATTCCAGTTACATTACAAAAAGAATGAGATAATTTAATGAAGGACAGAGTGTGGAGAGAAAGGATGGGGAAAAAAGCCAAAGTCTGGAAGACATGAAATATAACGTTCCTAATTTTAAACAGGGAAAAAAAAAAAAAAAAAGAGGAAGATAAATTATCTCCCCACTTGATTGTTATCTTCAGTCCTTCAAAACTGAATTTTTTTAATTTATGCAGTGGTGACCAGGGAGGGGTTGAGGCAGAGGACTAGATCACAGCATTTGGCCACAGTGGGATGTGACTGTGCCACGGGAGTGGCATGGTGGTGGGGAACACAGCAGGGTCCATCCCGTGGCCAGGGAGGGGAGTGGGGTTGGCTGGGTCCTGTGGGGTCAGGCCAGGCATGAGAGACAGCCATGGGGCCCCCAAAACTCCTGGTCCTGTGCAGAGGAGCCCTTGTTGGCAGCCCAAAAGGACCTCATTGGCACTCTTATCTCCTGAAATTGCCTACCAAGGGACTTGACTAGTGTCTTCCAGTGCTGTTTCTGCTGCCCTGCCTTGTTTCTGTCACTTCTTCAAGCCTTCCTGTTCACTGGGATCCCAAAAGGAATTACTCTGCAGAGAGCTTTATTCTGCACCCATTTGTGTTATTTCATTGGGCTTTTGCCACCTGCTGTCCTTTCTTTCAGAAACACTCAGTTGTGAACTGTGATAATCAGTTGGCCCCTTAGTTCTTACCTAGGATGGTGCAACTAACGACCCTTTCAGAGTTAACTGCTTTAGACCAGCCCCTTGGCTCTGGGTGTTCAGCCTGGGCTTGGCACCTGGTGGCCCTGCTGCCATCTCCTGCCTGCGACTTGGTGTTCTTGTGCTGCTCAGATAAGAAGAAAGACAGGAGGAAAACAGGAAGGTCCTACAGCTTTTGATGATTTGCTTCACCTCATTGTGCCTGGCTTAGTTCTGGAATGATTTTTATGAATGCCTTCCCCCCTGAGACTTTGTGCTGTGTTGTGATGAGTTTGAAAGGCCATGCAGGCAAGCAAAGTAGTAAAATGAGGTGTAACTTCTACTTAGTGACCTGGATTCGGTTTTCCTCTTTCAGTTTGAACACTGGCCAGTGCCAGAAAATCTAAAATATGATAGGTGTCAAGAGGGGTTATATTGGAGGGTTTGGAGCTGTGGGGAGTTTTGTTCCCCAGCAGTCAGGTTTGGACTGTCCCAGCTGTTGGTGGGATGATGTTCTTTCTTCTTGAGCTGAAGCTCTTGATGTACCTGGTGAAAGTGGATGACAACTCCATAGAGAATATAGGCCACTGGCTTCTGGGTAGTGATTGTTGCAGTTAATAAGGATAAAATAAAGCCTTTTTAAAATCCATAAAATAAAAACCCCAAAACTCTAAAGCACTGTTCAGCCACATGAATCTGTTTGCAGGCTCCTGCTTTTTCACAAATGCTACTGTTCAGCCACATGAATCTGTTTGCAGGCTGCTCCTGCTTTTTCACAAATGCGTAAGTTGGTAGATGCTGTAACAGCTCAGTGTGGCAACAGGAGTGCTATTAGTGGCTTTTATTTTAATCATCACTTGGGGCTGACTCCTGCTTCTGTTCAAAACATATTCCTGGTCTACCCAGAAAATGTAGCTGCTGTAGATTTATTTTGCATAGTTCGGAGATCTTGAATTTTCTGAGGTGTTCTGAGTTTTCTGTACGTATTTGTACCTCCTCCAGAGGAAGGTGTGGGTCGATACAGTGGTGCTCTCTATCATCCAAGGGTGTCCAAGCTGTAATGAAGACAACAAGTAGATAGTTTTGCCCACCTCATCCCAGGCTGGGTAGGGTGATGCTGGGGGTTGTGGAAGATTTGGGTCATTGTAGAAGAGTTTGGGTCATGGTAGAAGAATTGGGTAAGCTTTGGGTGATGGTGCACTGTGAGGAGCCTCTGCAGGTTGGTCAGCTGAGGGACTGCTGTCACTGCTCAGGACTTTGTTTGGCAAATTTTTCAATATTTGATCTTATTTCTCAAAAACAATCTCATGCAGCATATGGGAGGTAGGAGCAGAGCTGCTGGAGGGCCCTGGAGCTGTCTCGTCAATTTCCCTCTGATGAACTGGGTTGTTTTCATGTTTAATCTTACAATGTTTTTGTTTAGTCATGTAGCAAATGGGGAAACTTTTACCACTTGCGGTTGTATTTAAAAACAGAAGTAAGATTGTGCTTTATTTTGTCCCCTGGAATTCCTCAAGTATGAATAACTTGCTTCAAATATTCCTGATTGGTAAGCATTTTTTCTCCCTTAAAATGCTGTAGCTAAAATAAATTGATGTGAATAGCTGCACCATCCTTATTGGCACATTTGCAGTCTGGTTTGACTGAAAATCTCAAAACACACTAAGTTAATCCCATGGTTTTGTGTAACATAGACTGTGTCTGAAAGGAGGGGAGGCTCTGGGTGAAGGGTCCTGTGCTCTGATGCGTTTGCCTCACTTTTGGGTTTGCATTCTTAGAGGTGCTGTGTCACCATCACTAAGCTCCTGCCTGGAAGTGTAGGCTGAACTGGGGTTTGGCTTACTTTTCATGGGTTTACAAAAATGTCTGACTTCTGTTAATTTTGGATTGTTCTTAAAACCTAAGAGGTCCCCAGGACATTTTGTGATTGGCATAAATAAAACAGAGAAGTGAGGAGTTTGTGGGGTTTGTTTGTTTGTTAACATGAAAATTGCCTATTACCTACTGAGCAAGGCCACACTTTCTGTTTTGAAAATAAACACCCAGCACTGCTGCCGTCTGCTCGTGGCCCAACCCCAGACTTGCTTACCTAGTTCTCGTAACTACCAGAAAATTTTAATCGGAAGTTTCGCAATACTCGAGACCTTGCTTGCTTTATAGTTTGAATCTGGCCTTTTGGTTTAGGTCATAAACAAATCATATACAAAGCATGTTCCCAGTTCATACTTGTTCTGTAGAGTGATTGAGAAAAACAAACAAATCCTGCGCTGTCTCCATCACTTTAGGTTAGAAGGCAGCTGGAAATCACTGCAGCTCCTGGGTTGTTTGTCATCTTGTTGCTGCTTTTATAAAAACAACAATCTACTTTGCAGTTGCTTGGTGGGGTGTCTCGTTAAGTGCAGAATGAGTAGGAAAAGAGTTAAACTGCTAAAGAAACAGTTAATGAGACTTTTTAGAGAGACTGTTTTATTGCCGGCCTGGCTGCCTTCAGCTCTGTTTGTGTCTGCAGCTTCCTTCTTCAGGCTCTGAGGTGCAGCAGTCGGGCCGAGGGGCAGGGCATGGCTGGGAGACACGGGTGTTTTGCTTGGTGTGTTTATTGACTGGAGATGTCCCTGAGCTGGGGCCAAGATGAGTCCTGGTTGGCTGCAGGCACAGGGTGAGGGGCCGTGGGAGACACTGGGGAGGTCCAGACTAGAAAAAGATTGTTCCTAAGCGGGGAAGACTTCCCTCTTCACCAATCACATCTGAGTTCCAGAACTGTTAAGAGCTGAGTGATCAACAAAAGGGAGGTGATGGATAGCAAGGGACAAATGTGGCACTTTCTTCCCCCTTAGCTTTCAGAAAACTCTTGTAGGCCTGGTCAGCTTACAGGTGACCTCTAGAGACTTGTAGGCAAAAGGTATAATATTTTATTATTGGACTACTTATAAATCTTTGTAGCCTCATGTGGGAAAATCTTCATGCAAAAAGCAGTTGATAAAAATTAGTAAGTTTCAGGTAGTAAGATCAAATCCAATCATTTAGCAGTAAAACCCTTGGTGGGAAAGCAGAGCAGAACAGACATTTCATGCCTGAGAGTTTGCCTGCAGGCAGCTGGTGTCATGGCTGTTACTAAAGGTAACATGATGATGTTGAGGCATCTCTCTGGTTATCAGTTCAGTATGTTCTGCTGCCTCCCACAGATAATGTATGTTCCTGCTGTTTCTGGGAGAGAAAAGTCTGATTTGGGGTTTTATTCCCTGCAGTGATGCAAAAAATTATCCTTAAGTCGTGTTGAAGATAAAACTCAACAAATGTTTCTCTTGTAGCTGAGTATTTGATGTGTGAAAATGAGTTATTCCCCTCCATAATCATGGGGGTGGGCTCTGTTTCTGAGAAGGCAGAACTATGTGCTTACCATGTGTTTGCTGCTTCAGTTTTCATGACTTGTGTAGCAACCTTGTAAGGCTTCTCCTGGTTTGTCCTGGTCTGGAGCTCTAAGGTGCTCCAGCATCTCCCCAAGGCACAGTTGTCCATCTGAACCAGCTCCTTAGAAGTAAATCCACGTAACTGGAAAGTCTGATTGCAAGAGCTGGGTAGCAGCAGTTCACGTGAAGTTTTTGATGTCCAGCCAATGAATGTGTACTTTTGAAAGCACATATTTCAATACGTATCAAGTCCGTCGATTTAATTGCTTGATAACTGCACGTGTGTGTGAATGTTGTGAAGTTGTACACAAAATGAACCTTGTAAGTGAAAATCTGAGAAGGGACTCAGAAACAGAAAGGGGAGGTCTGTCCATTGGAGCTTGAGGAGGAACATCCTCATGTTTGTACTTTTTTCTTTTAAATGTGAAAAAATCTTTGCACTTGAATGCACTGAAGAAAGCAATAGGTGTTGATATAAAAATGCATCGCTCTTATTCTTAATTAGTTTTTTGTCTTTTGTTTTTCAGCCAGAAAATTTACAGAAAAATTGGCTTCGGGAATTTTATCAGGTAAGGAAAAACTTATTTCCCATGGAGTTGTGTGCCCATTTGCTTATTGGCTTAATAAGTAAAGATCCTTTGCTTTGTGAAGTTTAAGTCTTGACTTATAGTCAAGAACAGTTCTAAAAAAGTATTTGTCTGGATTTCTAAGTAATTATTATAAAAGTTCAGCATATAAACATAATTGTCCTTGACAGCCTTCTGCCTTAAGAGGCTTGATATTTTATAAAAAGTACTTTAGTTTGGCATGAGACAGTCTGTTAAGTCTCCTGAGTAAGAAATATATTTGTGTAATTTTTTAAATTCTGTTGCGAAGTCCAATTTACATATATATGGAAATTTAACCATTTCTGATGTTGGTTTGCAATTTGTCAGTCCTGCTGCCTGCTCTTTCCTGAAAATGTTCTTCTTTAGGCAATGTGGAAATGTTGAAAAAGTGTTCTAAATTTTGGGTGTGGCTTTTTTAAGCATAAAAGCCTCCTTAATGCAGCGTTGTTGCAGTAGAGACCTGTTTGACTTGCGAGGCCCTGCAGAGACATGTCAACAAGCCCTGGGAGATGAGCAGAGGTGCAAGGGGACGTGTCATCCCTGCCAAGTGTGGGAAGGGCTCTGCTACAGCCCATTGATCCCAGGTTCTTTTATTCATTGTACATCTATTAAAAACGGTCAAAGCAACAATATTCTGTTGATAAAGTTTTAAAATGAAATTGTTCACAGAAAAAAAATACCAGCAGTATTTTATCTTTTGCTGCTTTGTAACTGACAAAGTCCTGTAGTTATCTGGCTGGTCAGACAGGTGATTGCAGTGTTGTAATTCCATTGCAATGTTGTAAAATGCTGCAGTTAGCTTTTTCTTGCAAATTGAATGGATTTGCAAAAATCTGAGGTGCAGTAATCAGTCTTAGATTCCTCACTATCTGCCAGCTTCACAAAAGATTCATCTGTTTATTTTTCTTCTGCTACCTTGATTGATTACTGCCACATGTACACAGTGCTCAAACTGTTCAGGCTCTCTCAGCTAATTCTGTTGTAAACCCTCTCCACAGCTTCAGGAAAGACTCTTCCTATGAAGAAAATAAAACATACATTAAGTACATTTAAATAGCCTTTTTCTTCCTCTCTACATCACTGCAAATTTTAGAGCATCTCATTATTTATGTATCTGGATCAAGGACATGTTTGCTTGTTACTGAAGTGGGGTGAGCTCTATGGAAACACCTCCAGATAGTTTGTGGAAAACAGGAAGAGAAGGGGAAAAGAATGAGCTGCAAGTATCCTAGAGCAGGGACCACTGGCATGTAACTGGATGTGGTTTGTCTTTGGTCCAGTGAATATTGTCTATAAAATTCAAAATAGGAAGAAAATTAAGACTCGTGTGGCCAGTCAAGTTAATTGCTGCAGTGGTTTTGCCATGTCCACCCCCCTCTCTCTGCCCTTGCCCTCCATATCTGCAATCTGAGGAAGCTGTATTTAAAATAGAAATTAAAAAGAGCAAGAAGGGGAGGGAGGGGGGAGAAGTTACCATTTCTGCTTGTCCCTGGTTCTAGCCAGGCAGTCCTCAGCCTGTTGGGAGGAGCAGTGCCCTGCTGCAGCCTTGAACCCTTCCTCTTTCCAGCCTGAGCAGCAGGCTGGCTGGTTACTCTGTGTTCACAGACGCAGTAGGAAGTGGAATAAAACTTTATTAAAAGCTCCTTAGGGAAGAGACTAACATGCCTGTGCCAAAAGTAGCAGAGCCCAGCCCTGGTACCAAGCCAGGCAGCAACCCAGAAGCTTCAGGACGGCTTTTCTGTGAGTCCTGCAGGCTCTGTCGAAAGCCCCTGCACACTGACGTGCCTCACAAGGACTGGAAAATGACTCTTCATGTTTCTTCGTAAACTTGAAACCCAGATAAACCGCAGACCACATTTTTTTTCCATTCTTCTGAGGAATTCAATTTGCATATGTAGTTGTGTCAGTACAGCTTGCATAACTTGTGAGGATGGAGTCCTTCTGTAAGCAGTCAAAATAATCTCCCCAAAAAAGGAAGGGAAATTATCACTCTTAAGTTTAAAATGTTTTTAGAAATTAAACCCATAATGGAAACATGTCTTTGAATGGATGCCAAAGAATATAAAAGTGAAGGAGCATTTGGGGGGGGCTTGTTTTTAAGTGCCAGCAAGGGATTTTAATTACTATGGTAGGTGAATACAAGTCACTTAATTTATGTATTATGCTGTATGCATTTCTGAGAATGTGGCAGCATCTGGAGGACTAAAATAACATTGAAATGTCACATGCTAAAATTTTTAAACTTCTGCCATTGATCTTCAAATATCCTACGTTATTAACATGGAAAATATGGGCGTTCTAATGCTGTTAAATTAAACAGTTTGTCCAAGAAATGCAAACAGGAAAAAATATTTTCAATAAACTTTCAGGGTTGTTTTTAATGACAGTTTACCATGGAGCAATCCATAAAGTAGCATACTACTTGATTGCTTTTGTTGGCAACACAGTTGGTACAGCTGAGATGTTCTTTTCCCCGATGTTTTCCTTGGATAATTGATCTCTGGTCTGGTGAAAGTGGAGCCTGCATTTTGGGTGACATCTGACTTGGTAGTTTAAAATGTATGTAACTATCAAATACTGGGTAATTTTTTATCAGTTCACTGTTTGCTATTTCCCCCTCCCTCCCACCCTGGGAAATAGAAGGTGAAGGAAGAGTTCAACTGGACTGGGTTCTGGATATTTATAGGTACTGGCTGCTGGTGTGCTCCCCAGAGGAGGTGCTGGTGTGGCCTTTCCCACACACGTGCAGCCCTGGAAGAGCCGGTGCCCTTGACGTGCCACTGACAACAACAGCCTTGAGGAGGAAGGGGTGGCCTCATCTCAGAAACTTGCTTGCTTCCCATTGCCAGATTTATAGTGTAGCTTTTCCTCCTCACTGCTCTTCTTTTTCCATTTGATGCGATGGTTGAATACATGGCATTCATTTGAGGGCTTCGTTAATGCTTTTCCGTATGGTATGAGCCATGGGCATTTTATTCCCATTCCATGTAGATAAGCAAGAAGGCTTGAAGCCAGCCAGCTTTTGCAAAAAAAGCAAGTCAGCATTTCTAGTAGTGCTGTAGATGTGAGATGCTTTAGGAACAGGAAAATGTTCTGAAGGACCAATCTACCTGTCTGTGAATATTTAACAAACTGATCAAAGTGCATCATCTATTTCAAACACAGTGTCATCAAAAACATTCACCAGGTGATTCATAGAATCATAGGATGCCAGGTTGGAAGGGACCTCAAGCATCACCTGGTTCAACCTTTCTAGGTACTACTATAATTTATATCAGATGGCTCAGCACCCTGTCAGAATGAGACTTAAAACTGTCCAATGCAAGGGAATCTACCACTTCCCTTGGGAGACTGTTCCAGTGTTTGTCCTCATGGGAAAAAAAATTACCTCTTCTGTCCAGTTGGAATCTCCCCAGAAGCAGCTTGTGCCTGTGACCCCTTGTCTCTTCCATGGGCCTCCTTGTAAACAGGGAGTCTCCATCTTCTTGGGAGCCACCCTTTAAGGACTAGAACATGGTATTAAGGTCTCCCTGGAGCCTTCTTTTCTCAAGGCTTGATGCTCTTCAGAAGGTGCAGTTATTATGTCTAAGTGGTTTTACAAGAGGCTAGTTTTCTGTTCCTCAGTTAAAACAAACAAAACCAACCAACCAAAAACCAACAACAAACAACAACCACCACAACAAACAAACAAAACACCAACAGAAGCTATGGCTGGAAGATAAATGTCCCCGAAAATAGGGGCATAGTGGAATAAAATATCTATGAGAAAAGAGGTCCAGCCTACTGAGCAACATGTTTAGGGAAGGAGGAGAACCAACAAGCAGCAACCTTTTTGATAAAAATCAGGTAAATATCACACGGGGAATTAAGAGGAGAAGACAATTTGCCTCCTTAAAGGGAGGCAGAATTTTGTGAAGCCCTAATGCTGGTTATTATGCCCCATCTCTCTTAACTATGAGTAGTTACTGGTCACTTGAGTCTTGCATGTTTTCGTGGGGACTCCCATCCTCTTTTCAGTAAAAATTCAGCTGGGAGGGAAGGCCGCTGCTGGGAGGAGAGGGAAGACAGATGGAGAGAGCAGTGATTTGGAGCATTTTGTGTGTGATGGGAGGAGTTTAGCGCTTAACAGAAATGGGGTGGTTTGATGAACTCGATGGTATGCAAATGATACAGTACCCACAGAATATGCAAATCAGATCATTGTCCCACTTGTGTAAAGTGCTCAGTAGCCAGGTTCACAGCCATAATGTCAATTTGCAGGAAGAGTACACAAGGGGAAAAAGAAGCTTCAAGACATCCAAGAAGCAGTTTGCAATGAAAGGCCATAGGGGGCACACAGAGTTTATTTATTTACTTTGGGTTATTATTTTTTTTTCTTCCCTCCCCCCGCTTCCTTCCACATCCCTGGTACTTTTTTCAACTGCGTTGTGCCCAGGGTTTGGAGCAGGAGGAGCTAAGGAGCTGGAGCTACTGCAAATCTTATTTTAGTAGCAGTTTTTTTTATGTAGCATTCATGGCAGATGGTCATTTTAGATGAAAAGGTGGAAGCAGAGGGCTGGTTTTCCCTGGTGCAGTTTTCCATGTTGCTTAATGTGTTTGAGAGTATTTAGAGCCTTTATTTGTAGTAATACAGAAGTTAAAAGTTTACCTGAAGGCTAAAGGTCGTCTTGGTATTGCTGCATGGAAACTTTGTGTATTACCCTGTCTAAAGGAAGAAGAAGGAAAACAACAAAAACCCAACCACTGAAAGTTTGTTAATTAGTTATTTTAGTGGACTTAATCCTGATAGTTTAACTATCCAGGGTGACTAACTGAAACACTGTTACAAACACCAGCAACCCCTGTGGGATTGGATCTGGGGCCTTTTTCAGACGGGTGCTGTTCCCTGGGGCTGGGTTTCTGGGGCCGAGAATCCAGAGTGTGGGCCAGCGGGCACTTCTGGAAGCTGAGGGCTCACAGAGGGGGTTTGGGTGGGCCATCCTGGCTCCCTCGGGAAGGCTGCCCAGGGGACCTGCCTGGCCTGGTGCTGCCGTCATGGAATCTGGCGGTGCCCAGTGTCTCGGTGACCTGGCAGCAGGAACCACGGCCCCAGGCTGTGGGTCTGGGGCACCATGGGGTGAGGAGCCATCAGTGGGCTGCCCTCTCGCAGCTGCTCGGGTGATGGGGTGACAGAGGGTGTCAGCTGCCTACCCAGCTGAGGACACTGGTCCTGTGTTACTTTGTGAGGGCATGAGGAAAACCCTTTGATGTTACTTGGCATGACCCTGGGAGTCATTACCAGTAAAGAGCTCAGAGTGCCCGTTGTGGAGAACCTCTGAGGCAGGTACCTGATCAGGAATTGCCAGTCAGTCTCCTCCTGTCCTTAGCTTGCTGCTTACCGTTGAAGTGCATTTAAGTAACAGTGGCTAGATACTGACTTTCTCAGCTGTGGTCACCCTGCGGTGTGCTGATGTGGTCATGTAGCAGAGGTGCTGGTCAGCCGTGGACACTCCAGTGTGCCTTGAGGCCGTACAGCAGTACCCCCTTCACACAGGCTCTTTTTCCTCTCGCTAGTGGCTCCGTGCCCCTGCAGCAGAGCTCTGGCTGGAGGCGCAGGGAAGCGCTGCTCCCCTCTGCAGCTGCCGGGGCTGCTGTGCCTCAGCACTGCACAGCCTTGGAGGAACAGTTCCCGGGAGGGCAGCCAGCCTGTCCTGCCCAGCACCATCCTGCAGGGACATGGGCAGGCCTGCACTGCCATGGCAGCTGAAAATTCCCTTCCCTCCACCCTCTCTCCCTGCTGTCCTGTGCCTCGTGTTCTTTACTGGGCTCCACTTCTCAGAGAGTGAGCCCGAGGGTTCCCTGCCCTGGGTCTTAGCACAAGATCTTCAGACTGCTTGGATCAACTCTTTCAGGTTATTGATGTAGTGCAGATAATATAAGAACATTTTTTTAATGAGTAGACTGAATTCTCTTATTCCATAGGCAACCTTATTTCTAGCATTTCTTAACTGCAGAAGAACACTCAAGTTCTAACAGTGTTTCTCTGTCATGGCTAAGGATTCATATCAATAGAAGACAACTTTGCCCCAGGAGCAGAGAATTTCAAAATGCTGTAACAGTAAAAACCACTATGGCCATCATCAGGGGCTCTTGAATCACATAAGAGCTAGAACTCAGATTTGTCAGTATCAGGTACAGAAATACAAGGAGCAGACTTACCTGGACTACTGCTGCTTGACTACACACTGAAAGATACCCCTTTTTCCTTTTTCCTCTTTTTTCTTTTTTTCTTCTTTCTTCTTTTTTCTTTTTTTCCTTTTTTCCTTTTTTCCTTTTTCCTTTTTTCTTTTTCCTCCTTCAGACTTACAGGAATTGCAAATACTTTGAATCCGTTAGGACCACAAATGCTAAATTGATATGTACATATTTCACAGATCACAAGTAAACTAAAAGCTCATATTTTGATATTTTTACTATATTAATTTTTAATTTTTTGTTCAAAGTGAGCCTGGGTATCTGGCTCAAGGACTCTGCAGGAGCTGCAGCCCCAGAGGCCCAGCCCCTCTCTGCCCTGCAGCACACCAGGCTGCCCTCCCCACCCTGGCCCTTACCTGTCTCTTGTCAAACAGATGACTATAGGAATGGAAAAAGATGAACTTTCTGGTTTTCACCAGTTTTATATTTGTACTTAGCTACATTGGAGTACCTTACTCAATTACCCATATCCCAAAAAATAACTTCTAATCATGGCTTCATTTCCACTGTTCTTTTGTATCCAGAAATTGAGAATAATGCCCAACTTTGTCAAAACACTGTGCTGCCATAGATACAAATTCAGTGTTTATGTGATCTTGTGTGTGATCTTTAACCTCTGGCAACTCTGAGTTTTCAGCTCTGAAGTATTCATTACTCATTATTATGTACTGTTTGTTCTTTCATAACAGCAGAAAACTAGTAAAAGGTAATGAAGCATAGCCAATCTGCTCTTAGTTGGAGGATATTTATTATTTGAGAGGATGTAACTAATATTCAGGTATGTTTTTATGGCTTAACCTGCAAAGAATGCCACAAAGGCCTCTCTGCAATTAAGCCAGCGTTGTTTCCTCATTAAAAAACAGCATAAAAATTTATATTTAATACCTGCTGTGATTTCAAGTTCTCAAGGATTTGAAAGTGAACACAACGCACCATGTCCTGCATCTCCATTTGGAATCTGGAAATGTTTTCTGTTGCAGCTGCTCTAGCACAGGGAAGTTCTCCAGTGTTTTCTCAAGGCAGGACTCCATGTTCAAGGCTCTCTGTTACTCATTTTTCATAAATGTGAGATAACTCATGCCTGAATCACATTTGAAACCATTTATTTTACTTTTGTGTTATAAGTTTATTGGTTTTATTAGCTGTGTAAGAAGAGATCTTAATGAAGCCAACAGCTGCAGTGAGGACCACAGTGTGCCAGCACGTTTTTGCTCTGTTCTTAGTAAGCAGTCACTGGATGTGTTGCTTTGAAACAGTCAGAGTTGGATATATTTGCTTTACAAGATAAAATAGTTATAAGTGTTTTCTTATTATGGTAATTTCATAGAGCTATCCAAGTAGATAAGATCAGGACTTGGAAACGAAAACTGATTTGGAGTAATAAAGCACATGGAGAGCTGGGTCTGTGTTGTCCCTGCAAGGGAACACAGGTGAGCTCTGTTACGCGGTTGGAGTGCACAGGCTGTGTTTGGTTAATATTTATCTCCAAGGTAATGAAGAGAATGAACCAGCCAGTTAAACTTCATGAGGATGCTTCATGATTAGTTTGTTGCTGATGGAGCCTGAGGTTGCAGGCTGCTGGTGGCCCCTCAAGGCAGCACCTTGGGGAGGAAGGAGCATGTGGAGGGACATGGGGCTTGATTCTGCTGTGGTGTCCCTGTGCCCTGGTGTGTGGGCAGAGCCATGGGCACTGTGCACCACAGCCCTGCTGCCCGCCCTGTTGGGTGCCTGTCCCACCCCCCTGCTGGGCACCTTTCAACTTGGAGAAGTTCACCTTAGACTTTGGATTCCACAGCTTAGTGTGGCTCTTAAGTCTCTAACATTTCTCACTGAAAATCAGATGCTTAGACTTGGAAGTGGAAACATCTCTCCTGAATGTTGGTAGTTGTAGCCATAAACCATTTTTTGTATGTTCAGAACCACGTTGGATACGTGTCCTGTTTGCTGCAGTGTTTGGGGGTGGGCACGATACTTAAGAGAAACTTCCTCAGCAAAGCTTTCTCTTGGTAGTTAGTGAGTCTATAAAATCAGCTGAATGTAAGCTTTCATAGTTACATCAAACGTGTCAAAGGAAAAGCATGTGCACGTTGCAGTTGGGTGCAATTTCTTGGGTTTGAGGTATTTTTTTAGCTATCTGTTCTATAGTCTGCTTATTTTATTTTCAGGTGAAGTTTCTATGGGGCCCTAGCTCATCCTCAGTCCTCAGTGGTGATGCCCTGTTTTTAAAGCAAGGTTGCTACATACCAGTAGTTAGGCAGAAACTGACATGAATGAGCTAACTGAAGTGCACAGAGATCCACATCGTGTGTGTGGGAGGGAGTATGCAGCATTTGTCAGTAGCTTACCTCAAAATGCTCCACAGAGCAGGTTGGTGTCAAGATTTGTTTCGATGATGGGGAAGCTGAGTTACAGAAGTGGAAGTGACTTGTCTGAAATCACTCAAAACCCAGTGGCTGTTACCTCCTTTTTGTGAGTCTAAGGTTGCTTAGCCTAGAAGTGCTGTAATGAACTGAATTTATTGTCTGATCTGTAGGTAGTAGCAGGCTGTATTCCCATCAGCTATGGCTGAGTGGAAAGCTGCTGTATTTCGCATTTTGCTGATCTTCAATTCATTGCCTTTGAGCTGGATTTTCTAACGAGATTATTTGCATGGCCAGGAATGAGGAATTTTGCACCCTGTCATCAGATCAGATGACAACTTCTCTCTACCATGGTTTGAAGGAATAATTTAAAAAGACCTTTTCACTGTTAAAAGTTAGTTACTATTGATTTACATAATTAAAACCATGGCTGCAGAGGTTTGTTGTGCGTGTCTCCTTTCAGAGTTGCCAGCATAAACGATGAGCAGGGCAGGAGAGCTGTCCCTGCTACTGCCCCGTGTCCCTGCAGTGTCGGTCAGGACTCTTCCCGCAGTCCCGCCCTTCTGCACATCCCTGCCTCCCGGGAATGGCCGTGGGACAGGCCGGGGCGGCAGGGATGGTTCACATGTGCTTTGCAGTGCTGGAAGTGCCAAAGGCAGAGAAAATCTACTAGGACAAAATAACATCGAATGTGTGATTGATGCAGCAGAAAACTTACCTGTCAAAAAAGTGTATGTTCTAGGATTTTTAGTTGCATCTTAGTTCTGATTATTTAGTATTTAAGATACCTGCATTATACAAGACCAAGGCTTGAAACAGTGTGATGGATTTGTGTGCCTCCTGTATTAGGTGTGTATATATATCACAGTGTGTGTTTTTAAGTGCTTTAGTAAATAAGATGCTCCACGAGTACCAAAGCGTGGCAGCTCATTGCTGTTCTGTCACCAGCAAACCCGAGATGCTTTGTTAAAGTGGAAAAACCCGACTTAATTCAGGTGTTTTGAACTCTTCCAACTCCCAAACAAGATGTTTTCATCATCTTAATGGTGTGAGGTTCTCCTGGAGGCGAGTTGGAAGAGGCTTTGTATTTGCTTTAAATGCCTAGAAACTAATTAATAGTATATATGAAAAGAGAATACTAGCTAGAAGTGTTTGAGATAATTGTTGCATGTTGTGAGTCTATTGATGTTGCATGCCAAGAGCTGTGGGTACAACTTTGATCTTTGTTTCTCTGTTCCAGGTTGTACATGCACACAAGCCCCACTTCATGGCTTTGCACTGTCAAGAATTTGGAGGAAAAAACTATGAAGCTTCCATGTCTCATGTGGACAAGTTTGTTAAGTAAGTACCCGGAGAGTGAGAACACACCGTGGGGTGTAACTGGGATCACGGGGTGTGTGAGGTGTGTGAGCCTGGAGACACTGTTCCTCGGCACCGCGTCATAGGACCGCGCAGAAGGAAGTGGCTGGGCAACGCTGCTGCTTTGCGTTGCTTAAGAAATGGGGAAAAGGAATAGAGGTTTTCCTCTGGCCACGTCCCGGCGAGATGCGGAGCAGCCCGAGCGGGCGGTGCCGGGAGGCTCGGGAACCCCTCA
>NW_009953207.1:356185-369933 GCF_000747805.2 Chaetura pelagica | reverse complement strand
AGGACAGGGCCCTGTCACCCTGCACACCGGGAGCGAGGACAGGGACCTGTCACCCTGCACACCGGGAGCAGGGGCAGGGCCCTGTCACCCTGCACACCGGGAGCGAGGGCAGGGACCTGTCACCCTGCGCGAGCAGGGCCCTGTCACCCTGCACACGGGGGCAAGGGCAGGGACGTGTCACCCTGCACACCGAGAGCAGGGGCAGGGACGTGTCACCCTGCACACCGAGAGCGAGGGCAGGGACCTGTCACCCTGCACACCGAGAGCGAGGACAGGACCCTGTCACCCTGCACACCGAGAGCGAGGACAGGGCCCTGTCACCCTGCACACCGGGAGCGAGGGCAGGGACCTGTCACCCTGCACACCCGGAGCGAGGACAGGGCCCTGTCACCCTGCACACCGGGAGCGAGGGCAGGGACCTGTCACCCTGCACACCAGGAGCGAGGGCAGGGCCCTGTCACCCTGCACACCGGGAGCGAGGGCAGGGACCTGTCACCCTGCACACCGGGAGCGAGGGCAGGGCCCTGTCACCCTGCACACCGGGAGCGAGGGCAGGGACCTGTCACCCTGCACACCAGGAGCGAGGACAGGGACCTGTCACCCTGCACACCAGGAGCGAGGACAGGGACCTGTCACCCTGCACACCGGGAGCGAGGGCAGGGACCTGTCACCCTGCACACCAGGAGCGAGGGCAGGGCCCTGTCACCCTGCACACGGGGAGGGCCCTGCAGTGCCCCAGGCTGGGACTGGGGTGGTGCTGAGGCAGTTCAGCAGCATTGCAACTCTGTCTTCCATCTCTTCTTTCTCTTTTAGGGAATTGTTATCGAGTGATGCGATGAAAGACTACAACAGAGCTCGGGTTTACCTAGATGAGAACTACAAATCACAGGAACATTTTACGGTAAATTTCTTTGTTTCACGGGTTTAGTTCAACCAATGGTGAATTTCCTCTATAAAACTGGTTGGGTTTTTTGACTGGTGTGGGAGTGTGAGCCATTTCCATCATGGCGAGGTTTCCAGCTTTATTGAGAAGTTCTGTTGTAGGACGTGTAAGTGCTGGTTTCACAGAAGTGCATCCATTTTAAAAAAAGAGAAAAATATCTAAATGCAAAGCAAGTCTTTTCTGTTGTTTAAGATGTTTGTATTAAGTTACTTTTATGCTCTAGTAATTAACCTTGGTGGATCAGGATTACCCTCTGTTTGAGAATACATGTTACCGTCTGATAGTGGGAGGTGGTGCTGGCCCTGAAGTGTGATGAGCTGGTGACAGGGCTTGGATGAGTGTCCAGGGCTCGTGGGTGGGATCTCCAGAGCTGATTCACAGGCTCACTTGTCTGTGGGATCATGAGAAAAGCCAGAGCACAAGTTTGTACTAGCGTGGCAGTGATGTTTGTGTAAGTGTGTGCAGAGCAGAAGCAGTGGTATGGTCACAGCTGTGCCTGCACAGTGTGTGAACAGGTCTGCTGCAGCTCGTGGAATTACAGCTGGGCTGTCTGGGAAGGAGCAGTCTGGGAAGGAGCAGTCCTTTGGAGGTGAATCTGTGGCATCTCCCTCCTCTCCAGGGCAGCAGCACAGCTAGTGTGGAAGTGGTGTAAGGCAGCAATGTTGTTTCTGGACACAGACACAGTGAAGGCGGCATGGGTGTTCTGGCATCCAGTTCTTGCCTCAGAATTTTAAAAGCATAATGGAAAGATAGAGGCAAATCACACAATGATCAATTTTTTTGTCTGTCATTCTTTTCAACCCATGAGAACCTCTTAGAGGTGAATCAGTGTGAAAAAATTTTAAAAAGCAAACTAGAAGGTGAGTGGTTATTTAATTATGCTTTATATTAAAGAAGAAAATACTGTGTGCTAGGGGAATATTTTATACTTTCTCTGTTAGGTTTTCAGTAGTAATGGCTTGGAACCAAAGCTAGAAAACCTAGAAAGGAGATTGTGTACCTTCATACTGAGAGCTCTTTAACCTTCTGACTTCTGGTAGTCTCTGGCACTTAGTGCTGACAGTCCTTGTGGAAAGTTCCGGAGACTATGGGTGTGAATCAAAGATTCACAGAAATTACCTCTTACACAAGTGATTTTAACTGGCTGTTGCTCAGCTCCTCTGTGCACATTAAATGTGGGCATTGGGGGAACTATTTGGGCAGGTGTTTCATCACTGTGCTGTGTCCATTTAGGGTAAGGCTTTAAACTTATCCCCAGTGGGGTTTGGCTTGCACGATTTTACACGTCTCCTTGTTTCCTCATTTGTTCTGTTTGATTGTAAAGTTCTTTAGCTTCTGTGGGCTTTTTTTCCATCCCTTCTAAGGCATGGTATTGGCAGCAGATGTTAGCCTTGTAGTTGTTAATAGTGTTACCTCTCTGTCTTTGAACTATAAACATTTATCACATGTATTGTTGTATAAAGCTATTTTCTTTAGAACTGGGAAGCTGAGCAGTTTCAGTTTGGCTGACCTTTACCCCTGCTGCTCTCATATCCCCTTTTCTGGCACTTTTGGCATCACTTCTTCTGTAAGGCTTTCCTTAGTTTGGCTCCTGCCAAGATAAATCAGATTCTGCTGCTCATGGTTACTCAGCTTGGCTGCTTTAGGGCTGACAGTGAGATCTGGGAAAGCATTTTCACTTCAGCATATAGCCTCTCTCTTCCAGCAGGTTTTACATATGTTGTAAAGCAAAAAACCAATGTGATAACGATGTGTCTCTTGTGGAGTGATTTGTTCTTCAAAACTAGTAATTCACTGTGTATCAAGGATCAAGATAGTTCATTTTGCATCATCCCAGACACATACTGGGGATTTGTCATTTATGGTCATGTATACCAGCTCTGGTATGAAATGGGCAGATTTGGGGTTTGGGATTTGTGGGGAGGTGTCATGACAAGGAGGAGACAGTGGTTTGCTTGGTTGGTTTTGCTTTGCCATGGTTGATGGGATGAAGCCGTGTGGGAGTTTGTGCCCCTCAGAACTCACCAAAGGAGACACACAAAGCCCCAGCATGCAGGCAGCCTGGGGGGGTGTGGGGTGCCATGGGCCCCTGACAGCGTGTGGCAGGGCTGGTGTTGGTGGGGTGGTCACCTCGTGGGCCCCCAGGGAAGGGGGAGTCAGGCTGGGCAGCGACTCGGGGTGCGAGGCGTGGGCTGGGTGGGTGCTGAGCCGTGGCAGCAGAGGGCCCCCCCAGTGCTGCCACAGCCTGAAAACATGATCTGGAGATGAATCTCTTGGCAGAAAGCTGCTACATTAGAGCTAATGCTTATCAGCTTGGGAAGATGACAGCGCTGGAGTTAAGAGCTCCCAGCAGTTATGGATGAGGGCTGTGGGTGACAGTCTTTGCAAGCCTAACGATGGTTTCCCAGAAGCTTCAGATTAACTAAACAGGCAGTTCTGATGCTGTTCTGGTTGTGACTGGAAATAGGGATAGCAGACTACTGGGGACAAACTGAGACTGCTAGCCAGAAACTCTCAGAAGTCCACATAGGTGGATGATACTTAAGATTCAGCCTTCTGTAAATCTCCACCAAAAAACCATGACATTTTTCTGTCCTTAAAATGTAATCAAGAAGGTAGACCTTAGTTTCTGTCGGAGAATGTAGAATTAATGAAGAGAGAATACTGAAATAAATAGAAGTCTGAGAAGCTGGGAAATTCAGTACAATTGTTTTCTGTATTTCTGAGTATACCCATGGACTTCTGTCTTAATAAAGCACGTCGCTGTGTTTGTCTGGATTTTTCCCAATGTTCAAGCATTTACATTTTTAATTTTACTGTACTTGGTATATTTCACGTAAGGGATATTTTATAAACCTTGATGCTTTTCTATGTGAGGAGTTATCCAGAAGCAGTTATGTGTGATGAACTTATGGGTACTCCTCAAATAGCCTAAGTTAATTGTGAATAAGGTGCTTTTATTCTCCAATAAAAGCATTTGTGCTGAAGCCAAATAGCAGCCAGAAATAAATTGATGTTTTCATCAAATCCATAATTATTTTCATATGAAGGGATGTCAGTGTAATCAGTGAATTTTTTTGTTATTAGATCAAAGCTAGTTCTGTTTAGTGCCTGTATTTATTGATTTCTGGAATATTCAATTAAGGTTAATGCTTTTTTGCCTTTTTTTTTTTTCATTGCTAACAGAAGGCAGGAGTAGCCCCTGTATGGCTTAAAACATCCCTGCTGTGTTACCATGTGGTTTTAGTAGGCTGAGAGACTTGTTACTGCAGTGAGTCAGATCCTAAGGACTGCTGGCAAACCAGACCTTGGAGAGGAAGCTCATCAGCAGCTCATGCCTTGAGTTTTTAGTGAGCATGTTAGGAATTGTGTGGTCATTACAGCCCTCGACTGATTTGTGGAAGCATTTGGACAGTAGGGTAGTTGCTTTACTTCTCATGGTAGATTTATTTAAAAAAAAATAGACTCCTCAATTGCCTGTCTGCTTGCTCAGCCCCGTAGATAACCTTGCAGTGACAAAAATGCTGTTGGGCTGTGTACCTGATGTGCTGAAGTTTCAGCTTGCTCCTCCTTGGAAGGGTGTGTTGTGTTGTAATCTCTTCATCAGAGAGGGGGTTTTATTTCAAATTAAAAAAAAAAAATCAAGATGCCTTTTGAAACTGGTATTTCTTACTTTAGGTAGATGTGTTTAAGCAAAACACCATGGCTGTAGATCTCAGATGTTATTTTGCACTGCTAATGCAAGGAAATTGACAGGAGAGAGGAAGCTCGTATGGCTGCTGTCCTCCAAAGTTCAAGGTTTGTGGGATAATTATTGAGATGAAACTTCCCTTAAATAACTACCCAGGAAATAGACAAAGATAGATTATTGATGGAGAATACAGCAGATAAGTCTTTTTTTTTCCTGATGGGCTTTATTCCCCCTGTGCTGTCCAGTGGGAGGGTTGCAGAGGTGCTTCCCTTGCTGAAGTAGGACCTGGTGCAGCACCTCCTCAGTGGGGCACCAGTCCTGGGGGCTGCTCCTTGGGGTGTCCCCTACCCTGAGGTGTCCCCCTCCTTCACCTACACTGTCCCAGGCCCGGGGCAGGAGCCGCAGGGGGCCTGGCTTGTGGTGGGTGGGAGCAGGGAAGATACAGTGAGGATAAGCACGAAAAAGAAAGGTAAAATGCTCCAGTTGTGCAGTAACAGACCTTTTCTCTTAGACTAGGGAAATCAGTACATGCATTGCCATAAAGTATAGAAAATGCTCACCCTTTTTTCCTCATTGTTTTTACTTGTTTTTACGCCATGCATTCTGTACCAGTGGTTTTTCAGATGTAAAATGGCTCTTAAAGCTAGATAAAGCACCGGGTGGCCTAGAGTAGGTTTGTTATCCTTAATAATACTAGTAATAACCTGAGCTGGCATGACTGGGAGGGCTCCAGTGGTGAGCAGTGGTCCTAAAAATACAGACAGCATTTTATTCAAGTGTGTTATTTTACCTTAAAATTGTATCTGCTCATTACTGAGAGAATAGTAAAGTTAATTTTTGTTAGATTAATGATGTTTGAGTAATATTTTTGGTTGAGCTGAGTTCGAATAATTGGCCATTAATTGAAAAAGGAAATTGAATTGAATTTATCTTGTACATAAATCCTGTCATAGTTATTAATGGGTCTTAGAAAATATCAGCCTGTTCCCAGAAATGAATGGTGTCCACTGATTCTTCTGGGCTGATTAGCTGTGGCAGCTCAGAGTTTTGTTAAATCAAAAAGATGATTTAGGAAGAGAGACATAATTGAATTGAATATTGGGGGAATGCCTGATGAGTTCTCAGCCCGCTCCTCCATGAGGAACGCAAGGGAGGGCCGGTTTCCCGGGAGGGGGGGCTGGGGGGTCCCGGGAGGGGGGCTGGGGGTCCCCGCAGGGCTCTGGTGCAGCCGGGCTGCTGGAGCGGTGGGGAATGCTCATCCCTGGGGCCTTCTGCTCTGCAGGGGGGCTGGAGCAGCTTCATTTGCCGGGCTTTGCCTTTACTGAAGTCTCCGTTTAAATTTTCTTCTGCTGATTTCCTGAGCCTTTTTCCTCCCTCTCCTTTTTCCCCTTATTTCCACGGAATTTTACTTGGTGCTTGAGTCTGCTTTTGATAATGGTATTGCTGAAAAGATATGCCAGGCTAGAACAGCAGGACTAGATTTCTGTCCCTGAGCCACAGCATCACCCCGGGACATCTCCCTGGTGCTGGGCACAGGTCCCTGCGGGGCTCTGCTGGCAGCCTCGCCCCTCCCGGGTCCCTCTGGTGGGGGTGCGGGGGGCTGGGGAGCCCTCCCTGCTGACCCTGGTGCTGTGGGACCAGGACGCTCCTTCCTGTGTCCCACTCCGGAGACCTCGTCCTGCTGGGCTTCCTGGGGCCTCCTGCCCCTGTCCTTCGGGAGCCTGGGCTGGTTCCAGCCCACAGGCAGTGCCCACAGCAAGGGCTGCCTGCTGAGCAGCAGAGGCAGAGATGCTGTGCCTGGAGGGGACGGTCCCCCGGAGGAGCCGGGGCTTGCCTGGCTCTGGGGACTGTCCTGAAATGAACTGCTGTGAGGTTCATCCAGGGAACCAGCTGGTGGAGCAAAGCAAGGTCCTTCCTGAGGAGCACATACAAAAAAACTGCAAGTGTTTTGTCATCACAAGCCTCCAGACATCACTTCTAGTCAAATGTTCCCCACATCTTTCCCTCTGCCCACTACATTTTATTTTATTTAGAAAGGAGTTAGTAAAAGCATTTTTAAATGAGTAGCAACATTAAAAAAAAAAAATCTTGTAGTAGAAGTTCCTTGGGATTTCTCTGCTGGTGGGCTGCAGGGGGGTACCCAGGCCTCCCAGGACATGCCAGGAAGGGTCTGTGCAGTGGGATGGAGAGGGACACTGCATTTTGTGGTGGTGCTGAGTACTCGGGTATACTGAGTATTTACTTTCTGCTAATTCCACTTCCAGGTGAGAATAAAAGGAACAAAACCATATGAAAACTATATTAATCTTCTCTATTAACACTCACCAGAAGCAATTCTCTAGCCATGGGCAGAGGAGCCTTTTGCTGACGTGTATGTGGTAGAAAAAGTGAAATGGAAAACCGAGGATTTTAGCTTGAAATACAAGCGCTGCAAAGCCGAGTGAAGCCTCGTGGTGGCAGTGCCTTTCAGTGATTAGGTTTGTGAGGCACTTGCTGGAGCTTCCTTGCTACTTTTCCAGCAGCCTCCTTCCTCCTCTTCATTGTAACACAGAATCTCTTTCCAT
Source organism: Chaetura pelagica (assembly GCF_000747805.2). NCBI lineage: Eukaryota > Metazoa > Chordata > Aves > Apodiformes > Apodidae > Chaetura > Chaetura pelagica. Next base: position 362,735 of record NW_009953207.1, on the reverse strand, counting down.
TGCAGCCTTCTGATTTTTGTGGGTTCTTGATGAAATTCACGGTTGGGAACTTACTGAAACCTGCGTCACAAAGTTTGACCTCTTCATTAGCTTTTTTTCCTTTTTTTAAATTGAAATAAATTAGTTCATGAAGTGAGCTGGTGAATGCAGAAGTTAATCCTACTGGTTCTGACAAAGTCATTAAAAAAATGTTTGCAGAAGTATTGTCATTCTGAGAGGGACACGTTTTCACAACTACTTGACATTAAATTTTCCACTTAATTTCTTAGGGAACTAAGTCAGCTGTCAGGTAATTGCTTCCAGTCTCTTCTGAGAGGGAAATGGGATCTGAAAGGTGTTGCCACAGCAGTACCTTCCTCCAGTTTTGATTTGTCTTTTTTTCTGTGCTGTTTTGAAACAAATCTACAAGACTTCTGTAGTGTTGTTCTTACTGTGAGGAGTTTCATGGCTTATCCTTCATGTTTTCTGACACTTCTATATAATTGGAAGAGGAGGAATAATTACCAAACAGTGAGAATTTCATATATCAGTAGCCCAATGATGCAGCCTTAGGTCAGTGTCTTGTGCACAAGTGTGCTGGTGCTGAGGAAGTTGGTAATATAGCAGCTTCTTTGTACATAAAATCATTATATTGTTTGCACTAGCTATGGATTTACAATTTATGTGGAACTGCGTTTTCAGTGGGCTGGGGATTTTGTGTTCAGAATTTCATACTGCAGTCGTGCAGCAGGCGACCAGTCCCAGACCCTGGGCACCAGCACCAGCTCCTCCTGCCCTGGCACCGCAGGAGTGGGGCTGCTGTGCTGCTGCCTGGGGGGGAGCAGCCCTGGAGCTGCTTCCCCCTGGTGCTGGAGGAAGCCAGCGGGTTTGAGGACAGTGAAGGAGAGAATTAAACCTAAAATGCCTCGATTGGGCCTTTCCAGTTGGCCCCCAGGCCCTCCTTTGCTTTCAAGGGTTATGACAGTTGAAGTGCCTGTACCCTCCTTTCCATGCCCTTTTGGCTTGTGAGCACCCTGCTGGCTGGGCTGGGGCTGAGGGAGCTTGCCAGAAGGCAGCAAGGAGAGCACAGCAGTGTTTGGTGTCCTTCTTTAGCAGCTCATCTGCAAGTGACCTGAGGCCAGGGATTAGTAACTTTTCACACCCACCATTGCAGGCAGCTGCTCCCTGTTTGGGCACCTGACTGCATTCTGCACATCTGCCCAAGGTATGCTGGTAAGCATTTAAATGCTGTGCACTGTATTTACTCAGACCTAATGCTTCCCAAACACAGGAATCCCTCTAGCCTGCTCCCAGGCCTGGAAGCACTGCTCAGCAGCCCTGTGCTGTCCTCAGGGCCAGCACTGCCTGGGGTCCCAGCCCCCCTGTCCCCCCTGCCTGCCTCCAGCAGCAGCCCGGGTGGGAGAGGGTCCTGGAGGGGCTGGGGCTGCTTGATGTAAAGGTTTGCTGAGTGCACAGGGCAATGCTGAGTATTTAATATAACAGGAAGAACAGTAATGAAAAATGGTATTATCCATTGAAATAATTGAAGATCTTTCACAAATAAGTATAGAAAATACTTTAATTTTAAGTTTGAAAAGCACCACCTGGGTCACTTTTAAAAGTGTGGGCCATAGTTGCCTGATTTTGTCTTTCTACCAAAAAAAAAAATTGAAATTATTAAAGTATGGGGCAATCAGATATCTTGTTTGCATTTATATGCAGTAGGGCTAAGGGCAGGACCATGTATACAGTACTCTAGCATAGCCTTGATGTTATTAACAGCTCTTTTCAAGTGTGTGTGAGGAGTTTTGTTTGTGCGAACAAAATGTTTGATTTGGAACAGCTCTGGCTTTCAAGAAAAGATGTGAGATTGGAAAATGAGAAAATAATTGCCTAAGAAATTATGAAACGCCGTTTAAAGAACTTGCTAATGTGTTTGTCTGCAGCATTAAATTCTGCAGTAGGAGTAGCGTGACTCTAGAAGAACAATCCCTATACTACTGACTGATACAAGCTAATGGGTTTATTAGTGTTTGAAACAATGGTATAAGGCAGTGCTTGTAGCCAAGAAGAAAGCAGTACGTGGGTCTGCTCTCTCTTCTATGAACAGCACGTGGCAGGCAGGTTTCACTGCATGGCTTACCAGCTGGACCTTTCAAAAAGGCTTGAAAACACCTGATTTTTCACAACTAAAACCAAATGGATAGGAGAAAAATGTGTTGTCATATCGCACTGCCTGAACATAATCTCAAGATATTGACATGGAGGCAGTAAGCAGCCCAATCTCCAAGAGAAACAAAATTACGAATGAAAACCTGCAGATTTCTCGGTATGGTTGGGCTGGGCTGAGACCTGAGGGCTCTGTGAGCAAGGGTCTGAGGGGTTCAGGCAGGGCAGTGATTCCCAGGAGAGGAGGGCCCAGGCTGGCAGAGGGAGCAGCCCACCCTGGTGCTGGTCAGTCACACCAGGTAGCACTTAGGGATGTGATGCTAGTATTAAAATGCCACATGCACACACTTACAACTCTGTTAAATTTAACAGTGTTTGCAATGTACAAGCCCAAAGTAGAACCCCTTGACACTGAGGAAGTGTTTCCACTTACTTTTAGAGGGCTTTCCAAGTGTCTATTGATCAGTGTTCTCTAACAGCACAGAAATAATGTGTCTAATTTAGCTGGCCACATGGAGGAGTATAGAAAAAGCATTAGTTATCCCTTGAAAGGCTTGGAACATCGATAGGAGGACATAACATTAATGACTTTCCTATACACGAGCTTCAAAAATGGCTAAATGAGGAAGAAATTACAAATTTATTTTCCTATAATTTCAGCAGTTGTCTTGTTTTACTGCACCAGTAAAGCATTAAGCAATGAAATGTCACACAAGGAGTATTTTGCTGATAATTTGTCTGACATGCAAAGCATATAAAACAAAAGAGAAAAAGATGGAAATGTGGGGTTTAGTCATTTTGACAAATTTAGTGATTTTTTGCTCATGAAGTCTGGCTAAGACTCTGCTACTTCTGTCCCAACAATTTCACATTGCTGTGTTCTAAGTGGCTCACTATATCAGGAACATCTTTGCTGCCTCAGTTATGTCCTTGACCCTGAACACAGGTTGCTAACATTATGGTAACTTAAAAACTTAAATTCATGTATAGCAAAACTTGTTTAGATATCAAGCTTTTGCTGTTCCAATAAACAGGATAAATGGCAGGTCTTCAGAGGTGGGTAGTAGAAGTCCAGGTTGGGAAGGGATATAATGTCACCAGTGCCCTTAGGTTGGGAAGTATTGAAGTGGAGTTTTGGGTTGTCTTCATTTTATTCCACCTTTTCCAGATAAACAGAAGATTTCATTGGGAAAAATATACAAAACCTGATTTCTGAATGAACTGAAGTAACTGTGATCATCTGTTCTAGCACTGACTGTCATTACTCCCAAATTACCCACCAATCCCTTGTAGCCCCAAGTTTCCTGTAGTCCTGGATGGAATTGCCTTCTTCAGGCGGGAACCAAAGCTGGGGGCTACAAGCTTTGCCTGCTGGGAGGGACAGGATTCAGAAGTACAGCAGGGAGTCTTGTGTGTGTATTAAGCCTCATCTTGAACACGTGTGTGACACTGAGGAGATGTGTGGGTTCTCCTGCATGCTGCTGGCAAACTAGGCTGAGTCCCTCTGAGCAGGCTGGAACAGCAGGTGTTCCCAGGTCAGCTGGTTGTCCTGGAAGTTATGGGAAATAGGGCTGCCCAGAAACTGGGGTGAGAGTACAGGTGTTCTTCACATTAAAAATCCATAGTTGGTTGTCCACTTATTGTAGGACAATTGAGAGGGTTTAGATCACAGAGGAAGAAATTGTATATGGGAAGGAAGCGTGAATGAATGGGTAATGTATGAGAATGTCAGAAACAAAGCACTGATCATCAGGAAATACAGGTACCTTGAGGTGTGGGAGAAGAGAAAGTCAATGATAACTTTGATGCTAAATTCCCAACCCAAACAACAACACCAAATACACCCCAACTTCTTCACAAGAATTGCTCTGTCTCTGCTAATTGTAATAATGGCTTATTAACCTTTGGCTCAAAAGGCTTCAGCCTAAACTGTCTTGTGTTCCTGAGGAGATCTCCAAAAGAGATGGAGTATTTTTGTATTGACTCATCTTGTTGTGAAAGCAGCTGCTGTTTTAAATCTCACATTCAAATATAACTATTAAAATCCTCTCTTATGCAAATGTCTTTTAAATGACAGTTGCTGTAACGTTAGACCACGTTTAAAGCTTCCTCTCTGCTTGATATCCAGGTACCAGGTAAGAATTTGAAAACCACTCACTTTCACAGAAAGAACCAGCTGCATCAGCTTGGGATCCTGATGCAGATACTGTGTCTCTTGCAAAAGAGAAAAACCACCTCAGTACATCATGACATTTTGTTCCTCAAGCACAGCCTGCCTGGTGGTTGGATGTTGCTGCTGGCTGGAATCAGCACCCCCAAATCCCCCACTGAGATACACGTGCACGAACACAAGGGCGATCAGATTATACAAGTGTCTTCTTTTGACACACCACTTTTCAAAGAAAGCTGCAATCTAATCCCCTAGTTAATATGGTACATGAAAACAGATAATACACTGATGGACTTTCATGTGCATGGTGAGAGGGGTTTAAGGCATGAGGAAAATAAAGCACTGAGTAACATTTGAAAGGTATTATGGTATTCTGGATACCTGACAGGGTATTTCTTATATTGTAATTGCACTTTCAGAATTGGAAAACAATGTTTCCTCCAAAACCAGCAGGAAATGGTTAATATAACATAGAGATAAAGGCCAAGCTAGGGTTGGGGGGAGTTGTGTACCCCTATTTCAGATGTTTCTTTACCGTATTTCCAGCTGGATGCCCCAAAATGGAATTATTGCTTAGTGCTAATTATTTAAAACCAAAATGAACATGGCTTGTTGGTAAGTGAGCGTTGATGTACAGTATACAAGCTGCCCTGCACTTACTTGCATAAGAACAGTGTAAATCTTTGAATGTGAACTCTTAAGCTTAATTAGACCTAGATCTGGTGCCCTTGCTTCAGCCATGTACCCAAGGTATGCATTTTCCCTAGACTCATCCTCTAGGCAGAGGAGCAAGCAGCACTTTGTCTTGGTACCTCTATCTTTGACAACAGTGGGAGAATCCTGCTTGTATGTCAGATACTTCACAGGTGTATGTGGAGGGAAGGGATAAAAAAATATTTTGGAGGCTGATCTTTTCCATGGAAGGATTGAGTGCGGAGCAGCTGCTTTGCTGTAAATTCATTTTGAGTAGCAATTTCTCCATGTAAACAAGGCTTGTTATTCTATATATGGAAATAATTTTTGAGGAAGTAAAGAAAAAAAAAGTAACTTCAGTGGGCTTGGAAGAGTGAGAAGAATCTGAGTGAAAAGGATTAGAATTCTTTGAAAATACAAACATAAGCTGGTTTTGTTAGTAAGTACCAGTACATTGCTCTTGGGTCCCTTTGCAGCAGATGAAGCTTGCCTTGTGGAGTCTCTGGGAAACAGCATCAGACTTGAGGAGAATCCTGTATAGTGTGGGGCGGAGAGCAGCTGTTTTGTCATGGACTGCAGGAAAGCATTGCTGCTTCTGGCAGGGTCAGCAACCAACACTCTTTGGCCAGGATAGCCCCTCAGAGCAGCTGTTCAGGAGTCGGGCACTGTCACAGGGAATAAGGTGATTTTAGTTATGAGTTTTTGCAAACTTGAGGAGAGAACATTCTGGATAGTGGGTGGCTGGTGCAGTGGTTGTGAGGAGGAGACCACCTGTCCAAGGAATGAGATGCAAATGGGAGTTCTTCCCACTGTGACTGCTATTACAAGCCACATCTTTGCCCTCATTCAGTTGGGTTGGATAGATATTTCTCCTCTTTATTGTTTACCAGGGGTCTTCCAGATCAGAGAAACTTTAATTTCCACATATTGCCTGATGCACTCGTTGACTTCTCCTAACACAACTTTGTCTGGGTATCCTGTTGATTGGACAGCTGGCTGTAGTCTTAGGAAGTCACAAGAGGCTTGGCCCTCGAGGAAGACAAGACTGTGCTCTGCCATACGAGAGAACAGGCAGGGAGAACTACCAGCTGTAACTCTGCTCTTGCAGAGGCTGACTCCTCAGCTGGGGTGACCTCTGCCCACCTCCAGGTGGGTTGAGCACCCACCTACAGGCCTGAACAGTGAAGATGAGCAGATCCTGAGGCAGGTTGTGGATCTGGAGACAGTGTCACTTGTCAAAGTGTTCTTTATGATCTCTGAGGCACTAGAGGTCTACTTGATTTTATTGCCTTTAACCATAAGCCAACAAAGTATCGCTTGCAAAGTGTGACATTCCTTCAGAGGTTTCTGTGGGTGTGAAGACACTTTCATTTTACAGTGATGCCTTACTATTCCTTAGCAAGGATGGTGAAGGCTGGAGAGCATTGTCCAAGGTGTCTCCCTCAGAGCAGATAGAGTGGTAAGTGTTGTCCAGGGGGGCCTTGTACCCATCCTCAGCCTTCTCCCAGGGAGAGGTTTCAACTCATGAGCTGTTTCCCT
>NW_009953207.1:349496-355777 GCF_000747805.2 Chaetura pelagica | reverse complement strand
TCCCTACAAGCCTTCTGCTAGACTTTGCAGATAACCCCTGAGAGCATCAGGAACCCAGGCTGCTCTCAGGCAGCTCATGCAGTATTTGCTCTCTGAGCTCATTCTAGTGCAGGAGTGAAAAATGTCATTCTTTGACCTGGATCCAAGCTGCTTTTTTGGCAATTGGTGCTTTGGTTTCTGATTGTTCGAGATGAACAAACCAAGCATATTTTACTGAGTTGCAGGGATTTAGTTAGAAAATGGGGTGTTTTGCAGTGAAATCCAAGGACTGTACCTTCCGGGGTCACAAAACCACAGATGACCATCCATACGTGTGGTGGTTTGTTAGTAGGCTGTGCTTCTCTGCTGTTCTCCTTCAGGACTTGCATTTCAGAGCAGGCTTCTGTCCATCCTGAGACAGGAGGAGCATCAGGAAGCTGGGGTGCCTGGCTGCTGTGTGTCTCCCTGTGAGTCTGAGGGAGTCTCCTTATCCTGACTTTGCAGGGCTGCTGTCAGCCTGCCAGGAGCTGCTGGGCTCTCAGTTAATGTCATTTCATAATGCTGCTCCTCTCATATGACCTTTAACTCTTGATACATAATTTGGGGAAATAGTCCTGCATTTACTTTTCAGTTAGTATTCTGGAGCATACCCCAGGAGAATGACTATCATTTATTACTCTTCCAAGCACAGGACATTGTGAAGGCAATTTTTTAAAGAGCATGAGCTATTAATTATGCGAAGAAAAGAATGTGTTACTTTGAGCATCCCATCCAGAGAGCTGTATTTCCTCCTTCTCTGCTTCTTGTTTTCTAGGACACTTCAAGAAACAAAGTGTGAGATTTCCCCATAAATGCTTAGTGTAGATGCTTTTCCCATTTTGGTATCCACCTAGTTTCACATGAACTATCCTTTTAAGGAACTGGTTACAGCACTAGATGGCAAGTAACATCTATTTGATGGTATCACAAATGGCTTCCTGGCAATAGAAATGTTTTGTTAAGAAATTTCTTGGAGGTGTGCAGTTAGTCTTTGTTGTTGAGTTGCAGTTCCTTGCAATGAGAATCTCCATCACCTTACTATGAAGGGATGAATGCCATCGAGGAAGGGAATTTTGAGGCCCTAAGGCCTTGGTGAAAGGTGCCTTTAAAATCGGTACACGGCGGTGGGGAGGAGGTGGGTGAAGTCAGAGCAGAGCCAGGTTAGCTGTGACAGTGCAGGATGTGGTCTGTGCCATTTTCTCTGGCTCTGGGAGAAGCAGCACAGCCTTAGCTGCAGTGAGGGAGATGGCAGGGCAGCAGATCTGCTGGCCGAGTCCGTCATCCTCCCTGCCCGGCTCCATCAGCCCCAGGAGTCTCTCCCTGCAGGAGACCCTCCCTCCTGCTCTCCCTGCACACTTGCCCCCTGCAGCCACCAGAACAGTATTTTGAAATGTATGGAAAATGAATTATCGATTGCAGGTGTGCCCTGGTTCAGGGAAGGTAAAAACGAGGGGATGCATTTTCGATGAGGGACGTAATCCGCTTTATGGAACCGATTGTCTTTTGCTCTGCTCCTTCCTTCCCTCTTTTTCTCTCCTCCTGCCCCCTCCCCCTTCCGTGCGCTGGGTAAGAGACAGGCCTGATAAAGTGAGAGGAACAAGATTGGTTTTCTAAGGGCAGCGGGCCCTTCACGATCAGCTAAATCACGGGCTGTCTGGCTCCCTGGCTGGGTGATGACCTGCTCCCCGCGCCGCGGCACCCGCAGCCCCCGGCGGGGGTGGTGATGTGTGCCCGGGCGAGCGCAGGGGGCTGCGCGAAGGTGAAACTGTCATATCGATCTTTTTAGCACTAAAATATGAGCCACTTTACTCCGCTCCCCGATGCTGTGATGTGAAAAATAATAACTCGGATCCAAATTAAAAATATTGATCTCTGGAAGGTGTTGAAAGTAAATAAACACCTTCCGAAGTTTTCGGGTCAGCCAAGAAATGGTATTCAGCAATAAATGTGTCGCCGTGTCAGAATCCAGGGTTCTTGATCTGTTTTTCCTTTTGAATTGATTTTTCATTACTTACTTCCTAAAAGTGTTGGAATTTGGTCCTCCACCGTTAAATCCCAGTGTTTGGGCAAATTATTTCTTTGGGGCTTATGAGGTGCTTCTAATCCACTCGCTCATTGATTGATTGATTTTTGACTCAATAAACTTGCATTACCCTTGCTTTATTTAAGGCTTCCATCATAATTTTTTGTACATTTAGGCTTGACTTTTTTATTTCCTTCTAACAGATGAGCTGACATTGGTCTATCAAACATGTGGGAAAACAATTGCCACAAGGTTAATTTTATTGCTAGCTCCATGCATTTTAAGTAGGTGCCAGGTATTTTCCACTACGGGCTGATAAATTGCCATTAAACCTCTAAAGCATAAGAATGAATAGAAGCACTGTAACAACAACAACAGAAACCCCATATAAATGCATCACATAGCACAAGCATTAAATGGATTATTTTTGCTTCATTGGTTTAACTTCATTTTACACCCAAGCAGAAGAGGAACGCAGTAATGTAATGAGCTCTTTAGCTGTTGCTCTGCTCCCGTGCCAGCCGTGCGAGTCCTGGAGGGGTGGGTCCTGCTGAGTAGGGGGAACAGCAAAACACAGTCACCTGCATTTTCAAAAAAGGCTTTTTCTCTTACAGACTCACCACTTTATTTTTAGATGTCAAAGCACTCTTTAGGAACAGACACACTGATGTTACTGTTCTCTGGTAGCTCCTATGAACATGCTTTTTAATGTTGCTCTAAGAAAGGGCATAGTGCCTGCTCTGCTCCTAAAGGTGACTGGGAAGGAGCTGTGATGAGAATGAGAGTGGCTTCTTTCCTAGACTTAGAGGAGTTTGGTCAATGTTGAAAAAATAAAAGCCCCTTTAACAAATCAATTGTTGCTGTAGAGTCTTCAGTGTGTCCCAGTGTCCAGGCATCAGTGCTCACACCTCTGCACCTTCTGTGCACCTGAGGACATGTTTCACTGTGTTCCCTCCCGAGATTTTCTAGCCTGATGGTTCCAATACAGTGAAGCTCATGCATTTATTACGTTTATTACAAAGATACATGATCAATTAAGAGGAATAAAACTATAGCTTCATTAATTACTTTACAGAGCTGATTGCATTTGAGTCATTGTCCCCTTACCCTGTGTAGCTGTGTTTCATCAGCCAGTTGGTGCTTTTGTCCATGTGTCTTGTTCATGCCCAGAGCCTCCTTGGAATTAACCAACAGATATTTTCAGTCAGATTCTCTCAAATGTATGCATGTGCAGGATCAAAATCTTTGGGGTTCATGCTGCTTTTTTGAACACTTTTTTAAAAGCCTGCATCTGTTTGTCTAGTGCTCATGTAAGACCTGTTCATAGAAACATGCATGTCACCATCTGCTCAGCAAGTACCAACCTAAGACAACTGCCGCAGGCTTTGCATTTTTGATAGATGTGGGGTTTTTTTAAGTGTCATAATTAATAGGGAGGAGGTAGAAAACCTTTACCACTGGTTTTGCTGGGCTGTGCTTCCTCGTACTGGTACCGTTAGTTCACCAGGTCTTGGAAAAGCCATTTTGTAACCTGCAGTGTGTTTTGTGTGCTTCCAGATCATTTGCAATGAGGGGAAGGAAAAACAAAGACAATTAATATTTACTAATGTCAGTCTGGTAAATGCAGTTTGTAGACCTGATGTTCTCCTATTTGTATGTGCTGAATAGCAAAGATCTTGTGTTTGTTTTCAGGGACACCTTTTGACTGGGGGTTAACTGATATTCTTAGAGTTTGTTCATAAAAGGTGCTCTTCAGTAATCATAAAAATGGAAAAGTGACAGTTCTGTAAAAGTGTATGCTATGAAAATGGTAAAATAGTAAAAACACAAATTCAAATGCTCTCCTAGCAAATTAAAGATGGAAAACAAGAAAGAATTAAGAACAGTCTTAAAAATATTGTCTTTTTCCTGCTTAACTTTGCAGTAGTTATTCTGTGGGCATGTCTGATGGCTGTGTCTATCACAGTAGTCACTTAGACTTTTTTCCTTTCCTATTCAGAATTATTTCCAAGTAGAAAAAAGCCAGTATCAGGGGTTTTCTGACCTCTCAGAACAGGTCAGTGTGCCCGGCGCTCCAGGAGGAGCTGGTGGCTGGCAGCGTAACGCCTGCCCAGCCAGGCTCCCTGGCCATGGGGCCTGCAGGGGCACCAGGATCCCACCTGGATCTGGGCCTCCCTTTCAGCTGTCATGGCAAGGTCAGTTTTGAAGAAGGTGCAAACTTTTCCCGGTGATGGAGATGGCTTAGAAATTACTCACTTGAATTCTCCTTTTGCAAAATCACAGCATTGTTTGTTCCTCATTCATTTGCAGAACAGACTGTAAATGATTTTTGATGCAAGCCCAAGTGCAGTGCAATTACATGATCTTACAACAGGTACATTCTTGCAAGGAATAGGACTTGCCTGCTGTTCTAGGTTCAGCCACTGACTTCTGTGGGTCACTGTTTCATCTGCTACTTGTGTGCTCCTTGAAGGAAACATACCCAGGAATGTCAGACCTCATAAAGTCTTCGGGTTTGCTCCTCAGGGAGGCAGCTCCACTGAAACCCAGGGTGTGAGCGGCTGGCATCTGGGCAGTGCCACCTCCTTCTGAAGGGGGCAGCACTGTTGTCCTGAAACTGGTTTGGGACGTTTGGAGAAGAGCAGCAAGACTTGCTGGAGCTTGAGAAAATGTAAGCACTGAAGGACTGGCAATACTGGCTGTGACTGCTCTAGGTAGGAGAACAGGAAAGAAGGCAGATGGAATAAAATTTTCCTCATATCATCTGAAAAAGAGACAAACCAAATTATTTAAATAAGAAAAAAACCCTTAAATTTTGCAGTGGAAGATTCTATGAGCAGGTTATGCAGGGAGCTGTTGGGAATGCCTTAAAGCTGGTCCTACCGTGGCAGCAGAGGACACTTCCCAGGGTCAAATCCCTGTCTTTTTTGTAGTTCTGTTTGAGCTTGATAGTTAAAGAGTCCCACTATGTATTTGGGTATTTATCTCTGTCTTCAAAAATCTTTGTATTTCATTGGCGAAAAGGAGAAGTTTGAATTTCATCATCCTGAAGCCTGATAATGCTGGTTCATTGATCTGGAGAAGCTGCAGTTCAAGAGCATCAGCAGCTGTTGTGCTGGTGTAGCCTTAATCACTCCCTGTTATCCCAAGCAAACTTTTACTGGTTATTATATATATTTTTTTAATTATTATTTTTTTTAAGTCAGTAGCTGTTTAACTATTATTAGCTGTGTTCAGTTTGTCCTTAAAGTTGAGATCTGTATTTTAGCCAGTGTCTTTTAATTCAATTGCTTGTCACTAGACTTTCTTAAAGAGTAAGAAAAATATGTAACTGACATGTTGGCACAGGTCTGACCAAGCTGTGTGGTGGCTGAACCATATATCAAGGGAAAAGACAAACATGATTGAATGCTGTGTCATAGCACCACATGTGGGAAACAAATATTCTGCAAGAAATCTATTGGCGAACAAACTGAAAAATTGTTAAGCTCTTAAAGAGCTTAAAGGCTTGTTAGCATTTTTTGACAGAAAACCACTGAAGCAGTAAACATAAAAAGAAAGAGCAAAAAAGCCCTAATGGCTGATTCAGCATTCAGACGTGTGGGTCTGTTACTCAACGTCCTTTCTCTGTAAGGACACTTGCTTCTCTGCCTGGAGCTGGTTAGGAAGTTTCTTCTGACACCTGGGAGCCTTTTCACTCCATCCTTTGAGAACTGCTCCAATTACTCAATTTCCAGTTGTTAAGAGAAATTATCAAGTCACCTTTTGTCAAAACTAGGAGAGTTTTAGTAAGACAGGGCCTTATTTTTTATAAAATACAGTTTTCCATTGGGTGTTTGGATGTGTTTTGCTGAAGGGACAGAATCCACTGTGCTTGGGACCATCTGCTGCCTCCCTGGAAAGGGTTTGGTTGTCTGAGATGGGTGTCTGATGTGAACACCTTTTGTGTAACCACCAGCTTAGGACAAAGGCTTTCCATCATTCAGATGGAGCCCCCCCTTACTATACATGCTGTAAATGGAGCAAGTATGCACAGTAGGTAAGAAGATCAGATGAGATTAATAATCTATTTATGCACTTTGGTTTTGCTTATCTTCTCACAGATTAACAAAAGGCAAGTAGGAAAAAATTAGCTGATACTAGACATAGTATTAAGAAGAAAAGTTACTCTCAAACAGAACAATCATAAGCATAAATAAATATCAGTGTGCTCCCAGTAATGTTCCTTTGGTTCCTGCTG
>NW_009953207.1:344201-349445 GCF_000747805.2 Chaetura pelagica | reverse complement strand
TTCCCTACCTTCAACAGAAGAGATTTTTTTAGTAATTTTGAATTAATTAATTGTGGGTAAATTTTACTGATGCTTTCTTTATTCTTAAAACACCCAAGATCACTGATAATTAATAAGCTTTGTAAAGCAAACATAGGGCAACATGTGCGTGATAAATGGAGCTGTTACTGTACACAGGGAAACAATTAATGGGTTGCTCCACATGGTCTGATGTCAGTCAGCTTGTCCTACTGGTAACGTGGAGCAGAGAAGCTGTAGCAGAGCCTAGGCAGGTTTTAGATTATGTACAAAGGGAAGGATTCTAGTCCTGTGTTCAGACTGTCTGTCCTCACAGCTAGTGAAGACCCAGCTCCTCCTCTGGCCAGGCAGTTGTGGTCACCTTCACTGAGGGGCTTTCTGGTCTGCAGTGGAAAGGGATCAGTGCCCCCTCCTCTGCTGCACGTGTGGGGAAGGCTGAGGGAAGTGTCTCGCTCCTGCTGGGTTCTCTTACCACCTTCTTTTGAGTGGATGATCTGTTAATCAGCTGCAGAATAGGTGTGGTATCCTGCAGCCTGCACAGATCTAAATTGATTTCTGGTGCTACTTAATGAGTGAATGTTTCAGGATGTCATTGCATATACTGCACTGGTGACAACAGTGACAGTTTCACTGCAGTGTATAAGCAATGTCACTTTGTAGTTCCCAACTTAATTTTTAAACGCCAAAAATAACTGATTTCCTCTTTAAAGTTTCTTGGAGCAAAGTAGTCTCTGACTAACACACACATGCTTGTCGCGCTCTGTGGCAGTAGCCAAGTCTTTGTGCCTGTCACTGACATGAGAAAAGAAAGAATGAAACAGTGTTTGAAAATGCAGGGGAGTCCCAAAGCAGCAGGGGCCTCACTGGTTTGATGTGCTTTTCTGCTCGGTTTTTTGAACACAGCAGTTTGTTTCTGTTGTGATGCAGTAGGTTTGTAATTTAACATTTTCATAATTATCAGAGCAAAATGTAATTAACTCTCAGTCACACTCATTGTGTTGCCGGATTAAAAACAGAAAAACCAACCCATTCAGTACAGTCTCTGAACATTGTCTTCTGAGTTTTGAATCTGCAGCTGCTGTTCCAGGAAAAAGCTATTTTTAATTAAAGCAAGTGGAAGTCAAGGCTTTACTGCTGGCTTTTGCCAGCAGTGCTAGTGTTTAAGGAGTCAGCAAAGGAGCAGCAAGCCTGCAGTGCATGACTCGATCAGTTTTCCTCAATTTTCGTTTCAAAATTCAGTTTGGGCTTTTCTGCTAGAGTTTATGCATTTAACTTAAAACCTTCTATTTAAAGTTTTGGGTTTTTTTTTTTTGGTTTTTTTTTTTAATTTTCTTCATCACTGTGGCAATTTTTAGCCCTTTTAGGGTTCTTTTGACAGTTCAGCTAAGAAGATCTGTGATTTGGTGATTTTCTGATGAAATACTTGAGACACCATAGATGTTTTAAATGTCCTGAGATACATTTTTCTTGAGAGTCTGTGGCAATCTGCAGCCTGCTTTTTGGAAACACTGATTGATGAATTCTGCTGTAATTTAAAAGTTAATAAGACAGGCCTGCATGGATCTGATGCAAGTTATTAGACTTGTAAGGCACTTTAATATATGCCATTTATTATTCAAAGAAGTGCAAGCCAAAAATGTCTCGTGCACTATTAAAAATTCAATGTAATTATTTCAGAAAACTTCAGGAAATGCAAACGGTCAGATGAACTGAATTTATTAAAACAATATCCAGTGACAGGAATGCTGATTGACGCTCTTAGGGCTTCACCTCGAGCTGTAGGTTCCTCTTCCAGAAGGAATTTGTTACTCCTTGTGCTTCCTTTGCAGATGAAGTTTCCTACTGCTCCTTATCATTGAATTAAATCCATGACATGTGGTGTTTACTTTCAGCCAGTCAGACTTGAAATACAAACCAAATCCTGTGGCCATCTCATAAAGTTTAAGGTTTTCCATTATTAAAATCTTCCTTTGAAATAATAAATGACTACAGGCTGTCATGGCAGGGTCTAGAAAGGCCAGCACGTAGAAAGGGCTGAGATTTCATCTGAGTGTAGTTGAGTTTTATAGATCTATTTATGAGATCCAATACTGTAATGATGTAATTTTACTTGTCTAATAAATGTAGCTGAACAAGCAAAGGATAGCAAACATTTCCATTGTGACCAAAATCCTTTAAACTGCAGCCACTTTGATCTTAGAGCTCATGCTATTTAATAAATGCTGGCTATTCTTCTAACAATCACAATTATTTAAAGGGTTTTCAAAAGGGATAGAGCAAATCAAATCAAACAATTACTGTTGTATCTCATTCTGAAGCTAAGTGTATTTTTTATGTGGGTCTTGTTTAGTGTCTCCTCCCAGTTTTCATCCATTATCACAATAATTGAGTTTGTAGCTGGAATTAAATTTATCAAATTGTGTTATCCTCTTTTGAAATTGGATAGGTATCCTGGCAGTGGGAGCTAGAAGTTAATCTGCTTTGCTAAAGCCTCCAGTGGCACAGCGGCAACAGGATTGAGAAGGCTCAAACATTTTCCTGTCACCCTGGACACGATGTAATTTCTCCTCAATCCCTTGTGCAAATAATGACATTTGAATCGAGCATTAACAGGCTTAATTACTTTAAAATTGTCATTTTAATTTACACTGATATAGTATTGATCATACAAGCAGAGATTAAGCTGTTCAGTGGAGCAGATGATGGGGAATTAAACATTAAAGGGTCCTCGTGGGGCTGAGAGGCCGCCCAGAGAGTGCCAGAAGAGGAATGATATTTCTCCGTAATGAACTGGCGGCATGCAGGGACATGAATCTTTGGCCTACTGGAAAAAGGGAAATAATGGGGTTTGGGAAGCATTTGCAGGTTATTCATTCGCTGCCATGCACCAATTCTCCAGTGATTCATCCACCCCACCAACATTTATTTATCTAGCAAATTCAGGAGCTCTGACCTTTCTGCTAAGTACATTTAACATAAGACGGAGTGAAATATTTCAGGTGTAACTTTTCACAAATATTAGTTATTGTTTCTTATTTCTGACTAATATTAAACACAGTTATTTAATCTGCCATACATACTGGTGCCCATTTGCAGGGCTCATGATGAGGAGGGCATGGACTTCATAAAAAGATCCTAGTATTGTGGGACTCAATGAGGTCTTCCAAAGTCCTTGACCTCATTTAGTTACAGCCTGATTTTCTTCTTTGGTAAACCCAAATTAAAGTTAATTTAAAGCAAGTTGACACGTGTAAGTGAAAGATTATACAGCCTGTAATAGTAAAAATGACAACTAAGCCTTGCAAAACCTCTAACCTAGGAATGTCACCACTCTTGTATGCAGTATACTTCAAAAGTTCACAAAGTTATCTGGAGTAATTTAAGGCAAACATTTTCATTCCAGTGATTTGGATTTGTATGATAATTTGTTGGAAATGTGTTTAGAAAACAAATATTGCTATTTTGATAATTTACTGTTTAAAATTCAAAATTAAATGTGGATGCTAAATGATACAAAACAGATGTTGTGTTTTTATATATAGCAACTAAATATTTTAAATGTTGCTGTCTTGAAGTAGTAGGCTAATTTTCCTCTGTGCCTTATGTTTTCATTTTATCAGGGAAAAATCTAAAAGTAGTATGCCAAAGCAGGACATCACATGAATCAGATTACTTGCAGTCATTACAATTTAAATAGTGTCTCCTTTCTGAAAATTGACATTTACCTGTTTTAGAGAACATAGGGCCAGATCACAGCTCATTGACTTGAGATATTAAATTCTGTTCTGTTCTGTACGTATGTAAATTCCTGAGGAAATCCATTGACATTGATGCCAGCTGTGGGGTTTGTTAGTGTAGCTTTCTTAGGATGTAATTTATCTTGCTTGTAATAAAGGAACTGTTACTTAAAAGTTATGAGGATGATGCAATGTGAGAAATCGAATGTTCTTGTTGCTCACATTTTTTTGCACGTGAAACAGGAAAATGCTTTGAAAAAAATGTAATCTATTGCTAGATACAAAAAGGCATGGGCTTATGGTTCTGAAATACATCTCGGTGATTTCTGTTTGTTGTGTTGTTTTTTTTAAATCCTTCTTTGATATCTAAGGAAAAATGTTTATCTTTTTGATCAAAGGGTGTTCTGATTGTTTTTTGTGTGGAAGGTTTTAGGCTGAGGCACATACTTGTTTGCTGTGATCGTTTTCTTGTGGTTCTGGCTGCTAGGGTTGGTCTAGTAGCTTTTGTTTGTAACTATTTCTATTTTCAGTGATTATTTAAATTGTCACACATTTGCTGGGCTTTTTTTATGTAGTGGAATTTATTTACAATCCTGCTTTGGGACTGCTGCTCACTTCCAGGTGCTGCCCTGTGCAGGGCTCCACCACTTGCAGTGAGGGGGATGAGGGGCTGGAGTTGGCAGTGCCAGGGGGAAGGGTGGCAGAGCTGGAAGGGTTCAGTCTGCCTGAGGGGAGGCAAAGGAAAGGGGCAGGCAGTGTTTGGCTGAGGAAGGGGCTGTGTGCTGTAGGGAAGGCAGCCAGGAAAGCTGCTGAAGCCTCGCAAGGGCTGTGTGTGTTTAGACAGAAATGTCCTTGCACATCCCAGGACAGGGCTGGCTGGCATGCACAGGAGCCTGTGCAGAAACACTGCTGTATGTTTCAGTTGGTTTCAGGATACTTTATATTTCCAGTGTGAGCCATGTACATGGAGTAACATAAAAATAATGCCGTTGGAGTAAAGTTAGACTGAATCATTTTTTCAGCAGTTTCTATTTTCAGGAGCATGTTTCTGGTTGGCCAGATGCAGTGTGTACGTGGTGCCTCCCAGTTCTGCGCCCACAGCCCAGCTCACCTGCTGGTCTGCAGGGCACTGCCGGGAGCGGCTCCTCTCCCCAGGATGCTCCCACCTTCCCTGGGCGCTGCTGCTCGAAGCCTGGGAGAACGAGCCTGCAGCTCCCCTGACACACTCAGAGGAATGGATGGGTGGTGGTCCTGAGGGGATAGGGGAGCTCCCCTCTGAGGAGTCTGCTCCTCCCCTCTCTGGGGTTCATTCCTCCCCTCCCCGGGGCTCCCTCCTCACCGCGTCCGCACGTGTTGCCGATCCAGGTCGCTCCCTAGGTGGGCTGTGTTTCTGCCAGAGGAAGGTAACAGTCCATCTCCAGTTCTTCAGCAGGCTAATGTATCACTGCAGACACTGATACAGACATCTGAAATATAATTAAATAGCAGG
>NW_009953207.1:333177-343575 GCF_000747805.2 Chaetura pelagica | reverse complement strand
CAGGAATGCTCTATTGGTCTAAACAAGACAAAGCATGGAATGGGTTCATTTGACTTGAAACATGTAATTAGCATAACCCTTCTGGATGCTTGTTTTATCATTTGCAATATAGTAAAAGATTGATTATTGTACTGTACCTTTTGAATTTCATTAATTGAATTGTTTTGTCCACTTGATTAATACGTTGCCTCAACCCCAGAATAATCAGATTAAGCTCAGTTGCCTTGTTCCTTTGACTTGTAACATTCCTATTTCCATACACTAACTTTTCGCTAAGGCCCCATGTAAATTGGTCTTTGGTGCATTTTGTGGCCCCAGATGTATTTCAGCATACATCCATTCAGGAATCTCTCCTAGTGGTGCAGAATGGGTATTTTGCAGTTTGCATGTGTTCTGTGAGCTAATTAACCACTGTCTTTTAAGTTTAAACAGTGAGGGGGTAGGCTATTTTTCGCTACAGTTCCTTTGACAAATCAAGTGTCTGGTAGCCAGGTGTGTTAGTCTTCCAGGTATTTTAGGTGTTACTTCACGTCATGGATCCCCAGTTTTGAATGTGTGAGCCGTAAGACTTCTTTTAAGGGTAGTCTTATTTTCTGAACAAACCAGATCATGCAAAAGACTAGGCCTTGCTCTTCTCATGAGTTAATATAAAAGGATTTCACTTGTGCAATAATGTTTAACACTCACTTGTTTGACCCATCAGTTGTCAGCTGCCTTAGGTCAGTGACATCCCAGCAGCCAGACGGGTTTTGTTGCGCTGAAATCAACTGGTCCTATTTCAAGGAATGCTTCTTTTTGTTGAACAAATCCATTTTAAGATATTTAGGTGTGAGTCTGTTTATTGAATCTTTCTGAAGTCCAGAGGAGCTAAGGGAGGACTAGGACAGGGTCTGGCCATGCAGAGCCAAGGCTGCGCCGTGGTGCTCGGAGGAGCTGCACTTACCGGCTGGCCAGAGAGGAACAGAGACCACTGCTTGCAGAAATCCCTTTGGGAGAGCTACAGCTCAGTTGTGAGGATTCCAGGCATTGTTTCACTTGAAGCTGCCATCATCTGCGTGGCACAATGAAAGCTTTCAAGTGTGAAGGCTGTGTTGTGTTCTCGCCTTACCTCACTTGCTTCCCATTTCTTGGGAAAGGAGGATTTGCTACTTGATTAGGGAAATTTAGACTTGGTAAGCAACAGCTAGGGGAGTAGAAGTCAGGAAGAGTGCCACATATTCCGTTCCTCTGACTGAGAACCATGTAGAAATAAATGGTGTTGCAGATTTTGTTGCATTTTCTAGGCTGTGTGATGAGGCAGGATTGCTGCCCGTGGGAAGCTGTGCAGCAGTGCCTGGCAGCCCTCAGGACAGGCAGGAGCACCAGCTGCTGGGGATGAGCCTCCTCTGGTAACTGCTGCAGCTCCACAGCCCTGGATTCAGTGTTTGGTTAGAGTCAGGCAGAATCCAGCAGCTGTGCAGCTGCAGGCACCATCCAGCTGGAGCATTTCGTTGAAATACATGTTCCTGGATAGATGCAGTCAGGTCATTTGTTGTGCAGAACAATGTGGGATGGAACTGGTACCAAAAGCAAACTGCTCCCGAGTCAATGAAGGAGAGATCTCCAGATAAACCATCCTAAGCTGTAAGCTTAGGAAAGCATAGAGACTTCTGTTCAGGAATGATTTATTGTAGGCCTTAGTATCCTGTAAAAGAAAGATCCCAGGAGCAAGGGATGATACAAGATCATTAAACAAAAACAAACAAAAAATATCCTTCCAAAATTAAAGGTCTGCAGAAGGGAAATCCACAGCTGATTAAATGTCAACTGGCACTACAGGAGGTGTTCTTTCTGTACAGAATATAATTAAACAATTTGTCTAAAAACTATATTGTATATGGCTTCTATGGTGCTAGGTTCCCAATGAAGTGAAATATGCTCTTCCTGGGTGGAAAGGAGGCAGGGAAAATTCCAGGTGACTCCGTGTGTGCACAGGCTCATTCCAGATAGTAAACTGGAGACACAGTTATACCAGTTTCTGCTAAAATGTTTGTGGAGCCTGATAGGAAAGGAGGGAAAGAACAAATGCCGTCTCAATCTTCATACCATATGGACTGGAATCTAGAGGAATCGTTTTCCAACAGAAGGAAAATTCCACTTGTAAAATGGGCTAAGGCAAGGGGTGCTCAAGGAATACAAATGCAGAGTAAGAAGAGGGAAAGTTAACAGGAGATCAGAAATACTGATGGGAAAAGGACCCTTTGTTATGAGGAAAGAGCCTCTGCTCTTTTAGCCATTTCAGAGGAGTTTCCTTGGCTGAAACTCTCACACAGCAGTGCCCCAGGGAGCACATGCATCTGCCTGTCCCACCTGGCAGAGTGCAGCCACTGCTGGGATCATCCCGACATTTCACTGCAGTTCACTGATGGGTGCCAGGAGCTCCGTGTACCCCTAGACTGTTGAGAGCCTGTGACAAGAGAGTGAGTTGGGTTTGGGGTTTTTGGTGCATCTCTGAACCTTTTGACAACTTTTCCACTCCTTAGGTCTGGAAGGGAGCACACACTGCAATAAAAGGCTTCTACTTTGGATCTTTCCCCGCAGAAATCTGGCTAGAGGAAATCTATGTATGCTACATGTAGAGTCTATATATATATACACACACACACACAAATGTATCAATAGATCTAAAAAGCACATGAACATTCAAACTAGCTTAGCAACAAAATGTGAATGAAACATAAACTTATGTTTCAGAATTAAGATTTAAGTTTTGGTCTACCTGGGTCAATGTTTGAGGTCACTAAAGTGTTTGAGTCATTGAACTTTAAGACTGCATTCATCACAGCTTCCTAGACTAATATAAATTTCTTCCCATTAAGTCAATAAGCATGGTTACATCAGACAGCAGTTCTGTCTAGGAAGTAAGATTAATGTCCATCATAAAAGTGACATGAAGAGACAACTTGTTTGATTTATATGGACTATTTTTGTCTTCTCAATTTTAAAATAAAATTCAAGTTATTACTTCTATCAAGATAGAGGTTTTCTTTCTCCCTTCTACTGTTACTAAATCATTCTTTCAAGTGGTAGCTTCTTTTTAATTCAAGTAGGAGCCTGTAGGAGGAAAACCTCCACCTGTAAATGGACTAGCAGTCCAATTGACTGATACTTTTCACTTCTTTGGAAGACCTGTTTTATTGGGGTTTTTTAATTAGGTTTTTTTCAGGCTCTTTAATTTATCTGTTGCTGTTTTTGATAAGAAAGCACATTCTTTTTTAAAAATGGAAATCGATTTCTGTTTATTTGTTTTCAAATTCAGATGTAAAATGGAGTTTTCCAGGCATTAACTCTGTTGAAAATTTTAGTGAAGTCAGGCCTCAGCTGCAGGTTTGGAGGCTCTTAGTTCTCATCCCCCATGCTGCCTTCTATCAAATTTTGTATGATCAAAAAGCATATTACAGGCCATGAGCTTGTTTTTACAGAGGTCTTTTTGTTATTGGTGGATCAGCTTTGCAAAGTGCCTGTTCTTTAAATGCTTAAATATATTCTGTTTACTGTTTGCTAGCTCAAAGCTAGAAAATAATGATAATATGGTGATGCTAGCAAAGCTAAAAATAAGTATGAGCTAGGCAGTGGTGACAGACTAGTAAATAAGTAATCCTATGCTCACTTTTCATATGTTCTATAGAGATATTTGGTTTTAATTTTTTAATCAGGCATGGGTATTCAAAATGCTGCTTTTGTAGGAAAAAACCCCACAGACTAGGATGGTGAGCCTTTGTCCTGAACCAGGCAAGACAGCAGACAAGATGTATGTGCACAGATCAAGATTTATTGTATGAAATGCTGGGGTCTTAACTCTTCTAAGTAGAAGGCGCAAGTACAGACAAATTGTAGTGAAATTGGGAGATTGGAACAGAAGTGTAAGTTAGAATGCAAAAGGTATCTTAACAATAACATTTACTACTTGTAGTTAGATCAAACAATAAAGGTTAACTGTTATTGTGGTGGCAACTTATTATCGAGTTTTATACTAGGCCTATAACATTAATTATCAATTTTAAAGGATTCTATAATCTTAAAATTTAATTATAAAAATTACTTAATATTAAGTTTGGTAATAAAGACAATAAAGGAGTTAATATCTCTCACCCTTGCCCAGCCACAGCTGGTGTCCCTGGGTGGGTCTTAATTCTAGAGCATTAATCTCTCTGGCAGATGTCCCTGCTGGAGAGGAGAAGGTCCAGCAACCTCCTGGGAAGGTGTATGGCAAGTCTCCCTGATCAAAGATGGCACCAGGCTTTTATTGAATTGACTGCCATATCTCAAAAATCTCTCACTGGAGAACAAAAAGAAAACAGTGGAGAAACCCACAAAGGCCTTGTTCTCACCAAACAAGCTCTTCTGTTTATCTGTTCATTCTTGCTTTATCTTCATTTCAGGCCTGGTTGTGTCTGGGCTGGGCCTCATGTTCTTCAACACTGCAGAGCATCTGGTGTTATGAACTTGGCCTCCATTTGTACCTTTCAAGGTTGTTTCCAGCTCAGACCTTCCCAGGCTCTTTCTTTTCCCATGGGAATCTTTCCACTACAGGTCTGGGCCTGCAAAACTGAGAGGAAAAAAAAGCAGCTGAATCAAGTAGGGAAACCGAGGCAGGCACATGAAGAGATGGAGTGTCCTGCTACAGCCTTTGAGCACAATCGTGTTGTTTCTGGCACAGCACCATGAGTTCCTTTGTGGCCACTCAGTAAAAGAGCTGAAGGTTCACCAGAGACTTTGAAAGGTAAAGCATTAATGGAAATGCTGAATTACAGCTCCAAGCAAGATACAGCAAACATACTTCTGACAGTTTCTTTCTAAACTGTTTGTGGTGTTTTCTCTGTGAAATTAGCTTCTGCAGCGGGGACAGTGGCATGCTTCCAAGTTCCTACTGCCATGAAGCTGGATTTCTGCTTCAGGATAAATCACAAGCTGGCGTGCCCAGTGAGGTGGCAGATTAAGGCACATTCATCCTCAGGCCTTGTTCATCTCAGTGCTCTCCCCAGTATAAGTAGATCAGAAGGTGTGAGCCAGCATTTACTTTCTTCTGACTATTTATCTGAGGTCTGTCTGATCGAGGGAGAGCCTCACAAAATGAATTACCTGCTTCCAAATAGAGCATCAGCAAGTGTTCTGACCTTGATGAGCAGAATTCTGGTATGTCTTTTATTAGCATAAAGGAATGTCTGTGGGATTTCCATGTTGAGAACATGTCCTTGCTGGAGACCAAGCCTTTGCCTAGTTTTTGTTTCTCCCTGTCTGTGCTCTGAGACCTTCAGGTCTCCCAGTTTAAAAACAAGGAGAAAGCAGTAGAAATAGGCCATAGGAAACCTCTGATTATTCTGACTCTTTAGAATGATGAGACCAAAGAGCTTTAACAAGTTCTACTGTTTGCTGATTGTGTTACCAGTGAATCAGTGGGTGACAGTTCCTAGTTTCTTCTTGAGTAATTCACTTTGCTCCGTGGCTTGTCAGAATTTACAGAGAAACATGTTCTTGTCATCAGAGCAGTGGGACCTGCATGTCTGTAACAAACTTCATGTAAGTGTGCTAAAAATCTTTTTAATTAGTCAGGAACATGTCCCATTAAAAATATGATTAGCTTAAAGCATTATACCATGTCAAGCAGGTATTTGTACAGTTTGAGATCTGGATATGGCTGTTTTGGGGGGGTATAAGGAATGTCAGCATTTTATTGAACTTCACACCTAGGCTCTCCACTATGCCAGGAGTTTGCAGTTGGTCCCAACCAGAGCAGTGGGACCTGCATGTCTGTAACAAACTTCATGTAAGTGTGCTAAAAATCTTTTTAATTAGTCAGGAACATGTCCCATTAAAAATATGATTAGCTTAAAGCATTATACCATGTCAAGCAGGTATTTGTACAGTTTGAGATCTGGATATGGCTGTTTTGGGGGGGTATAAGGAATGTCAGCATTTTATTGAACTTCACACCTAGGCTCTGCACTATGCCAGGAGTTTGCAGTGGTGGTCCCAACATTTACTTTAATTCTGCAAATCTGAGTACAAGCAGAGTACTTATAAATGTAAAAAAATGTACCATATTATTGAAATATTTAAAATCAATTAAAGCTTTTCTGTAATTGTCCACAGACATTGCATGCTCCAGTTGAATGACAGTAGGTAATTTGTAAACTGTTCGTGTTCATTGTTGGCCATCTCTTAGAATTGATTGTCCTTTAATTAACTTATATCCATCATGCATGTAATGTGATTCCCAATAAGAATTACAGAACTGTAATTGAAATTGAAAAGTTCTGAAAGGTAGCAATAGAAATAATATGTATTATACATGCGCATACTCCTTCCTACGTAGACATTCTGGAGAGATTTTAATAACAAGGCAGGTTTTCCACATGATTTAGTTATCAAGTGACTTGACTGAGTGTTTAGATTAGAAGAATATAATTTGGTTTATTTAATAAAGAAAAGCTTTACATCTTTATGTCCTTATTGATTTGCCAATACTATTTAATGAGTTTAATTCACAGAAGCTACATTAGTCAAAATACATCTTTTGGATTGGCAAATACAGCCTTATTTTGAAAATAAGACCACTTGAAGAAAATGCTAAGCATAGTTTAAAATGAATTATTGCAAAGTATTGCTCCTAAATGTACATGAAGAAGTGCAAAATGGCAGCAGGCATTCTGTTATTTTAGATATTATTATTGTACATCATTTCAGGGAAATTACATTCTTTTCAGTAATCCTAGTGTTTTCTCACGTTCACTAAACCAAATCTGCTGGATGTGTTTTCATTTATGCTGTTATTGCAGTTTGCATGCACTGAAATATTTTTGTACTATTCTTCCTAACTCCATTTTCAATATGTTTAATGAACTTCAACAGAATAAGCTTAGTTATTTATATTGTTGTTGCTTTGTTTTATATTGTTGTACCTTTATGGAATCAGTGCAGCCTGTGGTGCCAAGGGTGCAAGGGCCTCTAATACCTTATCCCAGAAATCCCATTGCTCTTCTTTCCAGTGAAGTGAAGCCTGTCAGGAATGCTGGGTTTGTTCCCTTCCTTACTCCTCTGTCTCACCTGGAATGGCAACGTGTGGAGTTAGTGCAGAGTCCTTGCCCTGGACCGTTTATGTGCTCAGGCTTTCTGGCATGTAACACGTCCACTTGTTAATACCAACTCTAGTAATAGCACTGAATAAAAGTGAAATATGGGCTATTCTTATTGTATTTCTTGTTCACTATATGAATACTGTATCACCAATATCTGGTGATATAAATAAGCACTGAAAACCTTTTTAGTGGTGTTTTTAAAGATTTCAGATGTTCTCTACATGTTACAGTGAAACCTGAGGATACAGGCTGAGGGAGGGTGCTGAGAAGAGGGTTACAAGTGCATTCCCCTCAGCCCAGGCACCGTTGCTGTCACACTCAGGATTTCTCCTGTGTGTGTCAAGTAGCTGCTATTTTGCTGTCCCATGCTCGAGTTTCCAATATGATTGCAGTGGACAAAGGACAGGACAGTGTGGGGTTTCTACCCTGTGATCTGGAAAGGCCCTCAGTGAGGTATGAACGGGGTGGAGCAGGTACATGGTGCTGCTGATGGAGCAGCTTGGGCACCGCTGTGGACGTGGCGACCTGCTCCAACAGGGCCAGGAGCCGAGCAGGGCTGGTCCCTGGGAGCAGGGCTGGTCCCCGGGAGCAGGGCTGGTGCCCAGGAGCAGGGCTGGCTCCAGGGCTGGCCCCACGGGCTGCAGGGCTGGGGCTGTGCTGCCACAGGCCAGGGACCAGCAGCTGCTGCTCCTCTGCGTGTGCTGCAGCCTTGTTGGGATCCGGGAACACCCCTTGGAAAGGCTGAGGGGAAGCAAGGTAGGTGTCCAGGGACAAGTCATGGAAGGCTACTCCTTGCTGAACATGGAAGAGAATGGTAAGCAGGCCTTCTGTGCAGGACAGTGTTCGGGTGGTTTTCACTTGACCCCATGGTTGTTTTCTCTCACACGGCTGGTAGGCTTGAGCTTCCTTCTGGCTTTGACTTGTGGTGGCTTCAGCACTGCCAGCTGCAGCTCTCCTGGGCTGCAGGAGTCTGCTGTAACAGGGCCTTGACTTTCTGGGGCACTACACTTCTGATGGTGTGTCTGCACGGGTACCAGACCTCTGCGTGTGGGCCAAGAGCACCAGGGTGGCACAGTTTAAATTATTACTCCTGGCTTCTCAGCTGGCTTGTGCAAGAACGTGAATCTGGTAATTTCAGTGTCCTCCAGGTTGATGCCCTTGCAAGAAGCTGTTCTCCCCCTCAAACCTGTGTCCCTTTTTTAAGGCTGTCTTGTTACACTGCAGTTCATCTTTGTTATGGTAATTTAAAAATTTAACAGGTTTATTAATCTTGCAGAATTTATTACAGTAAAACATGAGATATTATTAAGTTGCTATTGTATGAAGCATTTACCCTCGCTGTTGGAATGACTTGTCCTCTGCATTGGCAGACACAGAAACATTCATTTTGTTTCCTAATTAGGAGAGCTGCAATCAGGAACCATGACAGAGTTCAGCTCCTCAGTGTACGGCATGCCAGGTTCCATAGTGCAGGCTTTATAAAATTCTCTTTAATTCAGGAACAGAATATCATTAACTTTGTAAGTGGATGAATACAATGGACAAGCAATTTAATTAACTTCTAACATTGGATGTTGGACAGGAGACAAAATGAAATTATGCACATATTTCTTATGCAGGCAGTCAACCTTGAAAGGGGCTTGATTGTGATGGGTCAGACAGGGGGACAGCTTTGTCCAATTATTTGATGTTTAGTCCTAGAATATGAAATTTGAAATTTGGTACTTTGTAAATCAATCATCTCTTATTTTGAGGCAGTTACAAAGGTTCTTTGAGATACAAAACAACCACCAGTGACTGTGACATGCTAAATACGACCTTTTACCACATGGTACTTTCCTCTTCGGAGATGACCTGTATAATAGTAAATGAAATGGGCATTGATGCTTCCTCATCAAATTGAATTTGCCATCCTGAGTGTATTATGTAAGAATATATCAATGAAATGCTAAATTGATTTAAAGTTTTTAAAATTAAAATTATTTAGAGCCAAGTAAATGTGGCAAGAGTCATCCAGCTTACCAGTTTCTTATAAAATGAAGCCTTTTTTTTTTTTTTTTTTTTTATGTTTTAGTAGAAGAAAAATCTGGTGAGATGTTAAAGACCCAGCAGTCTGTCCCATCTGCCCAGAAGCTGGGCAAGCTGCACCCCAGCTGCAGTAGCCCTGCCCAAGACAAACCTGCCTGGTGTGGGGCAGGTGGGAGGGCTGGTGGTGCTGGGAGCCCCACTGTGCCAGGGCCCATGTCTGGCTGGGTGGGCTGGGCCTGCCAGGTAGGGGACACCTCTGCATGGGACCTAAAGTGCTGACAGAATTGCCCAGGGTTTCTTGCCAGGCTCACGTATGCCTGTCAGGTTTTGCCTTGGAACTAGCCAGGATTTTGGCCCCTTACAGCTTCACCCTGCTGCCCTCGCAGGTCAGAGTGATGTTCCCAGTAGGATGTTTGTTCTGTCTGCATGGTTATCAGGTGCCTGTAACTAGTCTAGACTAATGTCTGTTCGGTCTGAAGCTGCTTTGTCCGGTGTTGGTGTTGCTCTTCAGCCTAAATAGTTCTTTCCATTCCCTGGTGCTACCCTTCATCTGCATCTCATTCCCTTTGTTTCACTGGGATACTGCATCAGCCTCTTCCAGCCACATTAGGACAGGATCTTCTCTAGCCCTGGTGGCCTTTTTTCAGTGTGGTCAAACCTTTTACTTGGGAGATCAGAATAGCTAACCTGGTTCCAGATCATGGCCGCTCATGGCACCCTTTGGCTGCTGTAGTGCCTTTTACATCAGGCTGGTGCTCCAGCCACTCCTGCCTTTGCCAGCCCTGCATCCCTTTGGTGTTCACAGCACATGCCCGAGCAGCACTGGGAGGAGAGGAGTGCATGGGAATGAGGAACAAATTTCCAGAAGAGGTGAAGTGCTACTTAGGTCTCTGTTGCTATTGGTTACAAAAATAACTGTGGAATAGAACCTGGAATACAGCTTGGTTCTTTAAAAATAACATCCTGCACTTTTGTACAATCTTCTGCAGTCTGAGACTCAAGCTCAGTTTCTCTCCATTCATGAACTGTTACCAAATCCACTGGATAAATCTGGCTGCTTGTACAATATTTTGAGCTCTGCTTGTCAGTAACTTGAAACTGCCTGAGGAGTAGTTTTGGCACTTCTTGATGTTTAACATGGACATACCTGTTAGGTATTTAAGTATTCAGCTGTGTATCTCCTTTAAGGTGTACTCCTGCTTACCCTGTCTGCTGTGCATGCGGATAGAAATGAGATTTCTCTCTCTCTCCT
>NW_009953207.1:331116-332954 GCF_000747805.2 Chaetura pelagica | reverse complement strand
GGTGTTGAGGGCAGTGCAGGGTGCCCCGTCCTGCTGCGGAGGCGCTCGGACACTCCGTGCAGTCTGGGACACAATTCGGAGCGTGGCCCTGGATCCCAGCTCAGAATCCTGGTGTGGAGCCAAGCTGTGTGCCTCTTATCCTGATTGGGGCCTCCAGAGTGCTTGGGTAATAGAAATATTAAATAACAGTGTGATTAATGACTCTGTGAAGATTCTACTCTGAGTTCAGGAATACTGATAAGTGGCCTCTTTTTTAACTGTTCAGCACACATACACTTCCCTTAACTCCTGTTGGCTCCTTGTTCTATCAGTAATATTTGTTTTATGAATAAGAACCTCAGTTTTATATTTTCTTTAATTGAATTGATTGGTAATTAAAATGTTAGATTTCTGTGAAAGGTATCAGTATGAAAAGTGATATTAAATACCCTTTGTCAATGTGGTAGGTCATATATGGATGATTAATCTATTTACCAGACATATTCATACATAGCTCAGTTTTTGAGGTTTTTTTTCTTCTTAAAGTTTTTTTTCTTCTTAATTAAAGAAACTTAAACCAGAAATTAGCAGAGGTAGATCATGTTAGCTGGAGATCACTTATTTTGTTTATCTTTGGGAAAATGAAAACTCCTGGGACTCTGGGTTTTTTTCCTGAAAAATATCCTATTGATGGTTGCTGTTAGCAGAGAGACCTGAGGTATCCACAAAAACTAGGTCTGCAAAGTTATTTTTTTATGATAGTTTATTGATTAAGCATTTGAATGACTTGAGATTTAGATATCTTAGAACTTTTAAAACCATTACTGCAATCTGCCATGTAGACAGGTCTCAACCTTTTTAGAAACCTAAACAGATAAGCCCATTTGAAAACGCCTGAATTTTGGCAATGAGTCCAGAAATAAGTAGTACAAGCTATAAAATGATACATAAATACTAATGAATCAGTTGTTTCCTGAACTATGTGTAATTCAGCTGTGATAAAGAAAAAAAAATATCAGATTTTCTTTTTTAATTATTTTGAATTTTTTAGTGGTAAATTTGTAATAACTATTCATCTTGATGGTTCAATTGTCACACTTCAAAAAACTGTTCTAAAGCAGTAAGAAGGAAAAGAGAAATGCTTTAATGAGAGTAGCAGATGTAACTAAGCAGGTATTTTTCACGCAGACCAGGTTACAGTACACAGAGAGTCTTAAGTTTGTCACTCAATATTTGGAGCCCACTCACTTGTACACTTTATTAGGTGTAATTATTCAAGTACTGTTGAAATGAAGCCTGCACCTGTGTCTGAGATAGGGTGGTGTGTAATGGCCTGGCTGGGCTGGGGCTCTGCAGGTTGGCAGAGCAGGCCTGCTGGGGAAGCTCAGTAGCAGCTTAATTGTATGTGCTTTAGCTGATAAGTCTGATTCAGGAAATGATAAATTGCTGGACGCCTAATTTGTTTGCAAATAAAAAGTGATAGACTGGTTTATAATTAGTTGATCTGTGTGCCCAGCCTGCTTTTTTAACCTTAAATGAATAATAGATGTTGGTGTTAATGCAGCCCTGCAGGGTCCCGTGCCCTGGGAAGGGAGCTGACAAACGCACCTGAGCAGGGCTGGTGCTTTGCAGTGGCTGCCGGTCGCTGCTCAGGTGTGCTGGGCCAGCCCGCCTGCTCCTCCGGGGGTCACAGCGACTTCTGGAGGGCAAACCAAGGGCGGGTGTTTTCCCCAGGGGCTTCACCTGCCACGGAAACGCAGGGGAGCCCGTGGCTCGTGTCCCAGCACCGTCCTAGAGCCGTTTGCCCGAGCCGTGTGCGGCTGGTGCGGCGTGTGCCGCGGGGTGCCGGGGTGCGGGGT
>NW_009953207.1:326521-330974 GCF_000747805.2 Chaetura pelagica | reverse complement strand
TAGTTTATATTTTTAACTGCTGTTAGCAAAGCAGGCAGGGAGCGCACAGCCCGCTGTTGACACACGGCAGCAGATAAGGGCTTCCTGCCCGCCCCGGCGTTCCCTGAGCCGCAGTGATAGGGCAGGTTAAACATTGCAGAAGTTGGGCTGAACTTTGGCTTTAAATATTCATTAAAGCTCATTATGGATTTTATGACTGCATGAATTACGGTTTGTGTGTCATCATTGGCAATTTATTTCAAATTTATTTAAGGCAATCTTTATATATTAGCTTTATCACATTCGGTGAGGTAGTGCAGCAAGTGTTTACTCTTTACAGTAATTAAACTTCTATTCAGGTATTTCCTTTATGCATTAAATTTCCACTGTTGAAATGACGTATTTTAAAAAGTAATTATGCCAATTAGCTGTTAAAAAATTAGCTGTTTAAATCTTCAGGCTTTTGTGGCAAGATGTCTGCGTAATCAAAGGAAGTGTTTTTAATAATGCCAGATGTGTCGTCCATCAGAACCAATTTGTTTGCCTTGCCATCAGTGTCAGCCTTTCCAGTTCAGTCTCAGCACAGAACAGCAAAGGAAATTTTCAGTGTTGCACTGCGTGTCATTCTGGAGCCCAGGTAAAAGCAGTGAACGTTTCACTTTAGTCTCTCGGCAGTGAGAAGGGACGTGGTTTTTCCTCCAGAATACACATGTTGGGGGAGGTACAAAGCTCTTCTTGGTTAAGTGAAGTTTTGCTGCCTGTTTCTGCAGCTGGCAGCTCAGTTCCGCACACACACACCTGGTCAGAGCGGTCAGGTACTTCTGCTAGTCCTGAAAAAAGGCATTTTGTGAACAAGAGCATTGCCCTGAGACAATTGCCTGGCCTTTTCACCCAGTTCCTGCGTGTTTCTGTGAGAGCCCTTCTCACAAAAGCCTTCAGGGGCCAGGACGTGTTTGACTGTGTACTCTACAGTTGGTGGATGTGATACCAGAATGGTTTCTAGGAGTTCACAAAGGACATCTTCCCTTGTCTGCCTGTAGGATTTTGCATGCAGGTCTAACTGTTTGATTTTAGGAGTGTTAAAGCAAAGCTGTTTAGTTTTTAACGTGTGGGGGAGACAGAAGAGTAATGTGCAGTTTTGACATCCTCATGCATTTCTAAGCTACTTGACCAAGTTAAAACTGCTGTTCTTGGTGACCGTCCTGCCTGACTTTTCACTTTGACACTTTCTGCTGTTTAAGTTAGGGGTGTGTGTATGTATATATTTACAATGCTTAAGATCCTCTGTGAAGCAAAACATGAATAAATGCGAGCAGAGTCTCCAGCAGTGACTGTGGTATTTCCTCATGGCCACGGGCATCACTCTGAGCTGTGGTTGTACTTACAAACACACTGGGTGACTCCAATGGAGCCGTTCCTGGTCAGTCAGCTCCTGGCATTGGTAGCCGGGTCAAAAGCTGACAGGCTGATAGTCCAGAGAATTACACATGTGGTCCCTGTCACCACCCCAGGCCAGCGCTGCGCTGATCTTCCTGAAGTTTTGGAACCTGCTGGTATTCCTGAATACCAGGGGATTTTGATACACTTACAGACCCAGGGGTTGGCGGGTTGTCCAGATGTTAAGAACTCCCTGCTCTGTGAGCTGTCCGTTCATTGTTCTGCGATGGGGCTGCTGAAATGCAGTTCTCAGGACTGGTCTGTGTGTGCAGGCGATGGGCAAAATCAAGCAGGGGGGACAGGGCTGCTCCCTTCCCTTCATCCTGGGAGGACATGATGCCTAGAGCAGAGCTTGTGCTACCCCCTGTTCCTTTCTTGGGGTAGTGCCACTACCATTTGGGTTCAGAGGGGTTAGCAGGACCATGACCTGCTGCATCTGAGCCTTACTGGTAGCTCTGGCTGCTGGAGAGGTGAGTCAGCAGATCCACCTGCTCAGGGATAACTGCAGCTCTGCCCATGCGAGCCCTGGCAGGGGAGCATTCATCCTCCCTGGCTGGAGAGCAAAGTTAACTTCACTGACCTTCAGGGCATGTTTCAGGCTTCTCCTCTAGCAGGGCTGCCAGAAAGAGGGCTTCAATTGTTGCAGATTTACTGACAGAGATGTAGCAGAACCCGAGCCAGTGAGGTACAAAACCTAGCACATCTTCTGTCGCTGCATTTTATTGGAAGCACCTGCTTACAGATGGCTTAGAATTTGTGCTAGCAGCAGAAGTAATCCATTTAAACAATCTTTACACTGGAACAAGTAATAGTTTTCTTTCTTTATATTAGTGTCTTTAAAAAGTTGAACTGTTTGGGGTGGTTTATAATTTGTGATGTGTTTCTGTATTTTATTACTTAGCTACTGTGTGTACTGCTGCTGCTGTACCTGCCACTACTTCTTTTTCCAAAGACTATTAAAATTGTAAATACAGAAATAATGCGAAGTTCTAGAGTTTTAGTTAATATAATTAAACTCTATTGTTAAACTGTCATTTTATGATATATAAATTGAATTAACATAATCTCTTCAACAAAAGGGCCTAGGCATTAGGCCCTGAAAATAAGTTTGTTTTTTTTCTTAAGTTTCATTGTGTTAGGGCAGTGAATTATAACTGCACTCCATCATTTTTACAAGTGAACATTTATGTACATAAACCTGATTAAGTCTGTAACAATGCAGAAGATAATGATAGCTGTAATTTCCATTCCATTATGGCTTTGCTTCTTTTCAATGGCGTGTATGGAATTACAGCCAAAGCCTATCTTAACTTTAGTAGTATCAGTTCCTGAAGCTGTGCAGTGTTCCTTAAGCCCTATCAGAGACTGTGTGCACAATTAGTTGACTCCCAGTGCTATAAATGTAGACTATCAAACTGTACTTCTGCTGCATAATTATTCAAAATGAGTTTTAAAAGCAAAGTTAAAACTATGACTTCAAATCAGGAGGCTCAGAAATAAAGCTGTAGCTCGAGCACAAGTGGCAGTACTGCTTATAATAGAGTTATGGCATCTATCAACATCTATTAACACCTCTTGGAATCTGATGATCTTTAAGGGGCCTTCCAACCTTAACCATTCTGTGATTCTATCTAAATAATACAGTTTATAGAGCATTCTTCCTGGTTTGTTTATTGACATGATGTAGAAAAGCTTCAGAATTCATGATCCTGTCACCTTGATCTAAACTTTGATCTGTCTCTAAAATTATTTGTGCCTGGTTTGGGAAGGTCACCACTTCCAAATTATTTTTTTTTTGTTAGTCTGAGATTTCCATAGACTACTATATAAGGAACTGAAATAAAGCTAGGTCCTTATACTGGTTTCTCAAAGTGTACTATTATAGAGCAAAGTGTTATCTTTATACATGTCAGATTTTGCTCTGTGCATTGAAGAAAGAGATGGACCAGCTGGTAAAAGTTCAGAAGGAGTAGGAGAGGGCAGAGTGACTCAAGTCTACAGAACATGACTTTAGTGCACTCCATTAAAACAGCTTTTGGTAAAATAGTATCATAATATTTAACTAGATGTTATAACTGAGTACTCACCCAGCTGTTTACACTTTCCCTTTTTTTGTTTTGTTATATATATAAAATTTTAATTATTTGATACAGTGCTCAAGTTGTAAACTGTTGTTGCTTGTCAGTTCTCTGAATTAATAAGCAGGTAAGAGCTCAGCTGTAGTGCCCTGGCATTCAGAAGTACTTTACCTCATAAGTGAGGGATCGCCCTGATTTGGGTAGGGTAAAAGCTGCAGATGTGTCAAATGCACTGATGTTAAGGATACAAGATGCTTGTGGCACAGGCTGCACGGTGAGGAACCTGCTGCTCCAGGCACGGTCAGGAGCCCAGTCCTGTCACTGTCTTCACTGGTCTGCCTGGAGCAAGGGAGCCACAGCTGACCCCCATGTTCCAACCCCATCCCACACCCCAGCTTTTGATCATCCTCACTGTAAATTCACTTAATCAAGGAGAATTCTGGAAGTAGCTCTCTCCCAGCTGTGTTTTCCTGGCTGATGTGTCTGAGCAGCCTCAATGTGCGCTCAAAAGAGCAGGCACTTCTCACATGGATTGGCTGCCTTTCCACAACATGTGAAGTTGTGACAGCATGTATTTTTCTTCCTTTGTTTTAATTGGAGGCTTTGTAAGTAAGTTTAGGAAGGTTATTTTCAAGTTCCCAATTGAATTTTACCTGTAGCTTGCATGTGATTTTAAGACTTTTATCTAGTTTTAGCTGAGAGACAAAATAGACTTTTCTCCACAGGAAACCTCTCTGTAAGCATGCATGCTGCTGTTGAAGAACAATATCCTGCTTTTAAAGTCCAAAGGCCAGAGTACCCTGAAAGTTTGGCTTCAGACAGCAGGATTATCTGTTGCTAATGACAGTTTCCTCAAATTATAAATGCCAGGTGGCAATGTTTTTATCTCGTATGAGGATTTATCTTCTTTCTGGCATTGTGTCCTTGTGGTGGGATGGTTAACCTTGAGTCCCCTACAC
>NW_009953207.1:319394-326352 GCF_000747805.2 Chaetura pelagica | reverse complement strand
CCTACACGAGTATCTCCTGCATTTTCCTGTTTGCCTCCTCCATGTTATAAAAAAGCTAACCAAAGACCTAAAGGAGGCTGACTGGGTCGCAGGGAGGTGTACTCATCAATTAAATGTGTGACAGTGTTTTCTGTTGGATGGACTAATATGTCAAGGAGATGGGCAGGACCTCATGTTTGTGCTTTTGACAAATCAGCAAATGTTTAATCTCTGGATGTGCAACATCTCATAAATAATGCAGCAGTCACTGAACCAGGAGGGTCTCTGTCATTATAGGAGTAGAAAACAAAATGAAACTAAATCATCCTTTTTTTAAATGCATTTCTCCTTTTACACTTCTCAGCGAGACTTTATCTAGTGACAAGCTGCTTTCTCCCCCTCAACTTATGCTGAGTGCCTCAAATGTATTTAAAGGTTCATCAAGTTCTCCTTTGAAATTTATGTTCCACTGCAGTGTCTGTTTACACTGCTTTTTCCTTTCTCACCTGATTTTCCTTTACTCTTTTCTAATATGTAAATTTCCTCTCATTAGCTGGAGGGAGCCAGTGTGTTCTATGACTGAGAAGCAGTACAAGCAAGCAGCAATCTCACAGTACCTGTAAGTGAAATCTTGGCCAGGCTTCTAAGCCGTAGCTGGAGGCAGAAGGGACTGTCTCAGCCCGAGGGACCTGGGTCAGCAGCCTTCCAGTCCATGGAGATTCCTGGGACTGGAGCAGTGGTCACTGCTCTGAGAGTGGGAGGAGAAGACTGGAGCAGGAAGGCCAGCAGGACTGTCCCTTCTAAGGAAACTTTGCAAGCTTTGTCGTTGGGAAAAAATCTGTCAGGCTGTCTCAGGAGGTTTTGGAAGCCTCTTCTGCAGAGAGTTTCAGGTGTAAGTTAGAAAATAGTTTATCAGGCATGGCCTAAACCTGTAACAGGCAAACCCTGGGACACGTTCTGGTAGAGGAGCAGTCCTCTCTCTGGTAGTGGGTCTGTCCCTCTATGTTGCCTTTCATGTGCCTCTCAGAGGCAGTCTAGCTAAAACACAGAGTTGCAGGGTGTGCTGTGCCATGTCTGGTGCCCAGTCCTGGGCCAGGTGGGGGGTGCCCAGCTCTCCTGGGGTGCTGAGCCCTGCAGCAACCCGACCCCAGCCTCTGCAGGCTCTGCCCTGGCTGCTGCTGCCTCTGCAGCTGAGGGCTGTGCTTGGTGTCCTGAGCACAGGTGCTTGCTTCAGTGATGGACTGAGGATTAAGATCTCAGAAACCAGG
Organism: Chaetura pelagica; assembly: GCF_000747805.2. NCBI lineage: Eukaryota > Metazoa > Chordata > Aves > Apodiformes > Apodidae > Chaetura > Chaetura pelagica. Next base: position 325,105 of record NW_009953207.1, on the reverse strand, counting down.
AAAGTACTTAAGTATTTGTAAGGAAGAGGCACTAATATTTAGCTGAATATGAGTGCACTTCAGTATGGTTTAACAATTTGCTGAGCTGTGAGTTTGTAAGCTTTTCTGAATCCAGCAGAGATGAATTCTCTGACAAGCTTGACTCAGTTGTGGACTAACCATTAAAACTGTAACAGAGTTCTGTAGTTGGATCAGGTCACTGCTTTGAAGAAAACTAAAAAGAAAGTTGCCCAGGACTAGATCAGCAAGAGAACTTGTAAGTTCTATCTAAATCCCTACTGTGAATACAGAATTTTATTTTCAGTGGTAACTCAAATTTTTCATGTTTTGTTGGGGCCCCTAAACTCTGCTTCTGCTTACACTTAGAAACATGTCAGTTCTGCCAGCATCCAGAAACTTAGTATGTACTCAAACATCTAAGCCTCTGCTAAATACTTTTGTGTTCTATCTCTTTGGGTCGATGCATCGTGAGCAGATACTTGCCCCTGTAGGCTTCACACTGAAGGCAGGAGGAGCAGTTGCTCTCCAAGGGTGGCTTAGCAGAGGTGGACATCCTGTGCTGTTCATTCATTAGAATTATTGTCCAAACACTTACGGACAGGGAAAGCTGCACAAGCATGTGCAGATATTCCCAGCACTCCTGTTAGATTGTAAGTGCTGCGCCTGCTTTGCAGCTGGCACATTCACTCTGCACAACTCGGAAGGAAGGTGGAAAACCTGTGCCTGGCTCTCAAAAGCTGTTGAATCTCTCAACCCTTCTCTTGTTTCTGTACTGCACAGTCTCCAAAAGCATGTGCTTTGCTCTGAAAGTGAAGCAGAAGTGGTCAGACTTTTATAAAAGCATTGCAGGGACATATTTGGTGTTGAAAAAGGGACTTGCCTGCCTTACTGATTGAGTTCATCTGTTTGGTGTTTCTAAGAGCTCACCTGGTAATTCTGCTTGTAGCCAACTGGTAAGGATCCTTTTCATAAAGGGTTAAGAAACTTCTGAGAAACAACAAAGGAAAAGGATATTTTTATATGTCTTAGTAAATGTAAAAATTAGTAAATTTATTTTTTGGTATTTCATTTATTCTGGTTTTTGGCTGTTTTTTTTTTATTGGAAAGCATGATACTTTTTTTGTTTTAGTTAGCCAAAGTGGATATTTTTATAATTTCTTGGTTTTTTGTTGTTTTTTACAGGCTCTAGGAAGTTTTTACTTTCTTCATGAATCATTGAAAAACATCTACCAGTTTGATTTTAAAGGTAAGCAAGGGAATTAAATGTTGTTAACTTTCAATTGGCTTTATGCATCAAGGCAGCTTTTCTGTCACCATTTCTGACAGAGATGCCTAGCAGCTTCTTCCATGATATCCGTGCAATCCATTGATGACAGATGTTACTTTTCTTACCTTTTATAGGCCTCTTAGAAGAAGTCAATGGACTGGCCACAGGTTGCAAACCATTGCATTAATCATTCCCATGCAGGTGGACCTTTGGATCCATAGAGATCCCTGATGGTTTCAAACAAACTCTCAATGGCCACAAGGTTCTTTCATGTAGCTCAGATATAGGAGCAAGACCTTAAATGTCCAGCAGCGATGGTCCTTTTGCAAAGCAGCTGAGTAGATTTATGGCTTAAATTACTTGGGAGCAATGCAGGTCAGTGGGAGGTGTCATTGTTTTTAACCCACATTGATCCATCAGGTTGAAGGTCTTGCTAAATCTCAGAAGTGTAAGAGTAATGCTTGGCTATATACATTAAGTATTAGAAACATCATAGAAAATTATGGAATACTTCCTCAGGTAGAAAAGACTATATAAAATTTATGTTATTTCAGTTGAGAACTGTCTGTATATTAAATAAAAAAATCTTCTGAGCTTCATTTAGCTTATTGAGCTGAATCACATTAATACTACATCTAGCCTGCCTTTAATTTGAGACACTGTTGAAATGGTGGTAACTATGGAGTGAACTAATGGTCTTAATGATATAGATTCATTATTTTTGTTCTCAGTAGTGCCAGATTCTCTGTGCCCGTGTAATTGAGGGTGTGAGGTCTTCCTTCCCTGAAATATTTGAGCAGTAGTTGTACGTAGATAGCAGTTCAAGATAGTCACCTTCAGCCCTGCTGTCACCGTGGGTTTCAGAGGAAGGAAGGTTTTAGCTGTGATACCCTGGGCAATTTAGAGGAGATTTTATTTCTGGAAAACTCCATAGTGCTGCAGGAGCATCTAAGGAGAGGCCACATCCAATCTTTCTTCCAAACTAGAGCAGTTCTGCAAACACTAAGTGATGACAGAGGATGTTCCATATCGGATGAACTGTTTGCAAGGTGGAAATTCTGGGGAATATTGTTGTTGCTGGGGAAGGTGGTGTTCAGGGGTTACCCCGGGTGGAGAGCCTGCTGCTCTGCTGTTAGGAACTGCCCATACTTCTTGCCATGTGAGTGGCATCAGTCATATGGGAAATGGATCTGCACACCTAACTCCTGAGCCCTTTTCAAAGAAAAGACAATATTTTTTTTTGTGAGTGAGAAAATGAAAGTAAAAAGTGCAGGGCATAGATATAAAAGAAAGAGGAGGATACTTGTTCCAGAAAACAAACACTTTAAATGTTCAGTGCTTTGTTTTGCTCAGGAAAACCTTAGCAAAGCCAGATGAGGTGTGAACCGTGCACATAAAGATGTTTGGCCCAGTCATCACTTGGAACGAAAAAGCTCTTAATAAAAGTCCAAGGAAAGCAGGTGCTACACTGGATTGGTGTTGTAAGTCACCTGCCGTTCCCTTAATGTGGAGCAGAATCTGCCTCCCCATGTAGGGTTTGTGAAATATGACCCTGAAGGCTCCCATCATTCAGGGGAAACGTAAAACTTGCCTCTTCTCTCATGACTATTGACATTTTCACAGTGTGTTGAGCTCTTAAATCAGAGGAAAAATCCAAATGGTTACAAACGTTCTGTGCACAAAAATCATTATGAAATTCTGGTTCTACTCAAAAGCATGCAAAAAATAAATGTTTATATAAAATTCAATATTCCTGTAACATCACTGAGTCTTTTCAGAATTCACTGTACAGTTGGATGTGACTGAATACAGTTTTTCGAAAAATATATTGTTGCTGTTTTTCAGTTCTCAAGAAGACATGTTTGGGTTTTTGAATTAGAACAATTTTCTCCTACAGCCTTGAGCATTATTTGCCACAGCAGAGGAGGTGTTGGACTGTCTTTATGTGGTCAGAGGCCCCAAAAGTTTGCTCACAATTTAAACTCTTGCCGAGCTCTGTTCTCAAGGGGTTTGCTGGCTGGGGTGTTGGGCTGCTTTCAGTCTGCCACTGGGATTCAGAAAGCATCTCGGCTTCTCCGTGTGGGATCAGACACAGCACAGAGTGTTTTAGCTGGGGATGCAGAAGGAGGTGTGTGTCCTCCTGCCTGCCCTTCTGCCCCTTGGGTTGTTGGGTTGTTGTTGGCCAGCACATCGGGGTCTGTGTCCTGACACTGCTCATGGAAAGGGGCACGTCCCACCATGATCTACTTAGAATGATGCCACAATAGTTTATCAGGATATCTGTGTGGTCTTCTGTGGGAACCAGGTCTCAAAGTGACTGGCACATAAAGAATGGTACTTATTTTCCCCTAAGATGTAATGTATTGCTACATTACAGTAAATGCTTCCTCTGATTATATTTATCTAGACAGCTTAAAGTGACAAGTTTTTGTGTTGCTTGGTGTTTTTACCAGACACCCAGGAGAACTGGACAGCTCAGGGCTCTTGGTTAATAGTTGTCTTGGAGTGTTTATCTTTCACATTCCTAGTCAAAACTCAGTCCAGATGGGTAGCTCCAGCTTGACGGCAGCTGTGAGATAGCTGCCCACATTCCTGGGTTAGAGGAGCGTGGTAAGTTAAGGAAGTTCTTGCCTTTGGAGGTGCCAGATACATTGTCCTGACTAGGAGAGAGACCTTCTGCAAAGTGGATCCAAGAAGCAGAATCCCTTGTTCAGGAGCTGTATAGATCCACAGATGGATTGTTAGGGCTAGAGAGCTTGTGCTGTGTCTGTGAGTGATGTAACCAGTCATTAGAGACTCGGGAAGGGGACGTGCTTCACCATGAAGTCTCTTCTACAAACACAGCACCTATTCCAGCTTTAAACTCACATGTCAGCTCCCTGCTGGTAGCCAGGGATGGATGATCAGGAAGAGGTGGTGACTGCATTGTTCACAGGGCAGCAGGTATAGGATCTGAGTGGAGGGATTGCAGTTCATCTTCTGTGTATCCCCAGAGCAAGATTTTTACTTTCTTTGTTTGAAATAGTCTGATCAGGAGAACTGATGCAGGAGGCCACATATCAGTGGAGGCCATTAAAAAGCAAGACTGGTTTTTTACTCTGAGGGTTTTCAGGTGACTGCAAATAATTCAGAGTTGACTGAACTGCATGTATAAGCACAGAATGTTTCAGGAGGAAATAAGGGGAAAAAAGATGTCTGATTTTAATTTTTAACCATTTCCAGTCACTGATTAAGGAACATGCAACTGAAACGTGGCGATTTCTGTTACTGGCCTTCTTGGTTGGTGGAGGCTGACGTGGAGTCATGGGGCTGCTGGCAGAGGTGGAAACCCTTTCCAGCCGTGGACTCTGGGTTCTTCCACAGAACTTAACAACTATCCTCTCTAAGGCTCTGTTGGTGTGTGGGTGATTTTGTTGCCATTCTAAGTATTTAAATATTTACAAATATCCAGTCTTGCTCAGGATCTTGCTCAGGTCTGACAGTCTGGGACAGTAAGTTGCCCAGCAGAATAATGCACTAAGTAGAAAACTAACTTCCTCTTTTTACCAGGTTTCACATTGGTGTTTCTGAATTTGTCAACTATTCCCATTCCTGTTTCAGAACAAAACAGAGAGAAATTGCTAATTTTCCTGTTCTGGACCACTCAGTAAACTGGTTTTGGTGCAACATATTCTCTGCTACTCTCACATCCCTGAAGGAAAACATGCCATCTCTTCATATAAGAACTTTTTTTCACATTTCTTGCTTTGTCTCAGGACATTGTAGTATATAAATGACTTCACTGGATGATTTGAGGATGTCATTTATCTTCGCAAAGACAATTGTTAACTAAAAGCAGACTTAATTTTCAGAAAAGAAACTGTCTGGCTGTTTTCCCATCTCTCCTTTTTCGGGAGACATTTCAGAATACAGTGATGAGGCAGTTACAGTTAACTCTGGAGTCAGGTCAGTTAGGTTTAGAATTTAAGTAAAGAATTGTACTAATGGTAATGACAGACATCGATATAGTAGAGCAAGTCCAGCAAAGGGCCACTAAAATGTGGGAGAATCTTTCCTGTGGGATTGAGGATGAGAGATCTGGGATGACTCCAGTTCCATAACAAAAAGGCTTGGGGTTACCTCACTGGTTGGTATAAATACCTGTGGGAGGGTGCAGAGAGGAGGGAGCCAGGCTGGTGCCCTGAGAAAGGAAAAGAGGCAACAGGCACACACTGAAATACAGGAAACTCCACTTAACTGTAAGAAAAGATGTTTCTCAGTATGAGCATGGCCAGACATTGGCCTGGACAGCTTCCTGGGGAGGCTGCAGGGTCTTGTTTTTGGAGATTCTTGAACTCATTCCTGAGCCACATCCTGTAGGGACCTGCTCTGAGCAGGGGTGGACCAGAGATCTCCAGAGCTCCTGCCAGCCCGAGCCATCTCTGGTTCAGTGTGCTGGTTACTC
>NW_009953207.1:306449-319155 GCF_000747805.2 Chaetura pelagica | reverse complement strand
CTTTCCCACCTTGCTACAAAGTTGAATTGTCTGTACTTCAAAAAATGTTACCTCCCTGAAATGCTGATAACCAAGAGATTTGTTGACCTCTGAACCCCAAAAGATGACTCATATTTTGTTTTCCTTGAGAATTTGTGACAGTGCAGTAGCTGGATCATCATTCCTGCACCACTGAATTCCTCCAGGCAGAGGTGCAGCTTACCCTCCCAGATATTTTTTATTATTATTATTATTTTATTTAACAAGTTTGCCTCAGATCAGTTCCACAAAAGGAATGGGCTTCTCAGAATGTGGTCCACTCACCTGTCATTACAAGTTCAACCAGCATTGCTGTGTCAGCTCTAAACGAATGATTATGTACTTGTTTGATGGGTAAAAGATGTTTGATGATTAATAATGTGTTACAGGTGTGCATTAGCTGATGCTTAACATAGGTAGACTTATAATCAGAAAAAAGGTTTCTAAATGAAATACAGATAATCACTACTAATAAGTAGTAATTTTCACTTCAGTGTGCTTTAATTTTTCTGTTAATGATCCAGTGTAGATGACAAAATACTTTCTGAGGACACAACCAGGCATCTCCTGGGAGAATGGTACTTTACAGTGCTCTGGGCAGTAAAAATAGCAGTGCCCCAAAGTGAATAGCCTGGAGATGTCTGTTATAAACAAGTGTGTTTATACATGGCTTAGTGGTCCCTTTTTCCCCAGAACAGCTCTGTGTTTTCATATATTTGACAAGACCCTACCACTTATTTTGCAGATATCACTGCTTTGCCAATTAGTGCTGTAAGTTGCTTAAAATGTTAAAGATCTGTATGTTAATTATGCTTTCTGTCTCTTCCTAGCTAAGAAGTATAAAAAGGTTACTGGGAAAGAGATCTACTCAGACACTTTAGAAAGCACGCCCATGCTGGAAAAAGAGAAGTTTCCACAGGATTATTTCCCTGAGGTATGTGCAGTTCCCAGTATTAGGTGTGATTCTGGTTTTTCTGACTCCTTGAGCAGCTGCTCTCCCTGTAGTAAATAAGGTCAGAAACCAGTCTGGGCTTTTCCAGTTTCTGTTCATTTGGTCTCTTGTCACCTCTGATACGTACTTGAAGTCATTGTGTGGATTTGCCAAATTCAAATGAGTTCTTTGTGTAGTAGGAAATCCTTGTGAAGGATGGAGACAGGATGAAAAGCCTTGTTTGTGCCTTTAAAACTGAGGAAATAGCAGACAGAGCCAGCAGCCAGGCTGCTCCAGGGAGACCTGCTCCTTGGCAGGGCCTGGGGCACATTGGGTGGGTTCCACCAGCTCCCAGAGGGGCAGCTCAATGCTGGGGCTGCTGCTGCCTGCTCAGCACCCCCAGCTGCTGCTGCAGCCCTGCCAGCGTGGGGAGCAGGGGGTCCTGTGGGTGCAGGAACACACCTGGTGTTCTCCTCTCAGCTGCCCCACAACTGTCTCTCAGGACCAGGCGGTGCTGCCTGCCCGAAGGTGAAGGTCAAGCCCTGAGCACAAGCACAGAGAAGTGTTTTCTCTGCTGTGCACACAAGTGCAGTCTTTGCCTGCAGGGCCCTTCCTCAGTCCTGGCTTCTATTTCCTCATTATTAATTTCTTAAGTTCATCTAGAACGTGGGGGTTTAATGGTTAGTGTTTCCTACAAGCCAAGTTAAGAAATCTGTTGGAATTCCTGTAATACTTGTGGATCAAACAGGCACATGGCTACTTTAATATTAGAAGTAACTAGGTGAAATTTAAAATTTATTTTAGAATTTGTGAATACAGACACTTAGAAATATTTGCATAGTGCAAACGTGCTTGGAAAGAAGACCAAGGAGTTTCTCAAGCACACAAGCACAGCAACATAAAAAAACCTAGTGACATAGATTTGCCTCCCATACACAGGTTTCCATCTTTAAAGCTAGATTAATCTTGTTATCACCTGTTTTCTTCCTAGCTGAGTGTTGGTGATTACAGTGCTAATTAAAATCACAAAATAATGTGTATTTGGAAAATTTGAATTGACACAGCTGAATTTATGCACAGGATCCCTGTCCAAACATTGCATTTACATGCTCTCCTGTGTTTTAGCCAGGCTTCTTGTACCACTTTACAATGTTTTGTGTGAGAAATGGTTTAAGACTGATTTCTTTTCTTTTTATTACTGCTGCTTAAGGATGATCTAAAAGTAATTACAATGATTGAGGCATAATGCAATTCAAAATAATTACAGCCCACTGCATATAAAACTAACAAAACTTTCTGTCTTGATTTATGGATCCTCTTGGCTAGGCATAAGACTCAAATGATGCCTCTGGGAGCAACACTCCAGATAATGTTAGGCCATTTAAAAAAAAGCAGATTTGTGTAGTCTATCAGGCCTGAGTAATTTTTTTTTTTTCCCATAGTGAGAAATTGGTTGTTATCATAGATCACAGATACTGCTCAAAGCTCTTATGAAAGATGAATTAATTTCACTAATGCTTTAATGCAAACCTTTCACGGAGAAGGCTGTATGGTGATAACCTTACTGTGGTCTCTCCTTTCTCAATGATGATTTATGTTGTCTTTTAGTAGATGAAACTGCCTGTATTCACAATCCATCTGCTGGCTAAAGGAATCCTATTAACAGGAGATCTGAGAAGAGACTTAATACTGTAAGGTGAAAGATGTGGTATCCCCTTTCTGGGACATGAAGTAGGATTTTTTTTTTCCTATTTTAAAATGTAGACACCTCTCTGAGAGTGTACAGATTATCTGTGTCATCTTGACCTGGTTTTATGCTGGGTTACAGATGGTGGATCAGCTAGTCACTACCTGCTGAAATAAAGATTAAGATTGTTGTTTTGAGATCCACAATAAGGAACAATTTTCTTTTCTCTTTCCAAAGTTATAGTGCTTCTTTAAGTTCTGTTTCCAAAATGTTCTTCTGTCCACATACAGTATGTGGAAACATCCAGACTATCAGCAATCCACATAAGGCATGTTCAGCTGCAGTTCATATGCAAGGGGAAGGATGACATTTCTGTACTTCAGAGGTTACACAGCGGTTCCACTGCTGGGCTGCACGAGGTCCTACTAACTTCTGTGTTCTTAATGTTAAATAGACACATTAGAAATGAATTATTGATTGAAGTTAAAGACATTAAGTGTGTTCAGGTTATGAGTATCTAAAGGTAATTTACATGTTGGTGTGAGGAAATATACAGATTGCACAACAAAGCAAGTGTCAAGTTATGCTGCAGAGGATGGATGTCCTCGGGTTGCCCAGCCTAGGCTGGTCAGGTTCTCCAGCAGGAGCTGAGGAACCTCCTGCTCTCCTGTGCTGGCTTTTACTTGGGCACAGAATAAGACCCAAACCATCACGTTGCTGTCCACGACTCCTGCTTTTGTAACTATTTTAAGTCATGTACTCCAACAATAATATAGTTTTGCTGTGTAGATCAGTCCTAAAGAAACCTTAATTGCAAGAGAATGTGACCAAATGCTGAGTGAGGCTGGTCCTGCCCGTAGCAGCAAACGCGCTGTAGGATCAGGGCTCTGATGGTGTCATCTGGGGACAAGTCGTGTAACCTGCTGTTCTTGGCAGCTCCAGGACAACTGCCATGTTATCACTGTGCTGCAATTACCTTAATAGCATAAATATTGTAAATCTCTACCTTTGATGGCTCTTTTATAAAATCAGTTTTGTAATGACTCTCGGCAGCCTCAGAACAAGTGAAATGAATGACAGAATCAGTCATACTTTGGGTTGGGCACCTGAAACTGGGGTCCATTGTTTATTCTCCTATCAAGCCTAAATTCTGCTTCTCCAAAGAAAGGAATTATTATAGACTTCAATGTTCCTTGGAGGATTTAGTGAAATAGATACAAGAGCCAAAAAGAAAGTTCCTTCAGCTGCTGGCAGGGCTGGGCCCCTCTGTCTTCCCAATGCTCCTGCATTCCCCTTTCTCCACCTGGTCCTTCCAGCTGCAACAGCTGAAGGGGCACCTGAGACTCCTGCCCCCAACCTCTGCACTCCTGCCTGTCGCTCCCAGGGGCCTTCTGCCATCTTGACACTGAACCTTACAGCTTCCTTACAGATAAATACTTCACTTGATATTCCTTTCAAAAGTTGCACCATTATTCTCTTTCCATCTTCTGAAACAACATTTAGTGAGGAAATGATGACTGCTGCTGGTTGGCTACTTCTCGGGGGGGTAGGAAGCTGACAGCAATCATGATTTGCAAGGCCCATGGCTTAGTATGTGAAAATACGTGGGCAAGTGTAGGTTTTCTCACGTAGTTCTTGTATTTGCTTACATTATGTAGAGATAGTTAACTGTGGTCTTCCAGTGGATCTGTTCTTACTAAGTTCTTTATACTGTATTTTCTGGTAAATAAAGGGTAATGAAAGCATTATGTCAAAAAGCAAATTACCAATTACTGCACTACAGAATAGACTTTGTCATTAGATAGATTGACTTAATACTCTTAAGCTCTCACTATACATTTCTTTGATGAGTGCCATAAGATATTTTCATTTGCAGACTTTTAAATTTATGTAATGACTTTAAAAAATCTTTAGCAGTAAAAATATGACGGATGGTGCTGTTACAATGTTTGATAGTGTTCAAAGGCTGGATTGGGCTCGAGTTTTCCATGTACTGCATGTTATTCTGAAATACAGGTAAATCAGAAAGGCACTGTGGACAGTTTGTGTACAAACTCCTAAACACACAAGAGCATCAATTCTGTAATTCAGTAGGCTGATCTAAGGAGAGGAAGGAAGTCATTCTGAGGCAGGTACTATGCTCTTTGTGGCTTTCATGGGTGATTGCCAGTATGTATGTCCCTTTTCCTGGCTAGTGAAACACACTGAGCATGTTTTGAGTGGGTGAAGCCCAGGTTCCTGGGGGGGCTGAGGAGAAGCTGTCCCCAGGGTTGATGCTGGACGTGGCTCAGTTGCTCTTGGTGCTCAGCTGCTTCCCCTGCCAGGGCTCCCCTCTCCCCCGACCCGTGGTGTTCCTTTAAGAAGCTGCAATTACACTGCAGTCATTGCCACTTTAATATGTCTTTCCTTCATGCCCTGCTTTGTATGGTTGAATAAACCCTTGCTGGGTCACTATTTAATTTGATATGGTCCCTCTCAGTAAAATGATGGAGAAAAGATGAATTAAGGCTCTGTGCTAGTCATTATCAATCATGGTTTGTGTGCATTACTTATTGCTCACAGTGCTTTTTGACATTAGCCCTCTCTAACCTCTCTCTTCATGTTAATGTTGTCTGGAGGTCCTTTTACCCGATGTAGCAGAGGTTATTTATGTAGGTGGTGTTTCGAGGGGGTTTTAAAAGGTCAGCACCATCTCCTGAGAGACTCTATTCACAAAGAAAAGGCTGGTAGTATGTAATGACTAGTTTTCAAATTATTATTTTTATTTTTATTTTATGTATTTTTTAAGACCTTCTAACAGAAAGGTGTCAGAAGTTCACTTACATCTGTAAAGTAAACATTTGGCAAAACAGCCTCTAATGCATCCCTCTGCCCTTAAAACCAGCATGTGCAGTGTATGTGTGAGGAGATGCCCAACTGCTGTAAGGAATGCCTGTTTTACTGTGTCATGAGCTGTAAACTCTGGCTAATACCTTTTAATTGGCTTGTATCAGTGTAGACATCAGGAAACAAGTAAGGCAGCAGTGCCCAGAGCTGGCTGTGCTTTACACTGGTGTTGGTCATGTTGGTGAGGCCACCAGTGACAGGATCAAAGTGAAGTCCTCTGGGAGGGCCTGCTGGAGAGGTGGGTGGTGGCTGACGGCAGGACTCTTGGTCTTTAACACTAGGGTTGCACAAAACCTTAACCTGCTTGTGGGTGCCTGAGCCTGTTGCAGCAGGCAGGGCACATCCAAGGGGGAAGGGGCCTGGGCTGAGGTCATGGCAGGGCTCACTGCTGTCTCCAAAGCAAGGGAGGACCTCAAAGTGAGGGTGAAGGACAGCAGATGGGTTGTGGACTTGCTGTCCTTGGAGATGCTGAAAGCCCAGCAGGGTATGGCTCAGAGCAACAGGATCTACTTGGCTCTGTTGCAGAGCTGCATCTTTTGAAGTCCCTATCATGTTGCCAAAGAGGAAAATAGCAAATGAAAAATTATGGCTTGATTGAGGACAATACCTTGGGCCTCATCATAGGCTTGTCTTGTACTTCAGTAATTAAAAGTTCAGTGCAGTTAGTTTTAAGAGCGAAATGACAGAGCTCCCCTTTTTTGATACAGATTAGCTTTAAGCCAATTTTGAAGGCTTTTATCATTTAACCTTTTTCATTGTTTTGCTTCTGAATAAACATTGACATTTTGCCAAATCTCAAGTTGAAACTGGGCTGTCATGATCATCACAGAAACTGTGAATAGCTGGGACCTTACTGGATTATGGGATTTGTAGTTCAGCCAGGAAAGCTGGACTGTCAGGAAGATTTGGTGTGTTAGCCCCTTGCCAGCCGCCCCCGCATTGACCACAGTGACTGCTGATCTACAGGAGAGGTATTTCAGTCTTGAAAAAAGAATATTTACAATAAAATAGATACTTATTCACAGTCACCACAGAATTTTTCTCAGTAGAGCTGCAGTTCAATAAAACTCAGAAATTGGGATCTCCTAAGAAAAAAATAATAAGGACTCAGAGAAGTTAGCTCCCATCAGCTGCATTTCAGAGTAGTGAACTCTTGGGGTTCCCTCCCTGAATTTGACCTTACCAGACCGAGGCAAATGTACTTACTTTCAAAAGTCCAAATTCTTGAACAATCTCAGCACCTATAAGCATCAGCAACCTACTGCTGAACATCTCAGAACAACTTGTCCCTCGTCTGTGGGTGCAGAATGGGTGCAGTCAGCTGCCAGGAGTCACCAGCCAGCTCGAGGGTGATGGTGCACACCATGTGTGCTCAGAAGAGAAGTCCATCTCTTCTGCATAATCCTTCTGCTTTGAGGAGATTTTTCTCCTTTTGTCCATAGGCAATATTTACATTTAGCTAAACGTTTTTAAGTGTATATTCTTCTCTCCTCTATACATCCAGTGAGCTCCTGTGCGAGGCACTCCCTACACCAGCAGTATTTGGGACTTGAGAATGTCACGAGGAGCTGGCTGGATCCATCTGGGAAGGCTCCTGGGGACGCAGTGTCTTGGGAGGGCAGCAGTCCTGGGTGGGGGCTCTGCCAGGGCTGGAGCTCTGCTTTTGATGGGGAGCTGCAGTCTTTGCTACACAAACATTGGCATCATTATTTCGGCCTGTCTGGTGCAGTATTCATTACCAGAGAACATTAGCCCAGCCCCACGTTCATTGTTAACAGTGAATAAATAGGATGCAGAATCATGTCTTTTTGTGGAGGCTGTAATTTATGGCAGTGGCTCCTGAGTGGTGCTGGAAAAACCCTGTTGCTGTATCCGAAGCGCTGGGCGTTGGCATGAGCTGATTTGTGGCTTTCTCGCAGACGCTGCAGTTTTGATAAATGTAATGTTTTACCATTATTTAAATTCCCCTTAACTTTTATAGAAATATTAGGTGGGTTGGCTCAGCAGGAGAAATAGCTTTCTAGCAGATCTCATTCATTTTAATTTAGTGTAAATCTCTGATGACATTTTGAAGTTCAGGTAAAATTACAAAGAAGTGAAGACACTGGTGCACAGGCAGAAAGACTTTGCAGGTTTAGGCTCAGCAGAAATACAGTTGTGAATCTTTCCTAATTGGTTCTCTTTAATCTAGAAACAACTACCAGGACTTAGATTCATTTCACACCTAAGGTTATAACTGCTGCAGGACCAAAATTATAAATAATTCCAGGATTTATAAGAGGCAGAATATGAGTTTTCAAGGTACCTGAATTTATGTGTAGAGCTTGTTAGTTACAGTGCATGGATTAATTTTGTTTCATGTTGTTCTCTGTGTAAGTATGTTTCACTGTCACAGTAATCCTCTACTTAAGGTGACTGACTGTTATTTGCTTATTTTTCAGTGCAAGTGGTCCAGAAAAGGTTTCATTAGAACGAGATGGTGTATTACTGATTGGTACGTTGCATCCTTGTTTCTGATTATGTGTATATTGCCTACACTTTTGTTAACACTGTTTCAAAGAAGATATTAATATAAACAGATTGGTCTGTTCATAGAACAGGTTGGTTTCAAGACAGTTGCTTAGCTTTATTTATTGAGCACATGATGCCCAGTAAGTTGAAGTGATGCGTGACAACAAGTGATGTCAGTATTCCCATGGAGGTGTGATTAGCCCAGGATAATCCAGGTCACAAGCAGCCTCTCAGTTGGACATCATCAAAAACTCCTGGTGTCCATGGCCAGGGCCACAGTGTGGAGTTACAGGTGTCCCCACTGCTGCCACCGAGGAAGAGAGAATTCCTCATAAATTGTGCTGTGGAAATCTACGGAGGAAACAAATGTGGTTTGCTCTTGGATCATCCAACAGCCTGCAGGTGGGGGCTGGGAGGAGCGGGCAGTGCTATGAAGGGAGAAGCTAACACCACAGTGGTGTTACACACTAGGTGTGTCTGGAAGAAGCAGTGCCAAACACTGTTAACAGAGGTGTATCTGAGATCTGAAGCTATTTACTATCTGTGTTAGAAAATGCCATCTTTAATAACAATAATAGTAGTAATATACGCTGTGGAGAGCAGCTGGTTGTACAAGACACTGGGAAATTTTCCTCAACAGAAGGACAACTCAATAAAGCCACAGATGGTTCAGACCTCTCTAGTCCTACCTGGAAACCTAACAATTCTTTTTTCATTTAGTCATAGTTTTGGTCTTTACTGCTTATTAATGTTACAGCCACCTAAATGTATTTGAGTGCTCAACACTTTAACTTCCGTGGTCATTTGATGTTTTATAATTCTAAGTTTGATTCTAAAGTCTGTTGAATGTTCATACAGGCTGACTTTTGATTGCTGAAGTGTTCATGTTGGTTTCCATAAGCATTTTTATTAGATTAAACAAACAGTTTGTGAAAAATGGAAAAGCAGTCAGTGTTCTCCTTTTACAGACACGTAGCCCAGAAATCAGGCAGGGCAGCCATGGAATAATGCAGGTTCTTGTTGATGTTTCCAGATCCGTAGGACATGGCTTGTGATTCGAGCAGTAGAGATCTGCAGAAGTGGGTATTTAGCAACAATTGCTGATCTAGCCTTTCCTCTTGTATCTTAAGAATTATATAGGTTATGTCTCTCCTATCCTCTTGGATTTCCTGTCTGCAGAAAAAATGTCTTTCTTTTTAGGCCTTTCCAAGAGAAAGAAGTGTTCCTCAGAGATAGATGTAAAGGAAATGTTTTCTTGCAGGTTGATGCTAGAAAGGGATAGAGCTTGGAAGGAGCAGTCAGTTCTGATGAGACAATACACTAAGCTTGTGTTCCTTGAGGTGTCCGTGTTGGGCAGTAAAAGTGAGGAGGCTCCCAGCTCTTTTGGGTGTCATGAGGTGAGCTGTGCTGGTAGTTCTGTGCCTGAAGGAATCTGCAGTTGTAATCCGCAGGATCCAACAGTATCTCAATTGTTCTGAATCATGAGGTGGAGGGGTCAGTCACTGTGAACAATTTCTGGAGAATGAAAGTGAAATATTACAGAAAATACATAGGTTTAAAAAATACCCTGCTTAGGATTTGAGCGCAGAATGTATCTATCCATGTCTATCTAGGTACGTGTTTCAACCCGAGCTATGTGTGCAGTTCTGGCCATTTTCACAGTCATGACTTTTCTGATCTATACATCTCTACATGCTGATAGTTTAATAAAAATATATCCAGGAGACTTGTTAGTGCTTCTGTGTGAATCCCTGAACAGGAGCTATTAATTTTCCTTGCCTAGGAAAATATCATTATAGAATGCATCCATACCAAAACCAGGGGGCTTCCAAAAACAAACAAAAAAGAACATATTTCAGAAAACTGTCCTCTTTTTTCTCCTCTGTGATTCAGTGATCTGCCCCCGTTGAGTTCCTCTGTGAATCCAGATTTTTCACACTTATTATTTTTCATAAGCTTATCTTCAGTGTGAATGAAGAATTAAGGAACCTTGGGGCAGTCAGAGATTTCATTTTAAGAAAACAAAATAGAACCACAAGCTGCGTGCACTTTTGGGGGTTTTTTTAGCATTTTTAATGTAGAGGGGTATGTTATTTATTTATATTCTAATAGTTCTTAGTGGCTTCTGTTAGTAGGTGCAAGATAGTGCCCTGAATCGATTGCAGTCTTAAATTCAGTTTATGTAGTTTATGTACCTAGAGGTAGGGAGGATAGGGTAGAGAATAAAATTATAAAATGTAGGAATGCACCAACTTGAGGATGTTTGCAGGCACGTGGTGTGCCTGCCTCCTTTGATCAGCTACAGCCAAATTTTGTCAGTGTTTTTCTGAATATGAGAATGAAGCATTTTAAATAGCCTTCTTTCTTATAACAGTCATCTAGGACAGACTTGCCTCTATTCAGGTATTCAATTTCTGGGTTTTAATTTAAAAGAAGTTTAAAGAAACTCCTCTTCTGCTATGCAAATGGGCTGAGAGAACTGAGGTTGCTCAGCCTGGAGAAGAGAAGGGTCTAAGGAGACCTTATTGTGGCCTTTCAGTGTAGAATACAAGAAAGACAGGAGTTTTTACCAAGGCATGCAGTGACAGAACAGGGGGCAGTGGTTTTTGACCGAAAGAGGGGAGGTGTCCATTTGATGTAAGGAAGAAATAGTGTAAGATGAGGGTGGTGAGAACCTGGCCCAGGTTGCCCAGGGAAGCTGTGGCTGCCCCATCCCTGGCAGTGTTGAAGGGCCGGTTGGATGGGGCTTGGAGCAACCTGGGCTGGTGGGAGGTGTCCCTGCCCATGCAGGGAGTGGGACTGGATGATCTCTAAGGTCCCTTCCAACACAGGGACAGAGAAGGAGCTGCAGTGATATGATTTAGCCTTTAATGTCAGTAGAATTCTGCTGTCAATAGCTTTTCATTTTATTGCAAAGCCACAGGTCTGCTAGGTAAATTAGCTACAGCTTTATAAACTTGAATTTGTTTGTTTAGACTTTCAATTTTGTTCTAAAAATATTTTAGTGAGAGGATACTGCTTGGTTTCTGTAAATTGTAAATGACAAACAGCTTTTTATTTTCTATATTACGCAAGTTTTAAGCAAAAGTCTAGATGCAGCCTTACCTGTGGATGAGCTGTCAAAAGTTTGATGATAGTCTTTTACAATTGTCTGGTGGTGATAACTAAATTTGCACAGTTTGTGTGAGTAAATATTAAGGTAACGAGAGAGAATACAAAAAGTGTTACTATGTTGAATGCTTTGCTGATGCAACAAATGTTTTTTTTCTTTTATCCTGAATCTTCTTTTTTTTTTTCCCTTTTTTTGTCATAGTGCCTTTGACTTGGTAAACATTCATCTTTTCCATGATGCTTCCAATTTAATTGCTTGGGAAACAAGCCCATCGGTTTACTCAGGAATACGGCATAAGGCTCTGGGCTATGTACTTGATAGGTATGTATTGGCCTCTACCAGCCTCTCTCCATCTTCTGTGTTCATGAGCAGCGCATGAAAGATGTTTCAAAAGCCACACTCACCAATGTAGAGGTTTCTGTTCTGTGAACTGAAAATGGCCACTTTTTATCAGAGTTTTCTAGGTGGTGCCAATGACAGGTCAGTTTATGCTACTTGCCCTTTTGACTAAATTACTGAGATTGGAGAATCTGAAGTCACCAAAGCTTGTAGAGTAGAAAGCAGGTTTATTGTTTAACTGTGTTAGTTAACCTAGCTCCTTTTTAGTCTGCGTGGTGTCTAATAAAGCTGTCACTCAGGTATGATTCAGTTACAGGATAGCAGAATTACTCCAGTTGGAAGGGACCTCTGGGAGTCTCATGTCCATCCTCCTGCTTGGAGCAGGGCTTGCTTCAACACCAGATCAGGTTGTTCAGGGCTTATCCAGCTGAGCTTCAAAAAGCTCCACACATGGTGGTTTGCAACTTCTCTGGGCCACCCCTTGCTGTATTTGCCCTCACTGTGAAACATTTTCTTCCTAATACCCACTCAGAATGTCCCTCAAAGCAGTTTGTGTCCATTGCTCTCATCTTTTGCTGTACATCGCTGAGAAGAGTTGTCTCTGTCTTTCCTGTAGCTACCAAATATATAAAGCCAGCAACAAAGTCCTCCCCTAGCCCTCTTTCCAGTGAACAAATCCAGCTCTTCCAGCTGCTTCAGCCCCCTCAGCCTTATGCCCTGTGGGGTTTTAATCTCAATACTAGCCGAGTGCAGTAGGCAGGTAATCTTTTTAAAGCAGCAGCACAGCATTTGTGTGCAGTCATCACTGTTATTAATAACACCGTGGTTTGCAGTGGCTGCTTCATCTGGTGGATGGAACAATGCAGAGGATATGCCTAAAAACCCCAACAACTTACAGCTGCCCTAGTGAGCACTTATAAAGTCAGAAAAGACGACAGCTTATTCTAGAGTAAGAAGGAATCGTTTGCTGCGTGGGCGTGCGTGTCCAGGCAGGGTGAGCAGGTGTTGCTCTCACAAGGTGCTGCTGGACTCCACGTTTGCCTGAGAAACAGCTCAAAGTGTCTCTCCGGAGCAGCCCCGGCCTGCGCTGCGACCTGTGGCGTGAGGTGGGGCTTAAAGCCAGCGGCCTCGGCTGGGGAAAGCAGCAGCAGAACATTAGACCTGCTGTTGGCCCGGGGCTCTGGGCAGGCGGGGCAGGGGCAGCGGCCGCAGGTCCCTCGGG
>NW_009953207.1:271818-305772 GCF_000747805.2 Chaetura pelagica | reverse complement strand
TCGGCGGGGCCGTCGGGGCTTCCACACCCCAGGAGCTCTGCTCCCGGCAGCCGGGCTGGCAAACACTCCGGAGAAACAAGTTGTGCACTGAAACTGACCTTCGGGTGGCCACTTTTCCCTGCCACTGGGAAAAGTTCTAAAATGTGGGGTATAAATACCTTTTAAATTGCATTCTACCCAAGTTTTTATTTATTTCTGTAGGTTTTATCTTAGTTAAAAGCAGGCTGATGTTTTAGCAAAAGAGACTGCTTTTATCTGCTACGCATAAATAAGTGTTTTTCCTGTGCACCCCAGCAGAGGGCTAAGTAGGAATTTCTCCAAAAGAGGCACTTACTTTCACTTTTGGGAGTGATACAAGGATGAAGAGGAAAAATCCAGTTTGTCTTCTCCTGTACCACTTGCAAAAGCTGTCCAAATCCTCAGAAAACACTGGAGGCACTTGGCAGATCCGCACAAGCAGTGTGCAGTGGTTGATAAAAGATGCCTCGTTCAGAGGGCAGAGGTGCCATAGGATCTGGATCTGCTCTCAGTGCACTTCGAGACCCAGATTTTTGGGTTTGTTTCCTACATCAGTGTGGGAAAGGCCTGGGTTTATTCCGTTTTTTCTTGGCTTCATTGGTATCCTCTCTTTTTCTTGTGCTTTGCATGAGGGAACTTTAGCAAACCTGTATTAACCTTTTGCATTATTTATTGCACACTTGTTTACAGCATACAGTGTGCTTCATTAGCTAATTTTGGCTTTGGACCTCCCACGATGCCCTGGCAAGGGGAAGGTAATAAGACTGCAGTATTAGTGTCAGCGGTGGGTCAGGGATGTCAGGATGGTATATCATTAAAATGTGACACTGCCAAAAACTGCCCCAACTCCTCTGTCCTTATAAAAGAAACCCATTTCTTCGATTTGAGGTTGCACACTAGTACTGGGAGCTGGCTTTCAGATGAATTGTTCATTTTGAGGGAGCAGCCAGCCGCAGATCCGGACCTCCACAGTGAAATGATGGGCTGACTGGCACAAAAGGGGAGTTCTGTAGGAGCAGTGAATAATGGGAAACCCCTTTCATCGGCATTGGTAACCTTTTGGCAGCCACCAGCAAACTCTATTCTGATCTGCTGATTGGGGAGGACAATACACTGAAGCTCACTTTGAATGAATGCTACCACCAACAGTGTCCCCATTCAGAGGGTTTTGGGAACCATCTTTGACCATTGTCTGCCATCACTCCTTCAGACAGTAGGAAAAGGGAAAGTGAGAGCATCTATAGGGGGAAAAGTACTTCTTTTCTTGGCTTTAATCTCTCTTTAAAGCTTCATAGATCTACATTTCCAGCTGAGCTACTGGAACTATGCAGTGTCAGATAAATACAGAAGAGAGAGGTGTCAAGCTGAGCTTTTAAATCCCCTTATCTGCATGAACTAATAATGCAGATTTAGTGCTGTTAAAAACAGAGACTGATAAGTCTTCTCCTTTAAAGCCTTTAAACTGCTAAAGAGCATTTAACAGCACTGCAGTTCAAACCCAGTGAACAATACTGAGAAGGAAAACAGTTTAATGAGCTAAACCTTCACTGAATGAAACAAACACCTTCTCACAGTTGATTTAGGTCACTGTGGGAGTAGGTGAAAGCGCAGTTCTGTTCACCCTGCATCTTCATAAACATGAAGTGTGGCCTTCTCATGTAAGGGAGCTTGAAATACAAAAAAAGAGTTTGCAAATAAAACTCAGCTGTTAAAATAATCAGGGAAGCTTGTTTCCTAAAATCACTCTAAGAACAAGATTTTAGCACATTGGCATGAAGCTGTTCAGCATCTGCAAATCACTGAGAAGAGGAGGGATTAGAGGGGAAAAACAAGGGAAAAGTGTCAAGTGAATGATTTAAAGTTGTTGCTAAAAGTTTCCTCCTGAGCGCATCTATTAATAATCATAATAACATGTTTGGGAATAGAGAGGCCTAATCTTACAGTGGTGATTTAGCTTTAATAATGTAAAAAAATAATTATATAGTGAGGGATAATGCTTTCAAAGACAGCTAGCTGTTCTGTGCTGAGTCAGATTGTTTTTAGCATTTGACATTTAGCAAGTATGAAGAAAATCTGGTGTTAGATTCTGAGAGCTGAAGTTGTTACACTGAAGTTAAGCAAATGTTTGCTTGTGTATTTACAAACACATGCACAGTGTCTGTGTAGAAAATTGGGGTGTATTAAGCCGGTTATGTTGTCCCAGATAGACACAGATACAGTCAAAATTGAACTTGCTCTATAAATGAAAATAAGAGAACCTGCCTCATATTTTGTGAGGAACAAAAAATCCTTCCAGGCCCATTTTGGACAATTCCTGTGCACAATTAGCCCTATTTGCATCATACTTGCAGTTATGTATTTTCTAAAATTGGAGGGTTTCAGCTATACAGGAGGGTGAGGGAGAAAATACATTTTGCATTTTATTTAGTCCTTCATATATCTGCTGTCATTAGTGCTGGTGCATGTGCCTTATTAATCACAGTGGTGTATTAGCCACCTCCTTTAGACCCTTGCTGGGGAGAAGTGTCTGCTGAGTTTGGTAGCCCAGCGAGGGACCGAGTAGCAGCCATAGGGCTGGGCCCTTTGAGGGTGTCAGAGTTTGCCAAGGAGCAGGACGTGAGGTGTAAGCCTGATACTGGGATGCTGGCGTGCCAGCCATTTAAACTTCCTGAAATTATCTGGAGCATTCAGATCCATAAAATGAATGTGTTTTTTTTTACAGAAAGTGACAGTGCTCTTCTGTTTTCCTATTGAAATGTTCCCTGGCCTAGTTCAACAGAAACATTTTTACATTACAACTGTGAAATCTTGGCATAAAGCTCCCCTTTGTGCCCTTCATTATTTTCTCACAAATATAGTCCATTGTCACATAGCTGAAGTTAATTTGATCAACATTGGGACATTTAACTTTTATGTCCGGTCAAAGGAGCTGTTTCATGCTCATTTTGGGTATTCAAAAGAAATGATTGCCAGAAAAATAATGTTACTATTAACAATTCAGAGCAATTAGTTTCCCAGGGAGAGGCGATGTGATGCACCGGCTCCACACAACTATTCTTTGTCATTTTATGGATGCTCATCAGTCAACTGTCACATCTTCTCAAAGACCCCTCCAATCTAAATGTTTCTCTTTGGGCTTTTCCCAGAACTAGCAGCTGAATGAGCAAAAGAAAAGCCACTTAGTTTCTAGGCAAAGGAAAACATCACTCTAAAGATCTGGGTCATTTGAGAAGATCCTAGGAGGAGCTTGCTTTTGGGGGGGGGTTGGGATTTTTTTAAATTTTATTTATTTTTTTGCAACAGCGTTTTTAACATCGAGTGAAAATTCTCTCTGTAATCATGTGCTTTTAAACATCGAGTGACATTTCTGTGTATTCGGATGGAATGCACTCACAGGGCAAATAAACCTTCCATCCAAAAGTCTTCTAACAAAGGTTTAAAAACCCTAGATCACATTCAGAAAGACAGCTTTTCATTAAACACCCTGAGGCTCATCTCATTAATATTCAGTCATCCCCCCTTTAAACTAAGGTTAAGTGCTCTCAAAATTAGCGTGTTTGTATAATATGCTCTTTAAAGAGTAAATCCAGCAAAATTGTGTCGTTACTTTCAACCTGTCAAATACAAAGACACTTTTTCCTTGCTTCTTGTTTTTCTGCTGGCTGGAGTTTTTGCATGTTTCATGCAGTTGTCAAAAAATTAACTTATGTATTTACACAAACACATTTCTAATTTTATTTAGGTTATATTTTTAGCAGAAAAATAGTTTTATCCTTGTATGTGTTGTAATGGAAAATATACGTGAGTGTAATTTTAAGGACATATTAAATGCATTTCCATAAAAAGTGAATGATGATTTCTGATATCCTAGTTGGTAATTTTCCCCTTATTTTATTATTTTCAGCATTTGGGGCTCTTTTTTTAGTTAAGTAATAACTGAACAGGTTATTAATAAATTAACATTGCTTACTATTCAAATTGTACATTGAAGACCTGATTTTTCTCTCATGTTAAAAGAAAATCTGTGTAAACAAAAGCAGGTTTGAAGCAGAGGTCTGACTGGAGAATCAGCAGTCCAAAATCCACAACTTGCAGGTGTCACACAGAAAGGTCTTACTTAGAAATAGTGTGGGTGCACTAAGTCACCCTGAACATTGTCTGCCTAAGGCGAACAGAATTGTGGCTTTTGGAGAAGCAATGCTGGAAGTGAAAGCTCTGAGCTTTCCTGGAGGGGTTTCAGCAGTTGTTTTCACACAAGCAAACGCTGTCCCGCGGTCTGGGTCATAGGGAGGAGCCGTTAGGGCTGCTTGTGAAGTGGGGACTCTTTGAGGGGCTGCTAAGCCTCCCCCTCATCCTTCAGGAGGACTTCACTACTTTTTACCCATTTTCCAGTAGTAGGTTCTCCTGGAGCTGCCTCCATTGGCTTCCCTGTCTTCCTGGTAGAGTGTAACTTTATGCAGCTTCAGGCTAGATTGGATGTGTTGTTAAAAAAATGCCACTCCCAGGAGAGTGTAACTAAAGTGAGACAATTGAAAAGAGAATGCCTCTTTAAAAAGAAATGGCTACAAGTAACTTGTTGCCTGCTTGATTTTCCTCTGAAAATGGCTTTACATGAGAATTTGCAGTGTGTCACATTCTCATTGAGTTATTTTTCTCTTTTTCCTGTAATTTTTTTCCTTAGAGAGTCTGAGGCTAGATAAAGAGCAGTCGTTAGTGTCTGGCTAAAGGTGACACACTCATCAGCATCCATTGTGGTCAGTGTCTTTTTGAAATGTTCTGTCGTATAGCCATACAATCTTCCAGGGTAGCTGTGATTCAATTAAAAGGAATCTATATGGGCTGTTGATCCAATTTTTATTCATTTGCAGAGAAATGAAAACAAATTGCTATTGTGATTTTATTTACAATGCTCACTGTACAATGATGCTATGAGCTGACAGCCATAAAACCAGCAGGGGTTGGAAGAGCTCCCTCCTTCTTCCCTTCCAGTCTGGGGCATGAAGGGAATAACCGGCTTTAGACGTTCTTACTCCCATAGGAAGGTGGGTTCACTGTGGAGGAAGCTGTTGTCTTTGAGGCTTGTGTCCTAGGCTCTCCCTAGCAGGTAAATAACCAGGTGGAAGTTATGTTGGGTTTAGCCACTTGCCCATCTGCCTGTACAAGTGCTCAGTTGTAGATGGACGTGGTGGATGTGCTTCATGGGCTGAGAGGTGAACAGCTGTAGCTGCTGCACCTTTCTTGAAAGTTTCTTTACCTTTCTTCCATTGTGTAGGGTTTGAGTTGCAGCTAAGATGATTCAGTTTCTCACTCCAACAAAGGAAATGCTCCTGCTATCTCTAGACCCACCAGAATTCTCTTTGTTCAGACCTAATGTTGACAGCTCTCATTTCTCTAATCAGTGTGCTCCTTTGAAAGAGAGGGTTTTTCCCTTCTCTTTAGCACTTCAAATGTTTCTGTCACTCCACCCCTCCTTTGTTTCCTCTGGTAGCTGCAGTGCAAATACCAAGAATTTTGTGCCAGTTTGCTTTCCTCAGCACCAAGCTGTTTGTAATCCTTGGCAAGGGAAGCCCTTCTGTTCTTCTAGTGATTTGCATGACTCTTTTCTGGAAGTGGTTGGTTTTGTCTTTATCCCAGGGTCCCTCTGAGCTTCACTGTTTGCCCAGGCAAGCGGTGCGAGTTCCCACGGCTGGCAGAGCACCATGGCCTGGCCAGACCTGGCTCTGAATTTCTTCTAGATTTGTCACAAAAAGTAGTTTTCCCAGCCTTAAGGAGTTACTGGATCAGTGTCCCATTGCTGCATATCCTGATTATGTTCTGACTGTTTGCAGTTTTAACATGAAGTGAGCGTAGGAGTTTTGCTTTGCTCCTCCGCATCCAAGCCCTGCAGAGCAGGAAGCGAGAAGCTCAACGTCTCGGTCTTTGTGCAGGTTTAGATACAGCAGTGACCTGCTGCCTGCTTGTGACCAACTGCTACCAACATGCAGCAGTTCAAGAAATTATGTGAAGAATTTTAATCTTCCATGATAAAGTAAAGGAAGATTCAAAAAGACATGCAATTTCACTGTTCTCTTATATCAGATGAAGAGCAAGAAAACGTCTTTGTAACCCAACACCAGAGGCACAGCAGCCTGTTCCCTGGTAGCAAAGCTGACAAGTACTTACATCATTATACATGGCTGCTATTTCATTAGGCAAATGTCAGTGTCAGGTAAGATCATGGTTTTGTCAATATAATGAAAATACCAGTCAAGTGAGGAAAAAGTCACAATTTTCCAGCTCTAAAAATTGATTTTTATTGCTCTTGTAATCCTTTCTTTGGATTAAGTATTTATTATTGATGTGGTCTTTCTTCTAATCTTAATAGCTGCTGACATTGTAATTAATTAAAAAATACAACATTTTTGCCCAAATGGCACTATATTGAAATTAAAAGTGAACATCACATATTAGTTAAACAGCCCTGGCAAATGTCTTGAGTGCTAAGATGATTGCCTAAGCTTCTTGACAGTTCCCTTCATCTTGCTGCATGCTGCTTGACCTTTTGAGATTTTGGTGTTATTAATAGGTTCCAGCTATTATATCAGAAAGAACAAGGCACAAAAATATGATAAAGTTTATCTTTTTAATGACAGTGCTACAACACCTTAGGCATGCTGATGAGGGCACTCACATCACATCTTCTGAGGCACACTCAGTCACCAGGTACCTCGTGTTCAGGGTTGATGGGGGGTTTCTCTGGAATTTGTGTGTCAGGGAATGCAGAGTGGCTGAGGCTGGCTGCTGAGGGGGAGCCATGCACTGTGGAGGTGGCCGGGCTCTGTCCCAAACCCTCCTCTGACACCTCTCTTGCAGGTGGATCACCCACTGACCCCGTTCTTGAACTGCTCCCTTCGACTAAGACATGCAAGAGTAATTGGGTAGGAATGGCAGGAGCCTGAAAGGCCACACAGCAATCCTGAGCCGAGATTTGTGCAAGCCAGGACCTCACGTTTCCATTATTTTGGTTTTCGGTTCCTCGATGTGTCTGTGGTAGAAGACACGTTTCACTGTCGTTGTTCCTTGAGTTTCCACCAGAAGTCACTGCAGGAGCTGTTATTACCTCTGGTGTTATCACCTCCCTGTCCATAGGTCACCCACTGGCTCCTGCCTCCCACCCATGGCTGGTCAAGTTACTTTCTGATACTGTTTTTTCTCCCTTTCTGAGCACTCCTCGTGGGTCAGATCCCCTCTTGTGGAGGAGGCGTTGGAGGGGCCCTGGCGGGCCAGGCTGCTGCTGGGGGCACGGGCAGCCCTGTCACCGCCCCGGCGCCTTTGTCACGGTGCCGCTGGCCTTTCCCTGACCCTGGCTCCCTGACTCCTGCCCTGGAGGTGGGCAGGGGCTCCAGGCTCCATCTCCCTGGCCTTCCCTAGCTCTGCAGTGACACGCACCTGAGCAGGATTTGCCATCCTGTGCAGAGTCAGCGCGGAGCAGAACCTGTGGGTCCCAGCTCTGCTGCGGCCGGCAGCGAGCGAGGTGAGCAGTGATGGCTGCTCCTCTGCTCTGCCCAGCCAGCTGTGCTTCTTGTGTTCCTCTGCTCAGGAAAGGACATTTTAGACAGGCAGTCACGTTTTCTCAGTAGAAGCAGCTTTAATTCCTCCCACGGACAATATACAGAAGTAAAGAGATTGTGGAAAGATTGTATCTTACCCCAGACCTTCTGCAAGAAATACAGAAGTGCTCATATTAGCTATCATTTAGCTTAAACACATTGAGTTATTATAAAAATTTGTTCACTGAATAAAATATGGCCTGACCTCTGGATTGTTTCTTCCCCAGGAACGTGACCGTGTCCCTCCTTCTGCCCTATTCAGCCTGCTTGGCAGAGCTGCAAGTTTTTTGTTTTGTTTTGTTATGTTATTGTTGTGTTTAAAAAAAAAACCACACCAAAAAAACCCTCAAGCCCCTCTTTTCAGCAGTGTCAAGTTAGGATGAATTGGCTGGGGAGGCATGTTTATAGACTGTGTGAAGAACTTTGTCTTTGTGTGGGAATGCTGGTGACACTGGTGTGTCTTGCCTGAATGAACTGCGATGACGCGGCTAATAAGGTGTCCTGCTGAGCGCCGCGCAGCCCCGCTCAGACCTCCCACTTCATGCCATTCAGCTCCAGCTCAGTGTAGCTAATTTTTCCCATTCCCTCAATTCTTTAGGCCTCCTTACAAACAGAAAAGTCAACTTTCACACCGAGGAGAAGATAAGTGCTTTAGGAAATAATCATGTAAACAGAATGTTACCTTCTGACCTGATGCTGATACCTTGCTCTGGGACAAAACCCAGCTGGCTATTGCATTAGACATGGCTATTAAAGGAATAATGCTGCTGATCCTCCTTACAAAGTGCCCTGAGAAATGGTTTAGCCAAATCACAGTGCCTGTTGTCACACTGAATCATGTCCAGCTGATCTCTTGCATGACCAAATT
The DNA here is from genome assembly GCF_000747805.2 of Chaetura pelagica. NCBI lineage: Eukaryota > Metazoa > Chordata > Aves > Apodiformes > Apodidae > Chaetura > Chaetura pelagica. Next base: position 297,297 of record NW_009953207.1, on the reverse strand, counting down.
GCCGATATTTAGCTGCCTCCTTGTCTTCTCCTTTCTTGTGGCAGCTTGGGAGGGGAAAGGTATGGAGGCAAGGGAAAGTCAGTCATATTTCTAAGGTTTGGGAACTCCTGAGCTCACAGTAGGTTCCATTGGCAAGGACAGTAGGTTACGTGCATATATTGAGACATTTATAGCATATTTTATTGTTAGGTATCCCAGATCATCTAATAAATGTGCGTATATTTGTATATGTCCCTTGCTGTACCACTGCTGGTAATTTTACTATACACCCATGGAAAGCAGATTTGTCAAAATCCACTTAAAGCATCATTCTTGAGAAGTACCATTTGGATTACTCTAATTCAGTCTGTCATGAGACATTCTTCCTAAAAGGTCCAGCAGGAGAAACTAGAAGGGGAGCAACTGGCTAAAATTATCCGTTTTAAAGCTGGCATTGATTTGTATGCAAATCATGTTTAAATCAGTTAATGTGCAAGACTATGAAATTACTGAATTTTAATTAATTGATCAGAAGCAGACTAATCAGCTGTTTTCTTCATTGGGTAGGAGACATTTTAACTGGCTATTTTTGGATCAGTCTGTTTATTTGGAAAATCCATCTTTGCATAATACAATCACAGGCATCATTCTCATAATACAGATTTGTTTTAAGAGGCCTTCTCTAGACCTTGATGTCATTCCTGCAATATCTGTCATTTCTTTGTCAGCAGTAAATGGCAATGAGCAAAGCCAAAACTAAGATATGAATCAGGAAAGTTGGCAAAACAAAATCAGTTTTTCTTATGTATAAGTTGTGTATCGGATTTTGCAATTACAGTGTTAGCAGATTGTGGTAATGTGAATAGTTTTAACTTTTAAGTTCTCATTTTCCTTTAATGTGCCGTGAGGGACACTAATCAAACTAATGTTATGTACAGGTCAAGAGTGACAGGTTTTTCTCAGTGCTTGCTGGGAGCTGACAGTAGGCAGTATTTATTAACAGTACCTGCAATAATTTGTCAGCTGAATGGAGGATTTGGAGATTTTCATACCAGAAAAGGATGTCTCTGCAAGAGATTTTGCTTCAGGTTATCACTGCCTTAGGTCCAAGGCACATTAGTTTTTCAATAGAATAATATTCCATATGTAATAGATTACTGATGACTAAAAATGTGAGATGTTTTTAAGAGAAGCAGCAGCATCGCACAGTAAATCCAATGTTGTGTCTCTCTTTATAGCTTTGAAAAGCCTAAATTGATGGAATGTTTAGAATCTGCTAAAGCCCTCTGGAAGCAGTGCCCCCTTGCTGGGCAGTGTTGTTCCAGAAGCCTGTGCACCCAGCATTGCTCTGTAACCCTTTACCTGTCTCCTGGGTCCTGCCTTGGCTGGGCTGGGTTTTCTGGCATCCTAACACCAGCTGTTTATGTATTCCCAGAATGTACACAGTCTGTTGCCTTGCATGTGTTCCTTATGTCTTGGGTATTGTGCAGCAAGTATGCCCTTCCAGTTTTTGTGCATTTTGTCTGTGTATTTTCTTTGTATAAGTAGCAGTTGCATTTAAGGTATGTCATACCTTCCTCAGCTACTGAAAGGGAATTTATTTCACTGATTCCTGTTTTGAATTAAGCACGAATCAGTGTATTTCCAAATGCCAAGATCTCTGGAAGCATGTAAAATTGCACATTGTTAGGATAAGCAGACATTGGTTGTTGATAATAGATAAGCAATAATACAATAACAGTTCTTAATGATACAAGATTTGAAAGATAAACAGTAATACCTTATCTCCCCATTTGGTACCAAGAAAAGGCTTGAGAAAAAGGTCAGTCTTTACTCCACATCTGGAGAGGTCACCTTTCAGGTGTTAACTACAACCTTAGTGAAAATCTTCTTGAAGCAAAAAAGAGGAGTGTCTTCCAGAGAACTATAAGTGATGCAGGAAAAACCTCATTGGTTAGTTTCTATCAGGGCTGATGGTTAATGCTTAGCTCAAAACATGGTTAATATATAGTTCCAGTATAAACTGGTAGTTTTGATTGTTGCAATAATTCTTTCTGAAATCACGCTTAGAAGATAAGATCTGTGTATAAATCTGTGCATAAATCTGTGCATGCTCACATATATGTAAAGCTGAACAACAGGTTTGTATGTTTTGTTTTCTTCCAGAATTATAGATCAGCGGTTTGAGAAAGTTTCGTATTTTGTCTTTGGAGATTTCAACTTTAGACTGGATGCCAAAGCAGTAGTAGAGGTAGGACTTTGCTTTTTCTTCTGTTGTATATCCTACCAGTTTTTTATTTCTCAAGCATTGTTTCCTGTGGAGAAGCTAAAAGTGACTTAATGAACTGAGCCTGACATGAGGCCTGGCTTAGAATACTTTTAACAGGAACATCTGACAGATAACTAGAAATCACTGTTGTGGATCTGCTGAAGCCATTGCAAACACACCTGGGTCGCTGTATTTCTTCTCAGTAGTGGCGTGTGAAGTGGGCTCTGGCTGTAGATGTCCATGGGAGGCAGAGTCTGTCCCTTCTCCTTATGGTCCTGTGTCTAGAAAGGTGAAAACGTGGGTACCCAGAGGAGAAGGGACCTGCAGTCTTCAGGTGACATGCAGAAGTCTGCCTTTGGCAGCATGCAGATTCCTGGACTGAATGCCACATTTCTGTTGTGTGTCTGTGACTTTTGCCATGTGTTTCTAGATCACAGTGAATTTCACAATAATTTACTGCAAGTGCAGTAACTGCTAGTTTGTATTTGTACTGTGGGGGGGGGAAGGAGAGAAATTTCCTGAATTTCTGTGGTAGAATTCCACACTTTAAAAATACAAGCAGACATTTGTGCAAGTCTTTGTGACAGTAGCGTCCCAGCGTGGCAGGGTGACTGGGAGGTTGGTATAAAGCCAAAAAGAATGCAGCAAACCTTGTTCATCCTGAGCTGAGGTTGCCCTGGCGTTGCTGCTGAAGCTCGGCTCCAGGTACCACAGGGTCAGAAGTAATACCCAGTTTGAAACCAAATTTAATCTTGCAGTTTTTCCACTTCAATTCTCAGAGATACTGTAGTGTCGCTTTGGTGTCCTTGAGGATAGGCACATTTCTTCCAAGCCAAAAGCTTTTATTTTGTACATCCAGCAGCAGGAGGTGAGAGGCCCGTGTGTCCAAGGCTGCTACCACCGTGCAGGTGCGGGCAGTTCTCCTTCCTTGGGTGATGATCAGGCCTTGGGCTGCTGACAAACAGGGGTTGAGCATTACAGCTCTGTGTGTGTAGCTAGGAGCTTCCTTCCTGGAATCCTTTAGACCTTGCAACCATTTAACCAAAGAACTTGAAGCACAACTGCAATGATGTTCAAGTCACTGATTCAGAATGTGTGGCTCCAAGCTGCAGGTGCTCAGGACTGCGTCCTGCTCTGCTAACACTGCAGTGTTGGCCTGTGCTCCTACAGAAGCCTCACACTCCAAAAAAGCATCCTGGTCCCATCTGGCATTTAAATGTGTGCCTATGCAACCTGCCAATATTAACCCTTCTTTCAGCTATTCAACAGTGTAGTTAATACTGGGAATTTCAAGGGTTAATCTATTGAGCTGTCATCATTGTATATATTACTGAATTTATCTCTGCTTTTCTTGTTGACCTTTTGAATTCCCTCTTGAGACCACAGTGTGCTGAACACTTGGACACTAAGATGCTACAAGGAATGCATGTGTTATGGAAAGGTAGACGGTGCTTATACCAAACACAAAGAATGAAGTCTGTTTCTAAGGGATTTCTGAGTTAAGCCATTGAAAGGGGGAATCTCAGAGCTGTTTCGAATGTGGAAGTGTGGTGTGCTAAATCAGATGCCAAAAATGTTGTGCTTATTAATTCATTATTAATAGACTATAAATCATTAATATATAATTTATTTAACATTTTATGGGAACCTTAATCTAAAATTATATTGATTTCCTTGCTAGTAAAATCTGCTTTACTGTTGTTGGAGTAATCCAGAGGGGGATCAATAAAACAGGCAAAGGCTTCTGGCAATTCTGAGCTCCATGTGTGCAGTAACAAGTGCGTCATCCAGAGAGATAAACTGGCCAGAAAGAAATAGGGCATCTGTAGCATAACAGGCATAGCAAATATGATTGTTTTACAGTACATTTGAATTGTAGTTTGGCCATAATTTGTAGCTTGGTGTGATGGTGTTCAGAGGAATACCTGCAGTTCAGCCACTTGAAGTTTGAAGTGTTCAGGTTGTCCTCAGCCTGGAAAGGGCCGATGACAGGGTACCATTTTAGTCTGGTTTTCTTTTGACCCAGGTGTGATTCAAAATACACCCAGTCTCTGGGCTAGTGCAACATCTCTTCACATTCAAGGGTTTGCCTACTGAACATATGAGGGTTTAATGCCAGAATTTTTTGAGTGGTACAGTGTTCTAATTATTTGCCCACTGACTGCTTTCGGGTGTCATCCAGCATGTGTATTCCTCATGTATTATGGAAGTGATTACAACATAAACAGAATTGCTATAAACTTTTGCATTAGTTTGACTATGAATTCTAGTATGTATCAGCTTCTCTGCAATGCCTCTAATACAGATACAGCTGCAGCATTTCATAGAAACATGAATTTGTCGTGTTTCTTTGAGTAGAAGATGGATCTCCTTTAGTTTTTACAGACATTCTGGTCTCCCTGTTTAAAGATAATATAGATAAGTGACTGTAATTTTTGCAGTTATCAGAAGTACATTCCAAATCTATAGTGGTATGTGAGACAAAACTCATTTTTCTGGAAAATTGTCTTATAAAATTGAGCTGAAAGGAGATTTAATGAGGTGGCTTTAAAGAAATCTGCAGCAGTAATAGCATATATTGTAGGCTGAAGCTGGAGAATATTCCAGAAATTTAAATATTACCATGAGCTAGTTTTTACGTTCTTCAGAACAGGTAACAAGGTAAATGCTTAGAGATTCTGAAACTAAACGAGCTGAGTTGGCTATCAACTTAATCAGTCCAGGATACTAATATCTCCGAAGCATGTCAAGGATAAGGAGGGAACTGAAGTTTGTGGAGGAATAAATGAGGGAGTTTATTCCAAAGAACTGAGGAGAACGGGTTCTTTTTGTTTGATGAGAGGTGAAAGAAGGGAGGGTGCTGTGAGTGGGTGCAGGGAAGCAACCAGTTTCTGCTCTGCCAGCCCCCGAGTGGCACCCGTGGTGGGCACTGGGCCCTTCTCATCACCCCTCTTACCATTCTGGGGCTTTCATTTCTCTAATTGAGGCAGCTCATTAGTGCCTGATGTTTTCTGTAAGCTTTATAAAGACTCGCTAGTGTAAATCTGGAAACGGAACTGTCCCACAAACCTTCCCTCTCCTCATTCACGGGGATCTATGGAAGCATAGCAGGGTCCTGACCCTGGTCAGTAGGTTTGTCTTGCCCTGGCTGTCACCTCCCCTCTGGAACAAGCAGAGGTGCCTTTTCCTAACCTGAAGAGGGAAAAAGTGAACACTTAAAAGGTAGCAACAGAAATGTTGTTGAGGGATTCCAGTCGTTTTGGCCTATGAGAATATTTTAAGCTACATATGCAGAATAGGAAGCAAAGTCCTTATCTTAAAAGCAGGAATTGATGCTCGTGCACCTGCCTTCTCTGCTTGATGGGTTCCGTTCAACCGAGATACTTCCTTTCCAGGCTTCTGCCAAGCAGCCATTTGATAAGCCATAACTGGAATTGCTGATTAAATGGTTTTTAATAGGTAATAACTACTCATAAAGAAGTTGCATATCTAGCTCCATCATTCACTTGCACCGTGCCTCGCTGCCACCTCTGACTGTTTGACTTTATATTATCTAGTAAAATAGTCTAGCACAACTTTTAGCTCCTACCATGTTGCTGATGATACAGTGAATTCCATAATTCTCATTTGATTATACAGTCTTGGCACAATACGGGCTTTTGTTTTGAAAAAGACAGTGGTGACATCATACCTTTGGAATATCACAGAATCACAGAATGGTTGGAAGGGACCTCAAAAGATCATCTAGTCCAACCCCCCTTCCAGAGCAGGATTTTTCAGAGTGTTTTCTGAAAACAAACCTTGTATGTACCATTTCTTCTAGTATGACTATATATTTTTCTCAGCAATGTCATAAATTAAAACAAAAATTTAGAAACATTTTTCTTTAGTAAATCCATATGGTCTAATTTACTTTTTTAATCACTTTTATAATTTCCATGTCTACAAACTTATAAACGTAATCTATTTCAATGATTTTAAATAATCTGGTGATGTTAGGTTTTGTGACCACAAATAACATTCCATTTAGTATGGCAGAAAATGTAATTACAATTGGAAAATGTTTAAAGAGGGGACTATGCAAACTGGGTTCTTTGAAACCATTTCAGCATAGTGATGCACCTGCACAGAAACACTGCTAAAAGAAAATATGACATCGATGAACACAACAATTACACAGGGACTGTGCTGGCTGTGGTATTTGCAAAATAGCTGATGTTTCAGATCTGGAGCAAGGGAACTAGAAGACATTTTCAGAAATAGAAAATAATATGTATTGGAAACCTGTGCTTAGGATATGTGCTCTTTCATGTTCATGGGTCTTGAATTACGGTGGGAAATCACTACGCTGGTTTTACTCTTCTAACTGCACTATGAACCTGTCTGGTAACGATGGTTCATACCTCAAAACCTGACTCGATGAAAAGAAAAACCCTCTTAGATAATTCTGAGATGAGGAATGTGTCTTTTGTCTGATTGCTGCATTGAAGAATAGTTCCTTGTGCTGAGTGGGAAAATAGCCCTCTTCCTGTAGTTTCTACAGCAGCACAAAGTGAAGAGGCAGAGGTGTGCAAAGGCTGCCACAAGCAGACCCCTCTTACAAAAGCAGCAAATTAATTAAAGCTTGGCTAAATCTTGACTGAACCAGCACTGTCAAAACCTCCTTATGTCCTATTAAATCTTTAAGTAGCTAGGAAGGAAGGCACTATAGTGTTACAAATCATGCAAAAAAGCCCTTTTTTACACGTATGAAAGGAATTGCTCTTTCTCATGTTCTTCAGTGAATGTGTTCATTTGCTCCAGCGTGGGTGGTAGTGGCTGGTTCTCTTCTTCCTCTGTAAATGATGTTAAGCCATCCTTGTAAACAAAAAATTATATGGCTTTATTTGTGAGATAAACGTGCATATCATAGAATAAATTATTCTGCAGACCTTACAAGCTTCAAATCATGTTTTCATTCCAGTTAGAAATGTGCATGAGATCCTGGATTAGTTATATCTTCTCTAATAGTTCATTGTCCCATAAAAACTGTAACATTCTCAACAAGCTAAGCTGATTCTAGGAAATGCTGGAAACAAAATCCTGTGTAAAATGAAAATGTAATAGAGATTTATTAAATTAAAATGCATAGAACTTCAGGTCTAATAAGGGCAGTTTTATTAATGAATGTAAATTGCAGCAACCCATCTGAGGCACCTGCTAAATGTTCATTATAAATTACTCTCACAGACATTGTGATGAGTTTCATATTGTAGCCAGACTTATAAAAGCATGTGGATTGCTTCCCCAAGGGACTGTACATTTACTTAACAGTCTAGTTAATTGCAATTATTTATTTTCCAGTGATGGCAAATAGCTTCTGCATTTGAGATCTATATGGCTATTAGGAATTATTCAATTATCTCTCTTTTCCTCAGTATTCTAAGTCAGAACTGAGCTCAGATTCCCAGAGGTCAGTCAGTGTATTAACTCAGGATGCTCCTTAGCTTTCTGCTAAGGCCAAAACTCTCTCCTCCTGAGTCCTCTCAGCAGAGCTAGCTTGAGAAATACTGATTACCCATCTCTGTAGCTGATTTTTTGACATCTTCCGTTCCGTTCTGAAGCTGCCACGCTTATTGGCAAGATTCATAGGAGGTTAATTAAATCCATCTTCAAAACAACGAGAGGCCAATGAGCCATATCCTCATTGCAATAGTAAATTAAATGATGCAATTGTTTCTACTTCCATCATGGATAAGGGGAGAGATGAGTGAATGAATTGTTCTCCAGCTGCCTCCTCTGGGGCCCTGGAGGGTCTAGTAGCATGTGGTGGTAAAACTGCTTTTAATTTGTGGCTACAGGAAAAGATGACACTGTTATCAGCAGGCAGAGGTCTCACACAGCGCCACGATCTGAAAGGTGACACTGTTCAAAACCAAAAGGAACTCTATTTTCAGTTGGGCTTGGCAGCTCCTCCTGCTTCAGATGCAAATTAATACACACATGGTGACAGAGCAGAGCAGAAAAGATGATACGTTGATCAGATTTGGACTGTAATTAAAACGTACACAAATTAAATACAATTATCTTGTGCTTTCTAATAGGGCTGAGTGTCATTAAACTAATTAATAGCGTGGTCTCTAAGCTGTGGGTGCCGAGAGCGTGTCTGGGCGGCTCGGCTGGCGGGGACAGCAGCGCCGGGCACCGGGCCAGCCCCGCACCTGCCCGCACCTCCGGGCTCCGGGAAGGTGAGGGAACACCCGGGGGGACCCGCCGGGCTCCTGGGAGTGTGGAGGGAACACACTGGTCCCAAGGGCTCTGCTTTGAGATTGTCTGCACAGCGAGTACAGAGGGAGTGCAGCTCCTGCAGGGACAGAGCAGCTCCTGCAGGGCCTGTGCTGTCAGGAGGGCTCCTGGTACTTATCCGAAGGGAGGCCTCACAGCTTTCCTCAGGTTGGGCAGGTCAAGCGACTGAGACTTGCCCAAATCCAGTTTAAAAGTAGTCTTGACTTGGCTTGTAGAAAATAGAGACTAATGCCAGATCCCAGGTGGCCGCTGCAACCTTCCTGGGCTCAACATGCTTGTCTGTCTAAAGGGTTGCAGGTTAATTTCAGCTTGATGACGTGCTCATTAAGAAACAAATCCTGAGATTTGCTTGGCAAACCCCGTGGCAGTGCCCCGGCCTGGCAGCCCGGGCAGGTCTCAGGATGCAGCAGCCCCTGCTCCCCTTCAGGTCCCTCAGCAGCCACCTGCTTTCAGTCAGGGCAAGAGGGCTCATCACACTGCAGGGACTGAGCTGGTGAAGCACACGAATAACCATTGAGAATACCCAGGCTGAAAGAAGAAAAGTAGTTTTCTAAAAGCAGGTGTAATGTTAATAATTAAAGGACTATTGGAGTACATAGTGAAACTCTATAATGAATACTTAACTAAAGCACCTATTAATTTTTTTTCTGCCTATATCTAGTATAGAAACTCATCAACTCAATTGCACCAAAATATCACCTGAGCAGAGGCCATAAAATATCTTTTTATCCATTTAAGTATTATGTCATTTTAGAAGAAATAGATGAAACTGGAAAAAATGCATTCTTTCTAAATTTGTTTATTCCTGGTTGTTACTGTGATACAAAGTCTTAATACCTGTGGATGAATTATGCACTAGTATTTGAAAGGCACTAGTTCCTCTCAATGGACTAGTATTTGATGGTAGAAAATAAATGAGGGAGGAAAAGAAGCTTGCATGCTGCATATTTGCAGCAGTGTATCAAAGGCACAGGTATATTTACTTTCATTGTCAAATGGCAGCCTAAAAGGAGTCTTTTCAAAAATACAACCTGTGATATAGAAGGATATTTTGGTTACTTACAAAAAACAAAATTGAGAAGGAAGATTTGGTATCCATCTGAAAATCAAGGAATACATGGGAACTTTGGTTGCAATAGCAAATTCTGTTCTTGAGTTGGCATCAGAAAGACAGTAAGAGTTGGTGAAGTGAGTACATGGCATCTCCAGGGGTAGGTGCAGCCATGTTAGATCAGCTTCTAAATGTGTTTAGGAGATTTTTACCTGAAAATAGTCGTTGTTAATGATGGAAGAAAGTACACTGAGGAACCAAGATCAATATTTTGTCAGAAAAGAAAAACCTTATTTTTATTTAGTTTTGGACACACATTTAGTGCAGGGGGAGAGAAACCCTGTCGTTGTTATAGTGGGAATAACCAAGTTTGCAGTGGCACCTCCCTGCCACTGGCTGGTGGTGCTTGGAGGGTGCTCATGGACAGTGGACAGGTCACCACACATCTCTGTGTGAGCCAGGCCAAGCACCTCTGACAGACACTTTGTGTCCTTCACAGGTAAGGGCACCTCATCTCCATCATGTTGTGTAGTGACAGGCGAACTCTATGTGCCACCTGCAAGCCTTGCAGCCTGCAGCACAGCACGATCCCATGGCATGATCCCACAGCACAACAGGATCCCACAGCACGGCCTCACTGGGAAGCTGCTCTGTTAGGTTCAGCCCCACCAGGAACTCGTACTCAGTGTCCTGCTTTTCTAGTAGAAAGGAGGAGTTTTAGGGTAAAAAAGGTATTTATTCACACCACTGGTAGCACCAGTGGCAGTTTATGCACTTCATCAGTTTCTGGTGGCCTCAGGACCCCATCATGCCTTGGTGGTGCAGTATATGACAAGACAGCACTGCTGTTATCAGTAGTAGCGCCCAGGGATAGAGTATCTCAAGAGTTTCAACTTTCTGACCTGTTACAAAATGTATTGAATCCTGCCTTTCAAGGTCTGGGTCACGTTGCCTTAAAAAAAGCAAGATATTAATAATGCTGAATGGAAATAAACGCAGTGGCTTGACAAAGTGTCAATAAAATGTACAGTCTTTACTCAAATAAAGTTGTAGCATCTAATCCTTATGTCATTTCAAAGCTGATCCTGAATTTTTGTGTTGCTGCTAGAGCTCCGCTAGGGTGCTGTTTACAGCTATTACAAGGCTCAATAATGTGTAATAATTTAATATGTAAAGCTATTTAAGGGTTAAAACTAATTTTATGAAAAGAGATTATAGGATCTTTATCACATGTTGTTTATCTGATCAACAGTTAACAATTTAAGACAGTATTATCCTAGTAAAAAGAAGATTTGTTTCAGATACTGACATAAACATCCCCTCATAATAGTGGCTTTTCATTTACTGCATTGCAATGTACCATAAGCTTAAAGGCACAACAGCTTCTTTGTGTGTCTCAATAATGCTTGTCCAGAGTGATGTCAGTCAATTTTTGACCTATACAGTCTGATGTTATTCTCAACAATCATAGAATGGATTTTTTTTTTTTCTCCTTTAATTAATGAAGAACATGCCAGTAAAATCCCTGAAGATTATCATATTTCTTTATGGTGTCTTCCTCTGGAAGAGGAAGGTGTATTACCCACGTGGACATTTCTGCAGTCGTTATGATCTGGCTCCTACTGGCTTTTGTTGTTTCCTTGAATTTCTTTTTTCACATACCATGGGGTAGTTGGAAGACCACTTCTTTTTGGATGACTTTCTGAACACTATATGACTCGCAGTTTCAGTGGGATAAATAGACACTAACAGTTAAATATCAGTTTCTAATAGAGGTTGAAAAAAATGGTATCCATGAAATGGCATGTGGGTAGTTCTGAGCTCATCCTCCATGGTGGCACTCTGAAGTCCCACAGGCAGCACACAAAGGGTGAACCAAGGGTCAGCCCCTTTGTGCTCCTTGGAGACAGTTCCTCCAAGGTGGAGAAAACCTGTAGAAGGTGCCAGGGCTGGTTCAAGGTTTAATTTCAGAATTAAACTGCTTTTAATTCTTCACATTTCCAGCTGAGCACAGTGCAGTACTGTCATTATCTTGCAGAAGCACCAGCTTAACCTGGACAGAGTAGGACTTTGATACAGATGCGGTTTTTCCCCCTCACTCTCATTCCTGGCAGGACAGCCCCTAAGCTCCCCTTGGAGAAACATCTCCAGACTGTAGCTACCACTGCTTGCTTTCTCTGCCCTTCAGAGGTAACCACAGAAGGATCAAGAGGGTGGGACTGTACAACCCACCATTACCAGCTTCACAGTAGAGTCCAGTCTGTGCTTGAGTGACACACACTGAACCTGAGCCAGCCAAAGGTGCAGAGTATTCAGGAGATTCAAATTAGAGATTGCCAGAGTGGGGTGGACATTTGTTTTTCTTCTGTTTGCCAGGTATTTTACATTATATAAAATGAATACTAGATGATAATTGCCAGTCTGGTGTCTTGTATTGATTTAATTCAATAAGGAGCTTCACCTCCACCTTTTGCATGCACTTGCCTTAAAATATATGCATTATGAAGACAGTGATTCAAAGTCTTTAGGAAATCATTATCAAGACAGGATTTTCTTCTTCAAATATTGACAGCAGAATAACTCCAAGAAACAATGACAAACAATAAAAACAGAGAATAGACAAAATTAAGGCTGTCATTCTATTGTAGTTAGAGTATACAGAAGTCTCAAGCAGTTGCCTGATTTTGCATATTTTATATGCTCTAGCAAATAGCTTGTGTTGATCCCTTGCTATATGAATTTCTGGTTGAAAACCTGTGACCACTAAAAAAGAAAGGTTATTTTTGCTTATGATTTATATACAGTTGGGTGTTTCACTTGAATTTTTTTCCAATTATTTGCACAGATTTTCTTCAGCCCTGTGTGTGCACTGGGAAGATACAGAAGGGTATGTGTAGGTTGCTACCATCACATCAACATTCTTCCTACCTTTGATGATTTCCCTAGAACTGAGTAAAACTGCAATAGAAGCTTGAAATGTTACAGTACTTAAACTGAGCAGCTCTGTGTGCTGATTTATTGTTGTTTTGTAATGGTAATTTTAAAATCCTTTCATACTGGCAGCTGAATTTCCTGCACATGGAGTATAGTTCTGAGAAGTTAAAGGGGTTGTCTTTTATGGAGAGCAGTTGCTGCAAGTGCAAATCATACTGGTGGCTTAGTTGATATGGTTTGAACCTCAAATGCTTATGGAGAGTTCAGTACTGCAACATACAAGTAAAACTTTGTTATTACCATTCATCAAGAAAAAGTATTTTTTAAAGACCATTCAAAATCATAGTCTGTTTGGATTTTTTCACTCTGAAGGGCCCGAAGTCCAAAAGTGAGGATTATGAGCAGTGAATATCCACAATGTACGTAGGAGAATTTCTTTTCAGTAGGGGTTGAAGGCTTATCACGCATAAGCCTTTGAAGTATATCCCACTTGTAAATGCCATTGAATAAACCAGCAAGATTTCTTTTTCTTTTTTCTTCTTTCATTTTTTGCAGTTTCAACAAGTGCTGAGTTTCATGAAGATGTCAGTATTGGACCCGAGTGAAATGTGTGAGAGCTCAGTTCACACCTGATAGTAGAAAGTGCAGGGTTAATGTTTGCCCTGAATGTGCTGAAAATCTCTTTAGCTTGACATATTTCTGTGGAGTTCTAAAAAGGAGGAAAGCTTTGAGCCACCTGGACGATGTGTCCTGACTGTTAAAGCAGTAGGTGGGAGGTGGGTGGCATCTGTCTCCTGCTCTTTGTGCCCTGTCCCCGTGGCCAGGGCACCAGCTCCGTCAGAGCACAGCAGCTGCTCACAGCACATTCCTGGAGCAGGGATCTGGGGGTCTGGGCAGGGAGGGGCCAGGCTGGATGGTAGGCAGGAGATGGGCCCTCTGCAGAAAGGAGCAGTGTGCTGGGTTTCCCTGGGATCAGCACTCCAGCAGGTTTGTTGTGCCGTTGTTATTCTGTCATTTCTTTTTCTCTCCATTAGTCAAGAGGATTGTTTGCTGTGTTCATTCCTTTTAGACATTCAGAGCAAGATCAATATTTTAATGTATCTGACCAGGTTTCCACTTAGAAAACAGAACAAAAAAGTTTACATTTTTTCTTGCATCACTTAGTGAAACTGAAAATGACATTTCAGGGACAGCAGAGGTCTTCTGTGTGTATTTCTGCTCCACATGGTGAAAGAAACAGAAAATGCTCATCACATGAAGAGTATGGGGCATGAGTTAGTTGATTAGTAATGGAAGAGGTTTTCAACTACTAGGACTGGCAAATTTTAGTTGTCCATTTGCAGCAAAATGTGTTTAATTTTGGTTTAGAACAACATGGAGTGGCTGGAAAGTTGCAGATTGCTAAAATAGGGATAGATTTGTGCCTGTGGTTAAGGGGGGAAAAAAGGAGGGAAGCACCAAGAAAGGTTCTCATTAACTGAAAGCTTGTTGGCTTGACATTACTTTCAGGCAAACTAGTAGAAGAGTTGCTAATGAGAAAAAAAATTGAAAGATACAATGTAATCCCAAAATATGCTTGAAAAAAGCAGTTTGTGATGAGGTGAAAATGGCAGTCATGTGGTCATACGGCAGAAGGAGCCCACTGAAGGTGTGAGGCTGGGTTTGCGCGGGTGCAGGGCAGGGAGGAGCCCTGAGCTGCCACAGCAGAGGAGCCGTGGGGCAGGCTGGGTGGTGCCGTGGATGTGTAATTCATGCATCATGAGGTGTGTTTTTTTTGAACTGCAAAGTTGATTTGATACGCGGCTGCAGAGCTGGTACATTGAAATCCACTGGACATCTGCACTCCATGTGCTGAAAAAGCATGGTTTGGCATCAGAGGAGAGTAAGGCACTCCGTGTTTTTGCTGAGACCCCAGGCCAGCTCTGGATGCCAGGGAGGAATTACTTTCACAGGCAGAGTCAGGTTTGCTGAGCTAGGCTTCCTCTGACCTCCATTAAATCCAAGGTGAGTAGCCCTGGGTAGCAGTTCAGAGGGGGCTTCCCAGGAGTTTGTAGCTAGAAGGCAGCAGTTTCCACTTCCCGCTGTTTATAGTGTTCCCGTTTCTTTCATGCCATAACAATATAAAGAAGCTGCAAACAGACAGTTTGAAATTAAAAACCTTGCGTGAGAAGTCAGTCACCAGAGTGATTAATAAGAGCAACAGCCAGAGGAATGGGTGGATGTCCTGTGTCTAATCAAGAGCTGATGTCTCTCTGAAGATTTGTTCTAGTAAAAGAGGTGGCATCTGCTTCAGACCAGGAGGAGACTGGTGCAACGTGAGTGTCTGTGGCATGTACGATTAGATGGTGACTTTTGGCTTGAGTGTTTACCAGTAATTTCTTAGTTACTTAATTCTTCCTAAGCAGACATAGATGCCTTCTGTCTTGGATCCTCTTTCATTACAATTGTTTCTGCAGAGTTTCATGCTGGTGAAGGAAGATACCACTTCTTTATTTCTTTACCATCTCACTGATGCTAATAATTAACAAGTTGAGTCTCCACCTGACCACAAACAGCTGATGAAACATTTCTTTTAATTATCCACTATGTTCCCGATCGAGACAATCAATAGGTAGATGTATGCAAATGTGCAGAGTTCAAGTGAGGGCTATCCTAAACAGGACTTAAGCTGTGCACCCGCCTTTGTGCCAAATTTTTCAGGGTTTTTTCTCCTGTAATGAATACATGTATTTTGTGCATTGGAGCATGGCACAGGGCCTTTTGGATGGCAGGCTCTTCAAGAAAGAGGAAGAGAGTTTTAATCACAAAAGCAGAAACTTCAGTCGGGAAAGTGATTCTACACTTTGTTTCATTTGTAAATGGTGCATTTTAGCTTTTGTGAAACAGAACCCGGGTCCAATTCAGGACAGCACTTCATAGATTCTTTACGTGGGGCTTTTTGAGTCTGAAATAGTGCACATGAAAAGAGAAGGAGATTGAACATAATTTGTTCCAACAGCTAGTCTAAGATTTTTTCCAATCAAGATTCCTTCAGCGTATTCCTCTTTGTTGAGCTATCAGCAGCTTTTAAAATAAGAGCATTAGCCTATATTTCAGGGCTTCGCTGGGTGTTCCCAGCTGTGGTGATTAGTTGCAAGAAAGGAGAAATGCATGTATTGTAACCTCCTAATGGATATGGGAGACTTGTAAACTAAGTTGAGATTTGAGCAATTTGTAGATTTCAAAATGAGCTGTAGAGTTCATTGAAAAAGAAAAATGCATCATTGAAATTCATGGTGCCACTTTGGTTTTCTTTGCTGAGATTTATCATTGAAAGCCATATTGCTTTCCCTTTGCCTTTATTTAAAGCTTTTCAATACGTTATTTTTAAGGTCCATTTCTTTTACAAGCTTTTCCTTTCAGCCTGCTCAGGGTATCGGGTCCTATGAACATCTGTTTGTGCCTGAAATCGGCCAGGACCTGGACTGTATCCTGCCTCCCTATTCCCTTTTGTTTCCAGAGCCTATTGTTTCCGATTTCATGCTATCAGAGGGGCTGCATGTTTTCCTGTGTGAAGTTGTCAGAGAGATAAAAGCACAGGAGCAGGGTCACATTTCGAGGGATGGGCATGAAAAATTGGTAAAATGTATCTTGAGGGCCACCCACAAGACTTCCTTAAAGAAATTCAGAAGTAGCAAGCAGAGTTATAATTTTAAAATTGTGCAGATTCCAAAGTGTAATTAAGTAATGGTGAAGTAAGAGTTTGACTGGCAGAAACCTCCTAGTCAGATTTATGCTTAGTTGAATTAACTCCTCTTAGGTAGCTTGAGGGTCTCCAGTTAGAAAGAAAACACGGTCACCTTCATAATGGTGCCTGCCGGTGTCCCTTTAGTACAGGAAGGAGATGGCCAAGGATTGAAAGGAGTGAGTTACACTTCCAGTCACCACAGAGCACTGGGAGAGAAGCCTTCAGCAGTGACAAGGTCTGCCTGTCCAGCATTACCCACACAGACCTGCAAAGAATACATTGAGGATAGGAAGGACAGGAGGGCAAACAGTGCAGCTTAATTACCTTAATTAAATACATCTTCCAGGCAGAGAGCACGATGCTGGGCTTGTAAGTGTGGCTGTGGCTGGTGGTGCTGCAAACCATGATTAACCCAAGGCTGCTTATCCTTTCGTCTCACATCATTCCAAAGCAGCACCCTACTTTTAAAGGATGCAAAATAATGGAGTTGGTGGCAGGAGGGCAGAACCCCCACAGTGAGGGTGAGGCAGTTTGCCAGAGCCCCCTCTCCCAGCTGCATTGACACAGTCTGAGGGTACGTCTGTTTCTCTGAAGCACTGAGGAGAGAGTACAAATGTCTGTGGAACAGCAGCAGTGTCTTGCCAGCTCCTCTACCTCTGATGGTAGCTGCTTTCACTAGATACAAAATTAATAAAATGGTTTGGATAGTACTGCTTTAGGTCAGTGGTTCAGTAAGTTGGTTACTATTACTGTAGCAGCTTGTAATGAGGATTTTGTTAAAGGGGGTAACGAGAAAACAAGGGAGATCCGTAGGTTGTGTTTTTTTCCAGAGACAACTGCTGGATAAGGGGTACCAAGCAAGGCATCATCATGCTGCCGTAAAGCTTCCAAGTTAGTAATTTCTGTATAGGATACAAAAGTCTAATACTGGAATTTTAAGGGACTGTATTTTTTCCCATAGTTTTTTTCCAAATATTAAATCAGTGACTTTTCTTAGTTGCACAAATTATATGCAATTTAATACTTGAAACTAAATGTTGTTGAATTTAGCAACCTTTTTTGCTATAGAATTTCAGGGAGGGACAATAATGTGCAGATTATTTTTGCAATTTGTTTAATATAGCAGAAATAATACTATACATCTTTTTAAAGTACAGTAATTATTGAATTTATACTCTGTGATAATATTTTTTGATATTAAATTGTTTATAAATAGAACAAGAAAGCAACAGATTAAGGAAACGCTGCAAAGTGTTTAACAGCTCTGAAGGTCAGTTTAAATAAGAGCCTTGGGTATTTTTAAATAGGAGTATCCCTGATGAGCAGTTGTATTCCAGAGCTCCCGGTGACCTGGGTTGGTTCCCAGGTCCCACTGCAGGAGTGGCTGTGAGGTGACCTCCCCTGGGCCTGCCCGTGGTCCCCTAGGGCTGCCCTGGGGTCCTGCCGGGCTCCTTTTGCACACAAGGTTTACCAAAGGGTTGTGCAGAACATGCTGAGCCCCAGCATGGGGTCTGTCAGCCCCCCTGAGGGGCAGCAGCCCCACACCTGGGATGTGCCAGCCTCACTCTGGGGATGTTCCAGCCCCACACCTGGGATGTGCCAGCTGGAGGAGGCACCTGTGTGGACAGTCACACAGCAGAGGTTCCCTGAGGGGAAACAGGCATGGGTTTGTGTGGGAAGTGGTTCTTCTTCACGATAGCCTCTGTGGTGGCATCAGCTCATGACAGTTTGCTTAGCTGTTAGGATGCTGACAACCATTCTTTCCTACCAGGTATTATGGAGAGGAGTATTTAACCTCTGTGGTGAGTTCTGCTGGTTGTGTGCATTTCTGGTCTGATCTTACCAGTGGAAGTTCTTTTTTGAAATGACAGCTTTCTTGCGCCAAGAGTATTCTTTGGCTTACCTGTCTGATCTTGGATGGGCAAAAGAATTTACTTGGTTTAGCTTTGTCTCAAAAGGGAAAAGAGCAAAGGCTAGAGTAAAAATTAATAGCACATCTTAAAATCCATTACAACATCTCCCTTTTTTTCTGACTAAAAGTGAGTGAAAAAGGCCTCTCTAGAGGAAATAAAGAAGAAGTTATTACAGCTTTCACCTTTTTGTAGAGTATGAAAAAGCTTTCTGTATGTTAAACAGTCTTGTGGACATCTGGCATGATTGGTTTTAATCTGCTGACTAAAAAGTCAGGATTAAATCTTGCTTTACACCTCTTTGTATTGCAGTCAGTAAAGTGACAGAGCTGCTCTGAAACAATAGCACTACTTATTCCACCCAATATGCCATGTGGTAGATCACCCCCTTTTTCAGCACCACTTCTCTGCAAAGACAATGAAGCATCTGGTGGGGTTTTCCTGTGTCCAAGATATTTTTTGTCAGTAATTTCACTCAGCCGGTCTGCTTAGCTCTCCCTTGGTGCTACTTTTTGAGACGGGGTTTGCCAAACCCAGTGGCAAGAGGTCAGGAGGCCAAAGTGATGAATTTTTATGTGCCTGTTTCTTGTGTTTCTGCTCAGTCATGATTCTTTGCGCGCTGTGCTGCCTCTGAAAGGGAGCCACAGTGAGCAATTTGTCCTCCTGGGCTGCAGAGAATGGGGAGGCAGATGAGTTAAAGTAGCATGTATGACTCCGGACAGAGACGCGCACAAACGGAACAGAGCACTCCTGTCACTATTCAGCACCAGAGGGGCCTGGGAGATTTGTAGCCTGTTGGCTTTCCATCAAGTGACAAATGAATTTAACAGCACTTAAAGATACAGCGAAAAGAATAGCACTTCACTAACTAGTCCACAGCTGCTAGCTTTGAAATGATGCTGCATTAACACTTCTGAACTTGCCTTTTCCTCTCGCTGCGTCACTGGGAGCACTCGGTATTTCCCAACGTGTTGGAATCCTGGTTTGTTTTATGGAAAAAAAATTCATCTGTGTTTCAGTAGCTCTGTAGAATATGCCTTCTGGTTGTCTGCCCAGTTGGGCCCCCATGCCTTCCAGATGGATCTGTGATCCATATGAGCAGGAGGACCGTGAAAGCTGCATTTCTAGTAGAGCTTTGTGTGCTCTCTCAGCGATGTCTCACCCCATGGGGTCAGATGAGCTGGGATCAGCATCCATTGCTTGATTAAATACCCCTGATCCCCAGCCAGGGGTGTGAAGTGCCTGTTCCTCCAAATCCCCCTCTCTCTGATCAGCTGTGTAACTCCAATCGGTCAAGGGCTGCGTCGCAATTTGTTGCTTATCAGCAGCTGAGCTCTGGACCCGTCCCAGGAGGTGTCCTGGAGGAATTCTGGCCATCCTTGAGGCCACAGATCCCTCTCTCAGTTGTGCTCAGACTGAGCAGGAGCACGGGCCTGAGGAGCTGGCAGCCAGAGCACACTCATGCCTCATGCCATTGCTTTCCTTCTCCATCACTTTCCTTTTCCAGGTCTCAAAGTCCCTCTTTGTTTAAGAAGCTAGTTGGTTTTGCTGTTATGTATGTTAAGAAGAAAAAAACTTTGTACTTCTCTATATTTCTCACTTTGCGATGAAAAGTAGCTAGTGTCTGGCTACAAGCAAATAGATCATAGGTAGATTCATGATTTGTTTTCAGAATTGCCCAATGCTTCATGTTGTAAAAGTCAGGTCCAATCCTCATGTCTGCAAATAAGCTTAATTGAAGTCAAGTGCAAAAATACTATTGAACAGTATATTGAGTGTGCATCCTATCAAGGGATGACACCTCTAAGTCTACTTTTTGGAAGAGGCTGAGCCTTGAGCTGTTTCATGCCATTGATTTTGTACAAAATTCCTCAGTAATTTAAAGGGCAAACTCCTGAATTTACTCTTCTCGGCAGTGCTAGTTGGTGGAGCAAAATGCTGCCTGGGAGTGTTCCTGAGGGTCGCAGGTTGTTCTGAGGAGGGCTGGAAACACTGGTCTGTGCAGAGCCCTGAGCAGCAGCTGCTTGGGCAGAGCTGTGTCTGCGGGTGCCTGGGCAGAGGGGCTCAGCTGGCAGGCTCATGTGTGTGCAACCCTGCAGTGTCCACTTCTGGAAGGGAGTCAGGAGGAAGAACTTTTTTAGGTGCTGGCTTAAATTTTTGCTAGTTCATGTTTATTTCTTACAGCTGTAAGAAGCTGTTAAATCTGGAGGTAGCAGAAACAATGACACCATCAGCACAAGCAGAGGCAAATGTTACCACTCAAAACAAAGGCAAGGCACACAGGAGCAGATGGGGTTCACAAGCTATTTTGCTTTTAAAATGGAAACAAGTAGCAGGTTTCTAGTCTGAAAGTGAGATAAAAGCAAGCTTAGCTGTAAGGAGAGAATCTGCCTCTTACTTCATTCTTCCTGAATTCAAGGGAACAGAGGATTTTACATTTCTCTACAGAAACAGATTTATATCACAGATCTTGTGTGCTTCATCAAAGTCTTTACTTAACAGAAACGATACATACAAGTCCTCTGCTTGGTAAGCTGGAGTGAAAAAAGGGCAAGTGCTGTGAGGGCTTCCAACAAGAAATTTTTGAAGCTGGTATTGCTGCTTAGTCAAAGCAGAAAAAGTCATGGAAGAGAAGTAATAGAAGAATGTCTGAATAATCTCAAGGGGTTCACACTGGTTCATTATGGGACAAGACAACATATATACAGAAGATTTCCATAAGAACAGTTGAGCTGTTCCAGTTCCTCTAATTATGGAAATGCAAATAATTGTCTTTGAAAACTCCCCAAGGACCCTAAATGACATCAGAGAGTGATGCTGAATGACTAGGAAGATGGACAAGAGGAGGGAAGAGATATTTCCTAGCAGATTACTTCAAAATTCCAGGCCTACTAGTGGTGTGGGGTTTATCCAAATCCAATCAAGGTCTTGAATGCATCTGAAACTTATCA
Source organism: Chaetura pelagica (assembly GCF_000747805.2). Lineage (NCBI taxonomy): Eukaryota > Metazoa > Chordata > Aves > Apodiformes > Apodidae > Chaetura > Chaetura pelagica. The sequence continues at coordinate 276,191 of NW_009953207.1, read as the reverse complement.
GTGTTGACAAGTGAATTTAAACTGAGAGCTTAAAAACAGGGCAGAGGAACCCTTTCCCTGGAAACCTCACCTTTGCCTGCAGAAGCCCTACAAAGTTTTGTGTTCCTGGTGCATGCAGGTGCCAAACAACTCGGGATGAATTGTTTGTGACTCAGTATGTTTATGCTTAGTTGAACTCAGAGTTGGAGATCATAGTCAGGAAAATTAAACAAGAGAATCCAAAAAGGTGTGGAACCTGACCAGAAGAAGTCAGAGAAAGTTAGGAGCTAATCACAGGGCAGAGCACCACGAAGTGTCTAGTGAGAGTCTCTTTCTCATTTTGAAAAACGGGGTGTAGGAAAGTCAGATTTAAACACCAAAAGATTATCAGTTAAGCACAGTGTCCCAGTACCTGAGTTGGATTATGCTGAGCATCTAATGAACAGGTTGAATTTTATTGCTTCTAAACATGTAAGAAATGCCAAGAGGGGTTTCTTTCAAATGCCATCAGAAGTGTATGTTTGGGTGAAAAAGGTGTGGGGAGGCAGGTGGTGGCTGTGGTCTGGTGCTCTGATCTCCTTGGACAGAGCTGTAACTGCAGTTTCTCCAAGAACCTAAGGGTGGGCATTTGACACTCTCTCCAGGATCTGTCATCTTGGAGAATCTTAGTTGCAAAGGCCTTCTGGGCTTAATTCAGATTCTTTTCTGAAGGTGAGAGTTCAGAAGAGCTGTCGTTGGCAGCAGCTGTTGGTTGGACCTGGCCCAGCCTTGGGTCTCTGATCGTGGGCAGCCAGGCCAGGGGAACGGGGAATGTCTGCAGCCCTTCTCCACAGCCCCCTGGCCAACACAAACATAAACCTTCCCTGTGTGCCAAAGGGAGCTCCCCAGGAGCTGGGTGTTGTGTCCCACAGAGCTGCCCTGGCTGTTCAGGGCCGTGTGTCTGCAGTGCCTTGTGGCACACTTGGTAAGGCTGTCATGAGCCAGCTAAGCTTCTGGACAAGAAGGTGTGTTTCATGATGAGGTTAGTGCAGCTAATTTCAGATGGAGCACAAAGAAATGCAAGTTGTTTTCCGCAGGGATCATTTATTTTAGGGATGTGGCAGATGTTTGGAAGCATGAAGTTAGGGTCTTTGTGCTGAGTTTTTTTTTGTCATAGACACTACCCATAGAGGGATCTTAAAACCAAAATATTCCCCTGCCCCGTACCAGCAGAGGGGTGGTGCAGTGGTGAGCAGAGTCCTGGCAGCCTTGGGCAGCTTCTGGTCCAGGCCTGCATGGGGGCGGAAGAGGTGCTGCTGTGACCTGCCCGTGAAGGTTAATGGTCCTGAAGTGAACACCGGCAGGTGCCATCAGAAGGCAGGCACACCTGTACCCCCAGCAGGGCAGGGGGCTTCCCCTCCATCCCACCCAGCCCCTCCAGCTCTGCTCCCCAGGGCCTGAGCCTGCCCTTCTGGCAGTTTTCAGAGAGGAGGTGATTTCACATATTGATACTTTAAATGGCTTCTCATTAATACTTTTTAATGTTTGTTCATTATTTAACTAACATTTATCTAATTGCTGAGTTAAATTCCTGCTCCTGGAGGCTTATTAGTATTAAGAGCATAGTAAATTCTCTGTTTCCACACAGTTAAGTTAATGCAAATTAATATGTAGTCCAAGGGATGTTTTTCAAGTCAAAGTGGATGTCCTCTCGGATGGGTTTTGATTGCTTTATGTTGTGGAGTTTAGCTCAGTAATTTCCCTAATTGTTTGCAGCAGCTGTATGGCCAAATACCCCTGCAGGGCTGTGAAAAATCTGCTACAATAACTCTCCACTTCAACAGCAGACAGACTTAAAAAAAAAAGCAGTGTGAATTATGCTGTAGCTAAATGCACAACTTCAGTTGGTTAAACTTTGTTTTTCTCACTTGCACGTTTTATTTCTCTTATATCATGTGATAATGGTGAATTTACTGTTTTCGTGTATTCCCGCCAGCCAGGAAATTCTATCAACCCCTCAGAGTAAGGAGGAGCCCAAATAAGGCAGATGTTCCTGTTATTCCCAAAATAGCAAATCTGCCTCCCTGATTTTTTTCAGATACAATTTGCATTGAGATAATAATAAAAAAGCTTTTAATTATGCTAATTTAATAAGTGTCGGATTGATTTTGGGTTTAGAGCAGCATTTCAGAAGTACTTAATTTTCATAATTAGATGATACATGTACTCTGTCTTTTATATCCTGCCAGAGTCCACAGTGTGTGTAACTGGAATAAAACTAAATATGTTAAATGTAATTGATTTGGTGTGCTCAAGACCTTGTTTCGACTGGCTCATAAAAGCATTCTTCAGAGACTGCATTTCTTTCCTGGCACTTTTTGCATCAAAGACTTCCATCCAGCTTACTGGAAATAGCAATTGTAACTATTGCTGAACTTTTTAAATTATAAAGTATTCTACTTTTTCTTTTTCTTTTTTTCTTTTTTCTTTTTTTCTTTTTTTTTTAAGAAGAATAATTCAAAGTAATAGTAAGTCCTAAATAGAGTATTCAAATAATTGGGAGAAGCAATACACATCTTTAGAATCAGCAGACAGAGGTAGTAGGAAATTTTTAGTCTGTATATTCTTGGATACTGCATTTAAAAAAAAAAAACAACAACTTGTTGAAGTAATTACAAGCATGCAATCACTCAGCTCACATATCAGGAGTCTAAAAGATGTTCAGAAAGCAGGAGTGCAAAATCAATGAAAAATCAGCTGCAATTTTCAGCAGAGCCCTCCAGTAGTGCAGTTCACAGCTGTTCAGAGTGTTTCCAAATAAAGACGATATAAAAAGCAATCATATAATATAATAATATTGTGTGTGTGTTTTATGTATATAACAATTTTTTTAATGTCTTTATCCCTTTTTGCTCTAAGTAGGCAGAAATAGTGTTAAACATTTTGCTGTGTTGTATATTTATATGGGAGCAAATGCATTTTGAAGGCTGCATTTCTGTTGTGAATCAAAAGGCTTTCGGGTTCTCCAGAGTTCAGAAGAAATGCCCGATTTGCCTCTTGTCAACGTAAAAAACTTTCACTCCTGGCTTTGTATAACAGTACAATTTTATTCTGTTCCAAGGCAATTATCAGAAAAGTTATTGCTGTTTTGCAGTTCAATACGTAGCAATTATTGCAAAAGATTATTATGAAAATGCTGTGAAGCATCTACCTGGTTGGACAGTCTGTGAAAACGGGAAGAAGACCCTCCTGTGTCCGCCCCGCAGGGGCTGAGCGCTGAGTTCTCTTCAGCTCTGCAACCACATCTGGTCTCCAAAGGAAAAAGAGTTTTTTAAAAAGATAACGTGGGTAGAGTTTTGAGATCTGATTTCCCTTCTCCTGCCTTTGAAAAGAGTGTCTTTGGGGGAATACCCCAAAAGAAGCAGTGTGTTTTCATAGCATTTTGATTTTCTTTGCCAGCAACAAAACGCCCCTTCATAAGCAGCCTTGGCTAAAAAGGCAAATGTTCCCCCAAGTTTTCTGCTTGGGTGACTACGACTTTGTAGAAATTGAAAGGAGGAGGAAAAAAGGAGTGCTCCAGCTTGTATAAGAAATGAACCTTTGCCCAATCACTTTTTGTCTGTGAATATGGTCACTTTTTGTGCTGGTGAAATTTGAAAGCAATAAGGTATGTGGGTCCTTTCTCCGTATTGGCTCTCAAGAGTCGATCGCGAGGTTTTTCTTTTCGAGCCAGCCTGAAGTTGTGAGATAAAGCAGCTCAGGAAAAAAAAATGTTCTCAAGCAGATGCCTTTAAGAGACAGAAATCATGAATTTCTTGAATTGCTACCACTCCGGGGGTGGCGACAATGACTTTTTGACAGTGACAGTAACTCTGCCTTGTCTTTTGGAGCCCTTCTTTGGCCCATTCACTCTGGAAAGCTGCTTAAGCGCACTTAAGCGCATTAGCATTTGGATGCTCGGGGACCGTATTGACCCTCATTTGGAAAGTTTAAATGAGTGAAAGATGGAGCGATTTGTTAGGGCTTTAGAAACCAGCTTTGGAGAGCGGCGGGTTTTCCGCTTTGGTTTGTTCGGGTGCTTGTTCTAATCTGGTGCGCTGTTCAGAGCCGACCAGACTGATTTGTGACACATCAGCCCAAAGCCCTATTTTGGGGGGTTTGACCCGATTAGCTAATCTGTGCTTTGAATTTCAATGGCGGGCAGGGAGGGAGCAGGTTGGGAATGGCTGGCGGCCGGATTGCCCCGGCACGGACGCAGATGGCAGAGCCCGGACCTGCGGGACGAGCCTCCCGGAGCTCCCGCCTCTCCTCCCGCCCCCGGGGCTTCCTGGGGCTGCCTGGGGCTGCTGGCATCTTCCCTCTCCCCCAGAGCCTCCCGCAGCACACCTCGCGATGCTGCAGAGCGCCGGAACCCT
>NW_009953207.1:233532-271271 GCF_000747805.2 Chaetura pelagica | reverse complement strand
GCCTGGGGCTGCCTGGAGCTGGTGGCATCTTCCCTCTCCCCCAGAGCCTCCCGCAGCACACCTCGAGATGCTGCAGAGCGCTGGAGCTCTCCCAGGACAGCCCGCACCTGCTTCCCTGCGCGCCGCGCTCCTTCCCTGGATCCCACAGACCTACAGCCGTGGTGGGGCCGTGGTTGGGCCAAGGTTTCTAGGGTAAAACCCAGAGCTACACATTTCTAACCTATAGACACAGCACTGCTTTTGGGTGGGGAGAAACAATCAAGAAAAATTTGTGGGGAAAGGGCATAATTTATTCAGTTAGATGGGGAGGCAGCACCTGTTCAGTTCAGATTTGTCTTTTTACTGAATTGCTCTCAAGTTACTCTTTAAAAATTAAACTGCTTAGCTTGTTACTTTTTGTTTGTACTGTGGCAACACACGGGGCCTTTATCAAGTGCCTTTTTTAATGTCTTTCTATCAAATGGAGGAAGAAAGTCCATTGACAGATTGTTTCCACTCTAGTAATGGTAACCACAGCTGAGGTGTAAACTATTTGGAAGCAGGTGATTTTTTCTTTAAATACATGTTTGGCATTTCCTGCAGAAGAAATTGAGAATGGGAAACTGAGGAGGAACCTGTAGTTCCATGGCATTGTGTCTGATAGATACTGCACTTGTCATGATGAATCCCAACAGGCGTATTTCTATTTGTGAAAGAAAGAAACATGTATAAGACGTGACGTTCTTTTGCCCTTACCACAAGACATGTTTCTGTTGTGAGTGTTATACAAAATGAAAATCTGTTGTCAGCCATTATAAAAAGGACTGGAGCAGGCAGAGCAGGAAAGTCACCTTTCCCTTTTCTGGTTGAGTTATTTTCATTAGCACACTTTTGTGGAGAACCTCTAGCGAAATAAGCTGCTGTTCAGAAGGACAGTCTTGGCCAACGTCCTCAGCCAGGGCTGTGCACAGGCCCTGTCAGCAGCTCCTGGCTCAGCTGCAGCACAGGGTGCTGGACTGCCTGCCAGACATCGGTGCACATCTGGGCCATTGGCTCTCTGCCTTTGAATGATACTAAGGGCTTCTCAGCTCTGATTCTTGTGCCCCAGGTGATGGGGCAGCACTGCACACCAGCCACAGCTCTGCCTGGCTGGGAGCCTGCACTGCACCTCAGAACCCTCCTTACCCTTCAGATCAGATACAGTCTACTTCTGGATCTCAAAGCACTTAACATTCCAAAAGATCCATTAAAAGTATAGGTTCAGTGAATCCCAGGTGTGTTTTAAAGTTAAATATATACATAGCTGTTTTGCTAAAAGCTCCAGATTTCCACCCATTACAGCACAACCACAGCAAGTCCTGAAACCAAACTGTTCTGTGTTATTCTCTGCATCAACTCTGATTGTTGTTGAAACTGAGCCCCAACCAGGCAAATGGCAAATGGATCCAGGTCTGACACTTCCTGAGAAGGTCATACCTCTGTGCCTGATAAAGTGTTCATGTATAATAGGTTTTAGATCTCCAGTCCACAAAACGTGTGGAAATGTGATGTTGTCTTTTATGTGGGGTTTTTTTGGGTGATGCATGGAGAATTTGCTATCCAGAGTAAGCTGAAACTTGCTGTCAGATTGTGTGCGTGTTGCTCAAGCTCTTAAATTATACTTGGAACATTAATTTAAAAGGCAGACAGGAGTTAACCCACAGCACTGAGGTGCCAAGAAAGTTACCAGCTTTTAAGAATGCAGTCCAGAAGCTGGTAGGGCTGTGGAGCCTTTAGCTGTGGGAAGTGGCTTCTGAGGGCATTTACAACTGATCTGGGATACAGTGTCAGACCTGTGAAAGGAGCTGTGTGCACCGTGGTAAATTTAATGAATATTTGCCTTAACTGATTGATGCTTTCTTAATATTGTCTGTTTCTCTCCAAACAGTAATTCAGTTTATTGTTTTGAATCCATCATGAGTGAAATACTAAATTAATGGGTTTGACCTACAGCAAATCATATTTTCAAGTGGCCATTGAAGATACACAGGTTGATAAAGTTCAGTGAAATGTGGCCTTATGTTGCATACAAACTCATTTCCTTTCTCCCTTTGTGTTTTCCTCAGACACTATGTGCAAAGGCCACAATGCAGACCATCCGGGCAGCTGACACAAATGAAGTGGTCAAGCTCATATTTCGTGAATCTGATAATGACCGAAAGGTAAACAGCTTAATGCCCTCTGCACCCCCTCTGTAAATAGGAGCCTTGTTGAATGTTCACTTTCTTTCCTACAAAGCATGAATATAGTTGTTTCAAACTGATAATTTAAAGGGAGGGGAGGGATATAGATTGTTACACCTAATGCTCAGTTAATTGGATCTTTTAAAGTGATTGCCAGTCAGCCAAGTGGGGAAGCTGACAAGGAGCCTGAGACACGCAGACACGTCGCGTAGCTTTAGAGGGCTGCGTGGCTCTTAGAGGGTCACTTCAACAGCTGCATGTTAGGTAGCTGCTGAGCCCAAGAGCTTTGCTGACCTTTCTCCTCTATTTTTTTAGGTTATGCTACAATTAGAAAAGAAACTCTTTGACTATTTTAATCAAGATGTATTTAGAGACAACAATGGCACTGCGGTAAGTTCATTGCTAAACACTTTTGAAGGAATAACTTGGAAACTCAAATGCAAACTGTGTTTCTCTACCAGCTCTTTATCAACTCCTGCCTACAGAATGAGAAGGGACAATTAATCTAACATAATAACTGCTCCAAATTGCCCCCTCACTTAGAAGTGATTTTGTGTACAGCTTCTTAACCTTGCAATCTTTTTACCTTCTTTATCATAGACAAAACTGTAAACTAAAAATACATGACAATTCACTTTTCTTCTCTGTTCTCTGCTCTGCCTTTCTTCAACATTCTGTTTCTTTGCTAGCTTTTCACTGTGTACCATAGTGACTCAGGAAAAGCCCTTGATGCAAAGCTCCTCTGAAAATATCTGGGTCTTCTGAGTGTACAAAGAATAATAATAATAGGAATGCATGAAAAATAGAAGAGAAGACTGAAGCCCTCACTGGCACTGTTTGGGCAAGCATATACAGCTTCCTAAGAGAAGGAAGCAGACAGGGAACAGGAGCATTGTCATGAGGACTTCAGTTTTTCTGTGGAGAATGGCTTTTTATCTTCTTTAGGGTTATTTTATTTCAAAAAGTAATCACTTCATTTTGGAAAATCTCTGTTGCTGCTTGCAGCTTTCTCAATTTCATCTAAGGTAGCTAGGAGTTATGTATCTACGGAAAAACATTAAGCTTTCAAAAAAACCCACCCCAAACAGTTGTACACAGATAAAAATCAGGAATATGTATATCACACATAGGAGCCTTGTTTTGGGTTTCATTAGCCAGACCCTCTGCTTGTGCAAATTGGCCCAACTTTACTGACATCAGAAGAGCTACACTTCCTTGTGTCAGGTCTTGGTCTGCCTAAACCAATGGCACTTGGATGTGGAACATTCTGAGCTACATGAATAAGGCAGGCTACACTAGACAAAGAAAGCTATCAGAAAGCTGTTTTCTGCACAAACCACGTGTGCCAAAGCCACCTCTGCAGGCTGACATGGTTCTCCTGCTTTATTCAGTCCTTTCCCCAGGGTGACTGAATTTCACCTTCCTCATCTCCAAAATAGAAGAACATAAGGAATTCCATCAGTGTCGCAGCTCTTTGGAGAACCCCTTTGTGTCTGCCCCGGCCCCACCTCTTGGTTTTGCTGGTCTCTTGTGCTGATTCCACAGTACCTGCTCACATGGTGGAATGCTGCTTTTTGCAGAGGGATGGGATGTGCACAGGATCCATGACTGGCCCTTCTCTCTCTCTCCTGCCCTCCTCACTGAGGCTTATTCTTTTCTGTTCCCAGACAGCTGGGTGCTTTGGAAGGCTGTCTGCAAGGAGCCAGGGCAAGGAGGACAGCAAAAGCCCTTTCACCCTCTCTGTTTCTAAGTTGACCTACATGTAGGAGGTCAATGCCATGTGAGAATCTGAGGTTAATTCCATGAGAGGATCTCACTCATTTCTTGAGGTCAGAAGAGCATGATGAGTCAGGTTCCTGAGGACAGTGAAGATGTTTTTCCTTTCAGCATCTGTTGATGCCCATCCTGTTTGCTGGGACTGCTCTCCCTCCTCACAGCATGTCTTCCATCTCTGGTGTGTATGCTCACCAGGAGAAATGCCCATCCAGGCAACACAGCTCAAAAACACACTTGCCATGGGAAGCTGGTTTGGGGATTGTTGTTTTTTTTTTAATTTACAGGGTGAATTCATCCCCAGGAAATACATAACATTTATTTCACTGACGTTTTTCAGTTTTGGGGACGTTTACTGGATGTTTACTTAGTTTGGGGACGTTTAGTGATGCTAGTCCCAAGTCCTGTTTCCATACTAATCCCATTCCTGTCCCAGATTTTCCTCTACATGTATTACCTTTTTTTTTTTTTCCCAACCACTCAAACGTTGATTGTTTTCATTCTCCCCCATCATGTTTCTGAAGCTGAGCAAAGCTGTTTTGGTGCTGCTGCTCCAGATGGTGGCTGCCTGACTTTCCATAGGAGGATATGCGAGGGCAGAGGCAGAATCCCACTGAAGCACATTCCATTTCAAAATCAGCAGTCATTTCATTCATGCATCAAGAAGTGGGAAATCTTCCAGATCAAACATGTAAGGAAAAGATAAACGATATAATGAGCCATTGGAGATAATCTAATCTTCATGGTCTAGTTAAACACGCAGCACCATGATCACTAAAAACAAACTACCTCTCTAAAAGGATAAATGTCTCTGTGCCGAATTCAACCCAAAAAATCCATCGCATCCTTCATCAACCACCGGTCTTGTACCATCCTGACAGAAATTTAATTCAAGCTGGCTCCTGAAAATAATTATTGTATTTTAAGAGTAGTAATCATTGGTCGGGACATGATTGAATGTGTCCATGCCTATTGACTTTTTCTATGATTTATAGCTTTGTTTAGTCGATATTCCCATCGAAATTGTATAATTAATTATAAGTGGAGCTGTCAGGTCTGCAGGATGGAGTGCCCTGATGAGTATTTGGGAAGATTAAATTTTCCTTAGCTGTACCAATGCAAGGCTTGGGAATTTTCACAGCACTGTGGCTGTTGGATAAAGATGTTTTCTGTGTGTTTAGCAACTGCTTTAGCTCAAAATCCATTGATTTTTCTGAGGGTATTTTTTTTTATCACTGTGGTGTCTCTTCAGTAACATTGGAATGTGTACAGATGTGACAAGACCTGACAAATATTTATTATCAACAGGCTACTTTATCATTCTCCATACACAGTTATTCCTTCTTTTTTACATTGTAATCAACAAAAAGAATCTTAAGATGTATTTATAAAAATGAGTGTTTTTAATGAAAAAGCTGATATAGATACAAATTATCTGTTGAACAGAAATTCAGTATGAAATGCATACAGTAATCTGTCAGGTCTAATTTTTCCAAGCTAATCCGTAGCTTATCCAGAGTTCCCTGTAGCTTATTACAAAGTTAGCTTGGCCATTACCTGTATTTATTATCTCAAACTGCAGTGACCATTCTGTGTCATTTTATTTCAGAAAGGAACACCCAGATTTATCCAGCTGTGTAGTGACAGAAAAAAGACAAAACCTACTTGAAAACAGCTGTAGCAGTAACGCTCAGCTGTCTTAATCTGTAACTTACATGTTGGGAAACATACATTGAAGCTGTAGCACATCAGACTGGCCAGGCTGGGACCTCCATAACCACAGCAGCCCTCCCATGCCTGCTGGGGGCTGCTCCTCACCACCCAGGGAGCACTGGGAAGTCCCTGCACCAGGGGGATGCCCAGGCCTTCTGCTCCCCCAGGAGCCCGCAGGGCTGCTCACTCCTCCTGGCCTTAGACTAACACACACACAGCTTTGCCAAGGCTTTGGATTTGCCAGCTCTGAAGTGACAAAAATTAGCATGTCAGTGCTTTCAGGAGAGTAGCAGCGTGCAGGGAGTTCTTGAGTAAATCTACACTTTCACCATTTTTATTTTTTTTTCACATGCCTTAATAAGTTTTTATAAATCAGGCTGTGGTTTATTTTTTCAAAGTATCTGTGTCTGGGAGTTCACTGCTAATTTCAAAGCAATCACAAGAAAAACAAGCCAGTGATAATTATTTAATTAAAAAATAATAATCACAGTACTGATTTGTACAAAAGAACCACAACTAATTGCTATTTCTTCAGTAACTGGTTAAATAAATATATAGTACAAATGTAAAAACTCTTAATGACTACAGAGGAATGATTTAATCATTAGGCATTGCTCTATAATCTTTAGGCAGTTGGAAATGAGAAATGAAATGGTGCATACGTTCCTGTTCTTCATATGAACCCTATTAAGGAATCAGTCCAGATAGAAACTAGTGTGCTGTCCATAAGACTTTGACCCCAACTGTGTAATAAAAGTAATCAGTGAATTAATTGTCTTCAGAGTTGAACCTGATGTTATTCCTACTGAAGTTGTGATCTCCTTTGTCTGTTGCTGTTGAGGGGACCTGGTGACTTGTGTAGCTGTACTTGCTCTGCCTGTCCTGCTGTCCCCTGCCCCTGGGGCTCTCCAGGGACGTTGGCCTTGGCCCCCCTTGGCCCCTGCTGCTCGGAGCCACCACAGGTTAGACCAAGGGTGCTCATGGATGGTCAGGCAGTTCAGAGGACACTGTTGGTGTTACCAACATCAATTCCGAAACAGATTTGAGATGGTCACTCAGAAAAGCCCAGTGATCTCCAGCACAGATACTCATGAAATCAAAGTAATTTGACTTCTTACTTTCATTGTTACTATAATGCAAAAACCCCACTTTAAAAGCTTCATGTTGCTATCAGTGGTCCTTCAGCAGTCCTCTTGCTGCAGGGCATAGAGTAAACTCCTATGGAGAGCACATTCTTACTCAATTTCTATGTTTGGAACAGTGAAATCAGCTTTTGAGGGCAGATTCCCTTTATCCTGTCTGTCTGTTTAGCTACAACTGATATGGTATGAGAAAAAAAATTATAAGGTGTTGTTAAAACTAATTGAGTTACAAAGGTCTTGTTCTCCCTAAGCCAAGGAATGTTTTAAAGTGATCAGGTTTTGTTCTAATTAGCTTACAGGTATTACTCCAAATAGTTCAGGCAAACATACTTTTAAATTATGAGTAATTTGTTTGTAGGGCTTTTTAATATTCCCAGGAAATCCTGAAATGATATGCAAATTGAGAAGAAAGGTTTAGTCCATGAGGGACCTTTATTAAGCTTTTTGTGAGAATATGTGTGCTCATGAAGGTTAAGGATCTGGCATCACTGAAAATGTATTAATCAACAGACAAGATATAGCACAATGCACTCTTCCCAATGGCCTTGGCTCTGACCCTTTTAAAGATAATGGGAATACTGTCCACTAAGAACTAGATTAGGACGATCAAGTGCATTTCATCAGGGTTTGACTTGAACCATGATCCCAGAGGTGAAAAGGCAGAGGTTTATCCACTGAGCCAACCAGCCCCTGTCCAGACAAAATCTTGAATATGATGTATAAGGGCAAATTAGGATAGAGGAAGGGAATTGATTGCTTAGGACTGTTGTTACCTAGGACTGGTCATAAGGAAATCCTGTGCATCCTGAAACCCCTCTTTTAATTAAGGGAGTCATCTGAGGTGCCTAATTTTCATCAAGTACTAGTAGGAACATGGCTTCATGCTCTATTCCTTTACTCAAAAACAGCAGTCCTGTGTTGGAATTGCATTTGCCTAAATTAGTGTTTAGTTGATATGTCACTGGATAAACTGCAAAATTACTAATGACAGAGACAGGAAATATTATCAATAAATTATTCTTACTAGCAAACATGAAGGTAAAGCCAGACTGCAAGCAGGAGTCAGTCCAGATGTTCTGGGTTAGCTCTTTACTGACAGCTTCATGTTCCAAAGAAATGCAGTATTCTGGTCCAGAATTTGCCCATATCACAAAGTTACAAATATTATATGCCTTTTTGTCCCCCTGTCCTGTTCTACCCAGCTTTTCTAAGTCCTAAGGCTCATTCAGGTGTACTGTGCTATCTTTATTTTTATAGGCATTGGTCTGGTGGTTGTTTAGTCTAAAGAGGAGGTCCAGCATCTCGTTTGCACTCTGTACTCCAGCCTGCAGGCAGCAGGCTCTGCTAACGTGCTTTGCCCTAGGGACAGCCTTGGTGATGTGCAAGATGATGTCCAGGGAGGCAATGCTGGCACTTCTTTTCCAGTCCCCGAGAGCTCATGGCTCTCATCATCATCCCTTACAGTGACAATGTAAAAAAAAAAGATAGAAAGATGCTCAATTTTTTGTTTTCACCAACCCCCTGTATTACCCCGATCCTTTTGTGGTCTCCAGGTACCCCTCATAACCTCCAAGGTGGATGCCTGGGTGTACCCAGGTGTGCACACACTAGCAAACAGTAATTTTAATATGAAGGACACTTTAATAGAGAGTGTGCTGCACAGTGGGATGGATGCAGAGAGGTGGGTTCTGGTCTTAGGACTGTTTGTGCATTTCACACTACCCAGGTGTTGAAGGAAAAACAGTATTGGAAACTCCACAGAAGCAGCGGCATTAATTGGATCCTCTCTGAGAAGGAAACACCTCAGATTTGAGGCCTCTGGAAGTTTTGGATTACCTTCCAAGATGCCCAATTGTATGTGGCAGAGACCAGGTGGATGACTGGAGCTCCCCAGACACCCCCTGGAGTGGGATGTCTGGTGTTCATGTCCCTCTGGGGTCCCTAAAATCTCATGTCAGCCAGTCCTGCCTCACAGGCCTTGCCCAGGGCAGGTTTCAATCCACAGTCAGAGTTTAGCCCAAGAAATACGGATCATAGTCTTTCTTCAAGAAAGCTCTGATTTTTATCACTCTACAAGTAACATTGAAACTATTCTACATATTTTTTATGCTTTTGTCAAATTGCAGCTGAGAGACTGACAATTTGACAGGACAGTGCATGCTGGTTTTGACTCCCTGATGGTATAAATTCATGTTAGGTTCCACAGTAACAGGCATGTAAAGTTCAATAAAATAGTCTACTGAATCTGCCACATTTTGCAAGCAAAATATTACAGGCCTGATAGTTTGACTTCAGTACCAGGGAAACTGATGGAGCAGATCATCCTGAATACCATGATGCTGTACATTCAGGAGAGCCAGGTGGTCAAGCCCAGTCAGCTTGGGTTCATGAAGGACTGGTCCTGTTTGACTAACCTGATCTCCTTCAGTGCCAGGGTGACCTGCTTATTGGATGAGGGAAGAGCTGTGGATGTTGTGTGTCTTGACTCTAGCAAGACCTTGGACACGGTTTCCCACAGCATTCTCCTGGAGAAGCTGGCTGCTGGTGGCTGGGATGTGCACACATTTTGCTGGATAAAACCTGCCAAGCTGGGATGCGGGTTCCTTCTGCAGAGCAGCGTGGGGCAGGGAGCACACGTATTGTCAGCAGATGCACCTGGGCCCCTGCTGCTGCAGGTGGGAGAGGCTGTGCTTAGCCTGAGCCACTGCTTTTACCTTTCTAACCAGCCAGTGTATTCTTTGCAGACACTTGTTTAGTCTCCTTATTGGGAGCTAAGGATGCGAGTAGTACAACAGGGTTCTGATGTTATTTTTTCTCACCAACAAAAGTATCCCAGGATAGGATCTGGGTTCTCTGCTGCGTGTTGCAGATCAGAGGGTAACCAAGCCCTGGGGAGCTGCCCACATGGTGTTTAACTTCCAGATTATCCATAAAACGAGTTCAGAGTGCTGTTGTCTATGACATTTTCATGGATTAAATGGGAGGGATCAGCATTTCCACAGGCCTTTATGTGAAGTCAGTTAACTGCTAAATCAGTTTCTAAATATTTTTCTTTGACTGGAAAACTAGATAAAATTACTGTATTTCCAAAGTCCCCCGAAAAAAAATGCATGCTATACAAGGCTGGCAGAGGAGGTTACAGTGCCCAGTGTCCACATATTTTAATTCTCTAAGGTCATTTCTGTATGCTCATCTCCTCTTTTTGGTCTGAAACTTCATTTCCCTTTCACAGCTGTGAATTCTCTGGTGGGCCCTGCAGATGGATTTGATAAATGCTGCTAATATCACCTTCTGATCTACCAGTGCTCTGACTTTGGTCTGTAGGTCTTGATGAGTAATTGCCGTTGTTCTACTCCAATGACTGAATTAAGTCGCCCTGTTCTGAAGGGTTTGTAGATGTGTGACTGTGGTCAAGGTGGCCCCACTGCACCACACCAAGGGACAGGGATCTTAGGGGTGCCCTGCCGCTTTGAACTGAAGAAGGCAAATTACCTGGATTTCTTCAACAGCCTGAACTCGGGTAGAATCCTTTGCTTGCTGTTGAGCTGCATCATACTGACATTTAGTGTTCCTGATGATGGTTATCTTTGGCTGGAGCACTCACAGTCTGACTGCCTGTGAGCTGTGGGGCAGGAGCTGTGGGGCAGGGAGCTGTGGGGCAGGGAGCTGTGGGGCAGGGAGCTGTGGGGCAGGAGCTGTGGGGCAGGAGCTGTGGGGCAGGGAGCTGTGGGGCTGCCTCCTTCCCCAGCCTCACACAGAAAGGGAGGAGGAAAAGAAACTGCAGCAGCTTTTGCAGGCAACCCAGTTCCCTGGAAAAGCAGCAGTTTTGATAGTTCCTGTAGGAGGGGACAGGCACTGCAGCTGATACAGCCCTCAACGCTTTTCCTTCCCTCGCACCTGCATCCCTCGGCTCTGTGCAGGCAGCAGGAGCCCGAGAGCACAAACTAGTGGAACCATTGGGCACGTGAACTTTGCTGAACAGAAATACCAGACTTCAGACTGCAGAATCCCATCAGAGACTGCAGCCTGTTCTTAATCACCAGACTCTGCCCTCTGAGTTCCTCCTCCCGGTCGCAGGCCGGTGGCTGCCCCCCCGCAGGCCCCTGTTATCTCTGGGGCTCAAGGGCTTCGCTAACTATAGGCATATTGTTCACATCTGTGGGTGATATTTTCATCTGGAAGTGTTAATCAAATGCTCTTGTTGGGCTGCTCATGGGATACTGTAGAACAAGTATCAGCAACTCTGGTGACAGCAGGAGAAAACAGGCCCTGCATCATCCTGGCTGTCAGGTAGGTATAAGTACATTAGTGAAACTGAGATGGGGAAAAAAAACAGTCTTCTGAACTGCCTAAGGCATATAGTTCTGGAATTAACTTCCAGCCACAGCTTTTTAAAATCTCTGTGTAATTGCTCAAATTACTCTACCATGTCATGTAACACCTGAAAGTTTCAGTTCTTAGGGATGATCTTGTAATGAGCAAATTAAGTAGAACAATATATTGATTTTTAGTCTTTAAACTTTATTTCTTTTTCATTTTTAAAGCATTTAGAGTGACAGACATACTCATGTTTACTCTTGCAGCAATGATATTATTCACAGTGCTGTTAGGTGTACACTATGGAAGTGAGCAATCCGTGCTGAAAATGGCCATGAGTAAAGTATGTTCCAGGTGCTTCTTTTTTTAAGTACAACATTATATCCTTTAAAAATAAATACCTTACCCTGTGAGGTTCTGACAGCTCCTCAGCATCATCTGGCCTGTGTTAATTTTCATTCATTTTCTGTAGTGCCAAGAAGCTCCAGACTCCCATGTAGCTGCCAGAGAGCAAATACATACAATTAAATGATTCCCCTGTCAGGTCCCATTCCCTCTTTCACTAAGTTGTGTTGAGAGAAAGTGACATTTCTAACTGTTTGTGATGAGACCTAGTGAATGCCTTGTTTTTTCACCTATAATCTTGCATTTTGAGGCTTAAATGAGAATCCAAGTGTTTTTAATACCAAAAAAGTAAGAGTTAAAGCATACTCTTCTACTGAAAAATTGTAGTTTTCTCAAAATGCACAGTCCAGATTTTCATGATTTCTCTCTCTCACCTCCCCTGCTGCCCTCAGTGCTAGCAGGTAAATGCAGAGAAGCTGCTAGGTGGTCTCACACCAGGCAGTCCTGAGCACGCGAAGAACTGGTCATTGCTCTTCCTAAGAATGAGCAGATGTCTGTTTGCATAGGTCGTGGACACATTTGAACAGAAGTTTACAGATACTGTACCACAGTCACTTAATTTCTAGGAAAAAAGAAATTTGTTAAAAAAGAATTATTTAAAATACAGCATGAAATAAAAGTTTGTGCAAATAATCCACTGAAAATACTTCACTGTTTTATATGTGAGGATGAATTGTCTACAACGAGCATTCCCTAAATATTTGTTCTAGACACCTAGTTGGACTTTGACATCCAGGTGGGTCATCATGAGGTTTTGGCTTTGTCATTCCAGTTTAAAGATGTCTCCCTACCTAAGGAAACTTGGGGAACTGATAGGGAGCACAGCAGACAATACAGTCTTGTTCCCATTATCTGTCCTTTCTGTCACCAGTGTCAGCAGCTCATCTGCATAGCACAGACACAACTAAACAAGCAACTGCTGCAAATAAACATGTCAGAAACTTCTTTGGGTAATAATGCACATCAGAATGTTTAGTCCTCGAAGCCTTGGCCTTCATTGCCTTCATTTAGTTTGCAGTTATCATCATAGCAAGCACAATCTGAATGTATAAAATTTTGATTTGGTGTGAGAGGACAATGCAGCTATTTAACATTGCCAGCCCTTGGAATGCCTATGAGTAATTTATACCATTGTGTTCTGTGGAGCATTGTTCTTTTATTCAGTCCTTGCAGCTTTCACACTTCAGAAATAGCCCTCTTTCTACTGATGCTTCCACTTTCCTGTTCTGATCTGTTTATTTAGCAACAGTAGGAAAAATATATTTGCACTGTGTAAATAGACATATATTTCAAGGATAATTTTTAACTGGGGATGATAGATTTATTTTTTTTCCTATGCTAGACTCACCCGGGGCAGATAGTATCTCTGAGGTGGAGGCATGGAGAGCAGGAAGGGATAGTGACGTTTGTGTTCATAGCCAGTTTGTTCATATGTGTTGTGGCTACACATCTATACTTAAATACAGGACCACAGTCTAGAAACATGCATGATAAACCATTTTTTCCTGAAGTATGTTGAGACTGCTTCAGTACAAATAGTGGCTGAACTATCCCAATATTTTTAGGATTGAGCTCATTATTAGAAACATACCATAAGTTTCCACACAGATGTGTGTATTTATCCAATTATCTTGGATACTCGGGCTTTTGATCGGATTTTAAAACAGGAACGAGTGATCTGCAGTTCCCTGTGTTGCAAACCCCTTTCCAGCATATCCTGCTGGAGTTTGGTGTCAGGGGCACTAGCACAGGTGCCCATTGTTTGGCACCCTGGTGTGAGGGTGTGCACGTGCAGCAGCGCGAGGAGGGCCTGGGAGGGGCAGCGAACCAGCAGTGCAGGTGGTTCAGGTAGCTGCTTTTCACACAGATAATTAATGTGTACAAGTAGCTGCTAATTGCACATTTCAGGAATGATTTATGAGGTGGCAGAGGGGAAAGAGGGGCTCGATCTAATTTATTTGGGAACCTCTGCCATTCATACAATGGTATCAGCACAGCTGTGAGATGGGACATGATTAATGAAGAGCGGGCAAACACGCTGCCATCGCGTGGGACACTTTGGGTGACATCTTGTCAAAACAGAACTGGCACTTAGAGCCAGGGCCAGTAACAGTGCAGATGATGAGCTTTTTGTCTTTAACTTGCTAATTCACTCGGACGTCAGGCTTCATACCAGCCGTGGTTCTGAAATAAGGTCATTTATGTCCATCAGAACAATTATTGGTGTAATGTCCATGATTATCATTGACTTGTTATGAACAGGTTTGTGTTCATGAACAAAAGACTGCAGCTATTTATTTTCTCTGTAGAGGTCTGGGGAAAAACAAATTTGGCAAGGACTAATATTTATACAGGACATTAAATCTAGACTTACGAACATCTCTGTTAAATATCTGCTTGTAGCACTATATCTTGGCTGCTGCCTGGGAACACATTTTACCTATTGTCACGTCCCTCCTGCTATCTGACACACACCACCCAAAACACGTGTACAAAAACACTGCTTGTCTTTGCTTAGGAAGAATGATGTGCACATCCTTGTGTTTATTGTACCTTCTTATCTGAGTAAAGATAATACAAAGTAATATGATTATTTTTGCTGGTGTTTTTGTGGGCTGATCAGCCTAGCAGTTTGCTGTACTTCTTTAATGCTAGTCTGGTTTATCTTTGAAAAGATTGCTAAAAAAAATTGAAAGAATTCAGCCATCTTGAAGTAGTAAGTGTACATATAGGTCACTCTGCAAAGAACAAGTGTTACGTGTTTCACTGAGATGAGATGGAACGTTTTGAACACGTTTCTCAATTGTTTATGTATCAAAATAGTACTGAGTGTTTTGCACTGTTTTAAAAATCATTTTATGAGGGATATACCTCGAGCTGTGTAATCAAAGTCGCTGTTTATTTCCTTTATATGATGAGGGTTTTTTGATTGCTTCAGCTCAACATTAAAGAGTGAATACATTTCTTTCTATCTTTTATAGCTTTTAGAATTTGACAGAGAGCTATCAGTCTTTAAAGACAAATTGTATGAACTGGACATCTCATTTCCTCCCAGGTAAGATTCATATATATCCATTTATTTAACTACCTGGCAAAAACATCATTGTTGCTAGTACTGCAGGTAAAATGTGAGTGTTCCCATACGTGTTGTAGAAATGTTAACTATCTTGGTTCCTGTCATGAATGTTTAGTCTTCCCACATCCCCTCCACCCCTGCACAAACAGCAACGGGGCAGCCCCAGTGCCCACAGTGCTCTGCAGCCCACCCTGGTCCTGGCTTCTACAGCTGCTCTTAAAATAGACCTGTCATGGTTGTGTGCTAAGACCACATGTAGCTACTTTTAAGCACAGGACCCAGTAAAATGCTTAATTGCAACCATCAAGTCAGTGTTTGTCTCAAGGAGGGGTGCAGAGCCTGGTGCTATTGCAACAGGAAGATCCAGGAGAGGATCTGCAAAGAGGGCGGGAACTTGGATTCTGCTTTTCATTTCCAGTAAGCATGTTCTGTAACTGCTAAGGCTTTTTAAATACACGTGCATGACTTTAGTCAGCTATATCCCTTGGGTGAATTTTAGCCATGAATAGACAAGTATTGTTGTAATACAAACCAAGATTTTTGCAAATGGCTGTCCTGTTCAGGAGGAATCTGTGGAAAATTTGGTACAGTTTTAAACATGCATGGCCCCTTCCCAAGAACGAAGAAGTCAAATCTCACAGTTGCTTTTAAGGGAAAGAAATGCTGCATTTGCAAAGAAAGTTAAAGTGAAGTTCAAGAAATCATAGCTAAAAACATACTTTTAATGTAGTTCTTAAAATCAATACAATATTCTTAAATGTTGCTGTGTTCTTTATGGACAGATAGAAAAGTATGATGTTTTGGCATACACTTAAGGAAAAATTTGGAAAGCTTGCCTTTTTGTTATCATAATCTCATTATTTCTCACCAGCCAGCTGCGATACTGATTGTATTGATCCCTTGGGACAATGGAAGTGTGCATGGAGAGGTTACCAGTGCTCTAAATTGTTCATATTGATTGAGTGTGACAACAGGAGACCAGCAGTGTGTGTGTGTCTCTGAGTGATTTCATTACTTGTGTACCTGGTCAGGGTAAAGGGAGGGGAGGGGAAATAGGTGTGAGTTTTTCACCAGAAATGCTCTTCTCCTTGCTTTCACCACCATGAGTGCTTTCAGGCAGAACAAAGTTTGGCAAAAATCCATTGCTGCATGAATGGTTTGCAGATTCTTCAGACCTCTCTGTTAATAGGGTTTGGTGTCATTCTGCTCTCAAGCAAAACCAGAAATTTGGTGTGAGTAGTTTTTGTACCTTCGTATCTACATTGTACTTTTGTTCTGTCTGTGGAACAATGTGGACATCTGGCCAGGCTCTAAACCCTTCAAAGGTTTATTTTCACAAATTCATCCAAATCTCAGTAGAGATTTCATTGTTATTTCAGTGGTTAAGTTTCTTGCAAATTACAGCTAGACTGGATACAACCCAGATTTTCCTCACAGCTCCCAAGGACCGTGCCCTGTGAGTTGTGAGGAAGTAACTGATGAGCCTTCCTCTCCTTTAAATCCTGTTGGAGCAAGAAGTGGTGGGAAACCTCCATGGGTGGAATACAGGAGGACATAAAGCCTCTAGAGGAGCCTCTTGCTAGCCAAGCAGTGAAGACCAGAATTAGGACTCCAGGGCTAGGACAGGAAGCAAAGAATACCACTGAATCCAACTAAAGGAACAGTGCATTTGGGGAGGTGGAATCCAATCACCAGGACTTTGGCCAGAATATCTGTCTAGAGGTCTATGCTGTTGCAAAAACGTAGTGGGATCTTTGGCAACAAGAAGTGGTTGGCTTCTGTATCTGCTGTATATTGTTGGCTAGAACAAAAACATTAAATCAAATGCTACACTGGAGATGAACCTCTGGTAAAAAAAAAAAAAAGCAAGATCAGGTGAAAAAGTTCCATCCCAGAAATCCCTGTGGATGAAACACAGATTTTAAATTTATCTAATTGATGTAATTGTCTGTGTTTGTCCTGCAAATGCATCAAACAAAGCCTTTTTCACTGGAGGGAGAGACAGAGAAAGCTCTAGTCACTTACTGTGTCAGGCTTTTGGGCTTAATTAGTGAGCATTTGAATGTAGAAGGAAGTTGTAAGCAGTTGTTATGATACCCTAAAGTACTATTTCAGAATTCGATTTATATGTGGTATTTTAATTATGGCTCGTTGATTCAGCCTATTAATTAATCTTTGCTCTGTTCATGATCCATGGTGTTACGGTCTCACATGTGGGATGCTGGCCAACAACTGAAGACAAAGTATCTCAGTTAAAAATGGTGCTGAATACATCTAGCACTACATTTCACATCTCTCAAAAATGGAAGATCAATTAGGACAGTTTTCTTTTTTCTTTCCTTTACTTCATCGTTTGTGCATACGATTAATTGCCCAGAGTTCTACAGATCAGTAGCACAGCTGCCTACCTGTCCTACTTCCAAAAGCATGCCCGAGATGCAGCAGCTTGTGAGAGAAACAGAAAAGGTCACATCCCTTCGGGTTGCAGCAGACTAAGTTACTTAGAAATGCATTTTTTTTTATCAGCATAAACTATTTATTCCCTGGATTTTATAATGAGATCTTATTGATGCCCTACCACAGCTGGCCTGGGTTTGAAAGCTTTACCCTTTGAGCCAGAGGTAGTTCTGTGGTTTCCCCCAGCACAGCTCAACCTTCTTCCGAGCGGTTTTCTTGGTGGGTTTTCACGCCACTCCTGGAGCAGCAGCACAGCACGACCCAGACCCCCAGGTGTCAGTAGGGGTGGGCAGGAAAATGCTGGGCAGTTGCTGACCCTGTGGTACCTTGCTCCCTGTGTGATGCCCAAGGCAGCAGGAGAGCCTTGTCCTGACCCCCCAGCAGTGCTGGCTGAGGTCCTGCCATGTCCAGTCTTGGACAGCCAACTCCAGTTCTTTGTAAAAGAACTTTGTTTTGAATAAAAAACACTGGTTGTGTGACATAAAAATAAGCAAAGCCCTAACTGCAGTAATAAGGAAGAAAGTAGTCTCTTTTCCTGGGTGCAGGCGTTCCTATGAATGCAGGAGGGCAGAGAAGGCCTTTCCTTGAGAGGAGCCCGAGCTCAGCTCTGGCCGTGGCTGCCCCAGGAGCTGCAGGCAGGGAATCCCAGCCCAGGCTCTCACACCTGGGTCCCCATCCCTGCTCCTTTCAGCAGCACCTTGACGTGTTGGTGTCCTGTGCAGATCTGCTCCTCAAGACTGCTACAACTTGTTCCCATAGAGGGTGAGCAGAATTGATTTTCTCTAGTAGTATTTTTCTCAGTTATAACTGTACAAGAGTTTCAGGATTTAATTTGAAATTTGAGTCTTTGGTTACAAAAATGAGGGTAAGCATGTTACTGAAGTTTTGGTGTCCTAAAAATGCTTGTGTACATAACAGACCTACTGATAGAATAATCGAATCTGATTCTTGTATATTCTCAGTTTTTATTTAAAATTATGAAAGACACTCTTCTGTTTTATTAATCTGAATGGAGAGGACTTTTTGTATATTTCTGTGGTTTAGTTGGTTTATATTACCATATCTGCATTTACAATTAATTTCTCTGTCCTTTCTTCTTAATCTCAAATGAAGCCATGGCAGTCAGGTAGGCATATATTTTTTAACTGGTAAGATTTTTTTTTTAAGGGAATCACTGTACGTTGTTTTTTAGATGAACCTTTTTGTAAGCTTGTAAGCCAGTCATTGTCCAGAACTTTCATACTCCATGTTAAAAGGTACAGTGTGTGCTGGTAAAGCAGCACAGGCCTGCAGAGCCCCAGGTGACAGTGCTGTGCTCCTGGCACGGGCTGGGCTGAGCCCCGGGCTCTGAGCTGGCTCTGGGGACAGATGTGGCCCCCAGCACTGCCTGGAGACATGCTCCAGGTCCCACTGGGCAAGGGCCTTGTTGAGGTGCAGGACTCACAGATGACAACCATGTGCTTGGTTCCTGGGGAAAGGAACTGCCAAATTGCCTTAATCCAGTGATAAAAATCTCCCATGTTCATAAATGGTGAGAAAACTGGCCTTCCATGAGGCTGCACAGGAGCCGTAGGGGAGGCACTGCTCTCACTGGAAGCTAGGGAAATAATACAGAAAAGATCAGCAAGTGAGAAAAATCAATGCAAAGGCTTTTTTTATGTGCCTTCTCATAAAATACACCATTTAGAGTATGAAAAAATGCAAACTGTCTCTTATAAAAAATGTCAAGATTCTTCTTATCTTTTTATCTAGGGACCTAGAATTCTTGAGTTGACAGACCTTTTGGTTTCCTTTTTTCATTACAGTGAGATAGCATTTCGATATACGTAAGAATAGAAATGTTGATTTTTTGAGTAATTTTCTGACTACAAAATGCCCTAATGAAATGATGATGTGTTGTAATGTTTTCCTTCTTGTTCTTCATGGTATTTATAGTTGTTGATTTCACTCTGCTTTTCAGAACTCCTGTGCAGTGTGCTTGTCTGTAGTTTGCTATCTTCTCCTTTCAGTTGGTTAAAACCTACATTCAGTAATTAGTGAGAGCACTTAACTCTTATCACTTGCTAGAGAAAACATCTCAGGAATCATTTATTCACAGGTCTTGGCAAAAAAAAAAATTGTGTCATTTATTTCCAGCTACTGTGTCATGCTTTTTAATACCAGCTTTTAAAAACTAAACTTTATATAAACTTTTTATTATTTTCTTTCTAGTCAAAGAAAAAATTTTTACTTCTCTAGAAAGTGGAGATCCTGTAGCGAGTGAAGAATACTTTAAAATATTTTTTAAAAACTACTGACTTCTTGCTTGTCTCTAAGCAGTGGTACAGCTAATTCTGTAAAGGAATTGAAATACCAGAGGCCTCTTCCCCTGCACTGCTCTATTTGACAAGTCTAGACAGCCATGGACAAAATAAGAACATTGTCTTTTCACTGTTTTGTGTTTAAAGCAGAACTGGAACTAAGCCAGTGCCCCCATAACCAGTGACTGCAAATCCTCTGTGCTTTCTGATCCTGAGTGAGGACCCACCTTTGTTTAAACCTTCTGTGGGAAGGTGTGTTGACCATCCATTGTGAAAGGCTGCATAAAAACACAGTGCAGCTAATTTAATGTAACCTTATGGTCCTGGCTTAAATCACTAAAAGCCAGCACAGTCAATTCTATATTCAGAAGAGCATTTTTGTGAAGCCTTACAAGTTTATAATGAACCACTAAAACTTACTGTGAGTTGAAACTTGACATAAGGGGTTTCAAAACAAGAAGTAAAATCCTTACTTCCCTGGGGTTCACAGCAACATGTCAGAAGAAAAGCACCCTGTCAGGCTGTTGCATGAGTGTTTTCCTACCCATAGAGCAGACCTGCTTCGGGTTATTAATTTTGAATCCAGCAGGCACAAGGTCAAAAAGACGAAGCAGAGGAGCAGAGGATGCTGTCAGCCCCTGACAGCCCCTGCCTGGAAGTGCAGGATCAGAGGTGGGTTCTGTTCTCACGGTTGTCCTGCCTTCCAGAGGAAGCAGTCACTGGGCAAAATATGAAAAACAATCTGAGGGGTGGAGACCAGAGCCTTGGTGTGGTTGATAAGATGGCAGGTGAATGAGGATTGTCAGAATTACTGCTTTGGCCTTAGTTGGGTATAAACTAAATTGAAGTTCTTTGTATTGGTATAGCTGTTAATCCACAATTTGGCCTTTTTTCTACCCTTTCAAAACAGGGGTTCACTCTTCTTAAGTTTTCAAATACCCAAATGGCATTTTTTTGTTTTTACACAAATACGTTAATGTTTTAATTGTACCTTAGTTTTGGTAGGTGTAGATCTTAATTATATGTGTAGTAACAGTTCTGTGACAATTTGTAGTTAAAGTGTATTATTGTTAGACATTTAATTTGTAGCTATAAGTGAAATGATATTAGGGCAAGGCAGTAGATGCATGTTGAGGTATATTCAGGTTGGTTTCTGCAAGATCTCACTAGCCCCTGTGCTAGTGAAGGTTAGCTCCAGGGCTCCCAGTCAGCTGGGGGTGTGGGAAGGATCCAGAGCCAATCCTTAACTCTCCCACCAGCCCCATCTGAAAATAGCATTTCTGCAGGCGTACCTGTAGACCTCAGAATGAAACAAAACTGTTGATCTTCTCCCATGCAAAACTGTAACTTAGTTTAAAACCACCTGTTATCTGCTTGATCTTACATGACTGGTTCACCCTGCCCTGCAGTAGCATCCAGTGGCAGGAGGGGTGCTAGGCACCCACCCCTCAGAAGCTCCCAGCACCCTGGCACTTGATTCTGAGTTCCTTTTAATTCTTCAAGTATAATGCTTAGGTTGCGTCAGCTCACCTTCCCACACAGCCCCTGCTGACAGAGATGCTGGTGTGCACAGCATGAAGCTGGAGGAAAAACCCTCATCCTGCTGCCCCTCGAGCTGTGTCTGCTGGAGCCTCCACCCAGGGGTTCCCTGGCACGCTCCTGTGGCACCCAGGGTGACAGCAGCCTGCCCAGGGACAGGGATCTGCAGAAGGAGCAGCCACCTCCCAACCCACAGGGAAAACAAATCCTTCCTCCAGCCTCCTGAAATTTGTCAAAAGCCAAGGCAGGCTGGGAGAGGAATCTCAGCTCAGGAAGGAATCACAGGCTGTGTTACAAGTCTGCTGTCTTTGAACAGAGTCAGACATTATTCACCTGTTCCTAAACTACTGTATTTTGGGGCCTTTTATTTTATATAGTGAATATTCATGTTTTCATCTCATTACCCTTTGTAATCTAATGTAGCCCATAGCAACCTTAGCCATTGGAGACCAAATACAATTCAGAATTCTAAACTCTGTAAGCTCTGTCAGTCACAGGCTGAACTGCCCAGCCATGAGCAAACAGCAAGCCCAGTGTGGAAAGGGTTTGTGGTTCTCAGCAATCATTGCAGAGAAGTAACGACATTGTGGTCAGTCAATATACAGGTGGGCAATTGTTACCTTTATCACTGCTCTCCATTAATTATTATAATTATTCTTGTAGCTGTTGTATAGCAAAGATAGGAGCTGACTTTAGCAAGAGTTCACACCCACCTACAACGTTTGCTTTCAGATAAGTCTGCATGCACAGTAATCTCATTTATTAATCATTCTCTTAAAGTGACCTGGTCTTGTTTGTTGG
Source organism: Chaetura pelagica (assembly GCF_000747805.2). Lineage (NCBI taxonomy): Eukaryota > Metazoa > Chordata > Aves > Apodiformes > Apodidae > Chaetura > Chaetura pelagica. Next base: position 249,547 of record NW_009953207.1, on the reverse strand, counting down.
TGCATTAGGCTGTCATGTAATTTACTGCTTGGACATATGTTTGTGTCTTAGATATCCTCTGTGTGCTATTTTTCTTAAGCAGACCCTCTGCACTGGCAGTATCTTGGGCTTGACACCTCTCACCAGGAGACAGGTTGAATCTCATTTAGCCTTGAAAGAGTGTTTCACCTTTGGAATTCTCTCTGGCCTGAGTCCTTGTTTAGTCTATAATCTATGTATTCCCTACCTTTGTATTTTGTCCCATGACCTTTTTTTACTCTAGTTGGCTGTGCAATGATACATGAATTTTTCTGGTCAGCCTGCTCTGCATGAAGCAAAGCCACTTCCAAATGCACCTGCTTGGTCCTTACCTTCTGCAGAGTCCATCCAGAGAACAGCTCTGCCTTTGGTTCCCAGCCCTGTGGGTGCCATTGTACACATCTCATTTGTCACCCTTTTTTAACTTAAAAAGGTCCAGAGTTACATTGGTGATACAGAAAGGTTAGCTCTGAAGCATACTGTAGACATGTATCTTCCAAAGAAGTCTCTTAAGCCAAAAAGCAACATGCCCAACATAAACCCATAAAAAAGATTCAGATAAACCCACTGTGTCATTAACCTTCCAGTTTTGTGCAGTGCCTGGAGTTCTGGCTGGGTCCTGTTTACCCTCCTTACCCTTTGCTGCTGGATTGTCCAGGTGACCCCTGGTTTTTGTCACCCCTGACTGGGGTGGTTGGTGTGATCACCATGGCGTCAGAGTAGCCTGTGCAAGGAGCAGCTGTTGAACACATTGTGCTTTAACTGCAGTGTTTGCAGGGCAGTGTTTGCCCTCCTGATTTGCCTTAAGTGAGATACATATCATGGCCAGTTAGCTCAGCAGAGCATCAGGAAGGCTTATTAGTATTTTGGTACATATGAAGCAGCTAATTTAATTCAAACAGTGATGTGTCTTATTACTTAGCTTTAACTGCTGCCTAAGATGAGTATGTGAAGATAAATTACATGGGGTCATTTGTTAGGAAGAGAACTGGGGAACCCAAACCTCCCTTTCAGAGTCAGGGAAATGCAAACTGCTAATTCACTTTGGAAGAAGAAACTAATGATCTGGAGGCTGACAAAAATTAGATGTCCTACTTTGATTGGTCAAATGAAATTTTACTGATCATGTACCAGCTCACACTAATGGTGATTTGGGACCTTGTCAATTAAAAATATCAAAATGCACTTACCTTTGGCCTTAGATATTTGGCAGCACCCAAAGCTTGAACTAGCAGCCTGTGTTCACAATCTGAAAGTGTGTCAGAGCTAATGATAAATTGGTCCATCATTTTCTTAAAAAATACAAAATTACTAAATAATTTTCTGATGAAGTGTGATTGGGATTTTTCCCCTTTTGAAGTCCTCTCTCAATATCATATGTAAATAGAAAGGCTTAAAAGTCAGAAAATGTTTAGTAAATGCAAGGGCTCATAACCAGGTTCAAAAATAAAACACACCAAATCAAAATTGTGTTTTCACCAATTCTTTTTAATTCTGTCTCGAATATCTTGCATTGGAAATAATTCAGTGATGGAAAATACGGTACAATTAATAGATGAGAACAAGTCTGTCAGCAGGAGCTATTCCCACTCCCTGAAACATCATGGAGTTGGCCTAAGTATCTGCATGTGAGTCTGGAAACAGGATGCACAGTTTCAGAATGACCTTTATTATACTAAAAAGATGACATTGCTTAATTTTTCCCCACTGTTGCCTGGTGGCTGTTGTCATACTTCCTCCAACACTGCTGGGAATGTCTTGCCCACAGGGAGCTGGATCCCCCCGGAGCAGCACCCACGCTCTCAGCCCCTGTTAGAACCTACACTCACCCATCTCAGTTACACATTTGATCTGTTCTTACACAAGAGTTCATTAGGAGCATTTTTCCTGACGGGAAATGCCAGTTAAGAAGACATTTATATACAGAGTATTGTTGGCTTGTGGTTCGAGTTAAGACGCCGCTGACAGGATGGTTGATGATGTCAGAAGACTTTTCACCCTGCAGCAAGCGTTTTTGTAAAGGTGTCCAGTCATCTTTGACAATACTTGTCAACAGCAGCAGGGCAATAATATTAGTGACACTCTTAATGGTTTATTTTCCCCAATCAGTTGCTAAGTACATCTCATCCTTGTTATCTGTAATACCAGTAGTTCATTGGACAGCCTGCTCCTTATTTACAGAGCTAGTTCACAGTTCTCAAAGTGTTTGGCTAAGTGCTGATAAAATTGAATATGATGTTGATGATGTTGCTTTAAGTAGTACCTTTTGGGAAGATTTATTCAGAAAACCCACCTGAAAATAATCCTGGTTAAATAAAATTAGTGTAATGGAAACAGTAATTTGTGAAGTAAGGTGGCAGAGAGCTAGAAGGAGCATCATGAGAAAAAATAAACCCCAAACAAGGGGAGATAAATAGTACAAGACTCTCCCATGTGTGAGAGCTGCAGCTCCAGAACTGCACATCTGTCCATCAGCCAAAGGCATAGATGGCCAAAGTATGTTTTACATCATTCTATTGGCTGGCATACACAGAGACTATTTTTGCTATTAGTTATTCAGCTAACATGACTGGTTAACATCCTAAATCTCAATTTTGCCACTGCTTTTAAACATGGCAGAAAAGTTGTTCCACATAAAATTCCTTGTTTCTGCATTTGTTTTTTTAAAAACATGTAATACAGTGTGTGTAAAAAAAAAAAAAGTCAGTAACCATGCTAAATACTAAAGTTAGGAAGTGTGTACAGTCCTAACTTCTCCATAGCACCTGTGTATGTCAGCATTGTATCTATTAATCATTTATATTCTGGCAGTACCTGGAGGCCTTCATCTGTTCTGTCATCATTTTCACATGAGCACTTGCTGTTCCTTCTCAAGATCACTGCTGCTGTACCTTGCACAGGGTGGATGGGGTTGAGGCAGAATGCTACAGAAAGGGAAGGAAAAGATCTAGTTGTGGCACAGAGAGCTGCTTCTCCCTTTTTCTCTGCCAGGGTCACAGTTCTGATGGTCAAGACTAAAATGCACGGACAGGAAGGTGACATGATGTACCACCTAGGAGATTAATACTGGAATTTTTAACTTTGGATTATTAGGTGTAGAGTCTGTAAAATTATTTTTATCAGATCTGCAGTTGTTTTTATCAAGCTTGTAATTGTTTATACAATTCATAGATCACACAACCCATTAACTACAATTATTAACTGAGTTTTGAATTAGGAACTGTGAGTTCCTCACTTTCCTGGAATGAGTGTGTTAAAAGAGGCTGGAGATGTCAGCAAAATAAAGCTATTTTAATGCACTTGATAGGAGACAATCTTGTGCTTTTAATGTCTTTTGGAAGGTGTGCATTCCATTTTTTGCACACACTCAAATTTAAATTTACGTTACCTGGCTTTTTCCAAGGCTTTTGATACAGTCCCCACAGCCTTCTCCTGGAGACACTGACTCATTATGGCCTTGACAAGTGGTCTGTGTTGGGTGGGGAACTGGTTAGCAGACCCTACCCAGAGAGTGAGAGTAAATAACTCCTCCTCAAACTGGCATCCAGTGACAAGTGGGGTCCCCAGGGATCAATACTGGGCCCAATGCTGTTTAACATCTTCCTAAGTGACCTGGATGTTGGGATCAAGAGCACCCTGATGAGGTTTGCTGACAACACCAATATGAGTGGAGAGGCTGACACTCTGGAAGGGAGAGCCACCCTCTAGGAGGACCTGGACAGACTGGAGGAGTGGACTAGCAGGAACCTGATGAAGTTCAATGGAGAGAAGTGTAAGGTCTTGCACTTGGGAGCATATAACCCAGGAGTGCAGTTCAGAGTGGGATCCACCTGGCTGGAGAGCAGCCCTGTGGAAAGGGACCTGGGGTCTTGGTGGATAACAGGCTCACCATAAGTGCACAGTGTGCTGCAGGGCACAGAAAGGAGGCTGAGCTGCATCAGCAGGGGCATCACCACCAGAAGTCATCATCCCGCTCTGCTCGGCGCTGGTCAGAGCTGGAGCGTTGTGTTCAGTTCTGGGCCCTGCTGTGCTAAAAGGAACGGACAGGCTGGAGAGGGTCCAGAGAAGGGCCACAAGGATGATCAGGACTGGAGAACCTTCCATATGAGGAGAGGCTGAGAGAACTGGGTTTGTTCAGCCTGGAGAAGAGAAGGCTTCAGGAAGACCTTATCACCATGTTCCTGTCCTTAAAGGGTGGCTTCCAAGAAGATGGAGACTCCCTGTTTACAAGGAGTCCCATGAAGAGACAAGGGGTCACAGACACAAGTTGCTCCAGGGGAGATTCCAACGTGACACAAGAGGTAAATTTTTCCCCATGAGGACAGTTCAACATTGGAACAGTCTTCCAAGGGAAGTGGTGGATTCCCCCATATTGGACAGTTTTAAGTCTCAGCCTGACAGGGTGCTGAGCCACCTCACATAAGCTATAGTAGTACCTACAAAGGTTGGACCAGGTGATCCTTGAGGTCCCTTCCAACCTGGCATCCTATGCTTCTGTGATTATTATTGAAATGAGACTGTTATTTCAAGGAAGCAAGGGAGAAGTGGGGTTGAAACGAAGGAAGAAAGGAGGTAAGTTGTGAAGCCGCCATGGAGAGAACACAAAGTTCATGGTCAGGTAGAAGTGTTGATTATTAGCACACTTGTACCTCATTTGGCCCGTTGAAGTTGGTGGAAATATTTTCCAGTTTCTTGAGTACCATCTTGAGTCTGTGCTGGAAGCAGTCAAACGTGTTGTGTCTCTGTGTCCTGCCTTTCTGCAGCACCTGCTGTGTCAGCTCTGCTGGCAACTGTGGGGCCTTGGGCAGCTCCATCACTGCAGGGAGGCAGGAGCACAGCCCAGGACTGCCCTCAGGGACAGGGGCTGCCCTCAGGGACAGTGCTGTGGGCAGGACTGTCGGCTGGGGAGCAGCTCGGAGGCTTTGGGCATTTTCCATCTGCCTTTGAGTTTTGCAACATCTGTCTGTCAGGGCAGCACCAGAATCACCAGCCTGGCTTCCTGAAAGGCTTGTGTCCTCTCTCCATTGCTTCTATTGACTGGTTTTAAATCCCATCACCTGATGGGAAGGCATCTGAATGGGGCAGCAGTATGTAAAAGACCTGAGTATCTGCAGGGAAAATCCTTTCTAAGTGCTCCAACCAAGTAAAAGCTTCAGAGTTCACAAGAAGATGGTTCCATTCTGGAAGCAGTTGCACTATTTTCATTCCCTTGTTCATTTAACTGTAGGATGATGGAGACAAGTACTGGAGTGTGTTGTTTGAAAAGGTTTATTCTGGAATAGTATTCACTCAGCAGTATGTTGCATGAAAGTTTATTTAGTGACAGTCTTGTTCCGGAAACCTCTAACACAGGTTTTATCTGCAAAAAGCTATTTAAGATAAATGGCATATAATAAACTAACCATCCTGTCCCCAAAACACAAGAAATATTCCCTTTCAGCAATTCTGAGTCTTATTTAGCAAAAAGCTATTTAAGATAAATGGCATATAATTTTCAGCAATTCTGAGTCTTATTTATCTGTGGTCACTTTTTGAGCCCACTGACAAGAGAAGTCTGCATATGCCAAAGTATTTGTGGGCCTTCTAGAGCATGAAGGAGGAGAGAGAATAGTTTTCCTTATTTTGGGGGTGTGTATCTAGCGTGGATTTTTGGTTCCATCTCTGCCAGCGAGATGGGACTTGCAGAAGCCAGAGGGGGATGGTGGGGAGGGGAAGCCTCTTTCATTGGAGAGCAGCAGGACAGAAGGCTCCATGCTCAGGCTGGAGGAAGGATGCTGCCTTATCAAAAGAAGAACCTGCCCCACTTTATTGTATTAAATTATTACCTACAGACCATTTTGTCTGGGTAACTTCTGCAGCATTTATTTTCCTCTCTGTCCCAGCCATTAGAAATCTGATTTGTCAAAGATTTGTAAACTACAGTAACTTCTTGACTGAGTGATGAGCGCTAAAGACCTTGAAAAATTGGCAGAAATTTTCACCCTGTGAGAAGGCTAAGATCAATAAAGCAAATTGATAAATACCATTTCACAAAAGATAGGCTCTCGGATGAAATGCTCTAGCACATAGCAGTAACAGATCATTCCAGGTTTGGAACATCATACTTTAAAAGCCATACAGTTAATGCTGTAAAACAAAACATTATGTGAAATGTGATTGATTGTTATACCTTGTGTCATAAAAAGTAGCTTCAGTTATGTGGGGTCCTTGAGTAACTAAAGAAAGAGGTTACCAGAAAAAGTCAACCCTTAAATTGCAGACAAAGAGCTTCTACTACCAATAGTATTACATCATCAAAGTATTTCACAGACACTCAGAAATAAGCTGTACTTCTGTATGTCAGTGAAGCAGCAAATTGAATTCTCATAATATGTTTTGAAAATGAGTCTTGTTAGGTTTGATGAGGTGGAAAAGGTACTGAGATCACTGGTTTGTTCCAAGACATTCAGTAGGCTTTTCTTGGATGTTTGCCATGGCTAATCTTTTTAATGGCAGTGTAGCTTGTAAACCCATTTGGTAGAAAGCTGTGTGTCTCAGAGTATCACACCAAGTAGGGTGGTAAATAAGTTTCTCTTCAAGCATGCAGACCCTTTTGTTACAATACCAGAAATTTTATTTGAACACCCTCATCAGGAAAATCTCAGTATTTGCTTTATTTCAGTGATGAGCAGAATAAAATGCAAATGACATTTTAGATACACCCACGCATACATATGTAGATAATATGCACCAGCCTTTCCGGTTTTGTTAGAAGACATTTATCAAAGACAACTTTCAATTCATTCAGGCCCAATAACCAAGAAATTGAGCCTGTCACAAACCCTATGAATTTCTGCAAACCTCCTTTTGGCTGCTTACCCAGGCCATTTTGAAACAGTCTGAAGAAACCTGGGCCTCACAGCACGATGAGCCATCATCCAGTTCAAAGCTCTGTCTTACTAACCTAGTGAGAACAGTTGGAGGAAATGAGGAAACCTTGTGCTTCAGCTTCCTGACAGTTGGACCTGAGGCTGCCTCTTCAGGTGCTTTAGACAATTTCAGCCTGGGGGCTTATACAGGCACATTGAGTTAACTTATTGTAGGCTGTTCTGTGGGTTAAAATAAACATTTTCTGTTGCCTTTTACAGCTAAGTTAGAACACACTGGAGATCCCATGCACATTTGTAATGACCCCAGATCATAGCTACCATTTAATCACCTTCTATTCAAGATGCCTTTACAAAATAATTTACTTTTTGCTAACACAGCTTCATATAAAGGTACAGAATCTTGTGTAGTCAGCATTGCTTTCCTTAAACTACATTCCTAATTCCCTGGTTCTGAAGAAATCCCCTGAAAAGCCTGCTTTCTTGTTATCTCTTCCATCTAAGGCTTCTGTCTGCCTTAGAGAATCCGTACAGGTGGGGTTTGTGTACAGCTGCAGAGATCCCAGTGCTCTGAGCCCTGTTTCCTGTTAAATTATTCCAGGATAGCTCTCCTTACGAGGATCCTGCGAAGAAATCCCATGAGATTAACCTTTTTTTCTCCCTAGGTTTCCTCTTTCATCTTCTGCTTATTAATTTTCCAGTCATAGCCAAGAGCTTACTCTGTACTTGAGTTGTTTACCTGATTTTCATACTTCCATGTAGATAAGTAGTCTTTAAACACTCTCACATGCAACAGTGCAAGGTAGGAAGTGAGACATTTGAAGGTGTATGTGTCTGAACATGTTGTAGCTGTGAGGGATTGTAGCTGTGAGGAGAGAGAGAGAGAAAAAGCACGAGAAAGGAAGGGGGAGGAGAAAAGAAAGTTAAATATTTAAGCATGAGAGGTGTCTAAAAGAGCTGCTTTTTGCCAGTTGAAGTTTTTAGTGTGGTGATTTGAGCCAGGGGTTGCAGGCTGCTCTGCCAAGCGTGGTGATGGTTGTGACTGGTGTGTTTGCAGTTACCCGTACAGCGAGGACTCCAGCCAGGGAAAGCAGTACATGAACACGAGATGTCCAGCCTGGTGTGACAGAATCTTGATGTCCCACTCAGCCAAGGAGCTCATTCTGAAAGTAAGTACAGACCTGCAGCCACCCCCTGCCTCCACCTTCTGTTTGTCTTCAGCAGAGGTAGGTAGGGCTGGTTCACTTCTGCCTCTCCTGGCACTTTCCGTTCCCTGTAGCAAGCACTCGCCAGGCTGGAGGCAGTGTGCCAGGGCAGTGACAGACTTCTGTGCCTCCAGGGCCTTCCACCCCAGAACCTGGCTCTGTCCCACCTGACCCATTGGCACCTTTCACCAGTGCTTCTTTTGCTGCATGAGCCGCCCACATTGGCTGCCTGTCATCCCTCCTGTGCCACTTCTCTACCTGTCATCGCTGCACAGCACTGGGCACCTGTGCCAGCTTTAAAGAACAACAACAGTAGGAAGCCTCCATCAGCCCCCCAGTCTAGACCACTATACCATAAGGAGCAGTTCTGCTCTTGCTAAGGACTCAGCTCAGCTGCAGACAACAGTAACTAGGAAGTGCTGCTGGCTGAGGAGTAACAACATGGAAAGAAAAGCCTGTGTAGCAGCAGTGTGAGGTTACAAACGTGGTACGTTCAGGTTCCCTCTGTTGCTGATGGTGAGAACTGGATTTCCCAAGAATATGTCAGATCCTAGATGGGCCAGATCTACCACTGTCCCCTGGGTGAAGGCAGAGTGTCCAGCAGAGGGGCTTCTAACTTTAGAATACCAGTTAAGTGTCTAAAGTTAGTCATTCTGCAGCTTTAAAAATATGGTGGTGCAACATTTTTAGAACATGAATTTCCTCTTAAGATTGTAGTGTATAAAGGTAAGATAAAGTTGCTGATGCCCTGTCCAAGGTTAAATGACCTAACTATAGTTCAGGAGCCTTCCAGATCTCCCTTTCTCTTGCTTTCTCCCTGCTGACTCTGCTCTCTTGCTGTCCCTGGGAGCCCTGCAGCAGGTCGGGTGCCTCTTGCACTGCTCTGTGCTCCCCCCGGGTGCTGCTCACCCTGCTGGGGGGACCTGTCCTGTTCACTCTGGCAGTCAGTTGTTCTGAAGGCAGAACAGGTCAGGGAATCGGGGTGTGATCTGAGAAGATCCTACCCATGCCTCACTGCTCTGAGCTGGGTTTTCCCTGCTGTGTTCCCCGTGAGCACTGTGCGCGAAGGGTCCTGTCCAGCCCTCCTGCTCTGGGGTCACCTGCAGGCCAGGCTGTCACACCTAACTTACCAAACCTAACACTGCCCAAAGCCCCCTCTCCATCTCTGTGCTCTGTGTAGCTAATGCAACTTAATGGGAGTGAACTGCAGGAAATATTCTTGGCAAATAAATCCATATTCTACAGCTTTTTGGCTTTTTTTTCCATTTAAATTAATGAAACCCTTGAAACTTGCTCTCCTGAAGTTTATAACCTTCTGTTTCTCATCAGGATTATTTATCTCATTATTAGACTGTTTGCTTTGCAGTATATAACTCACTGAAAGGCTGAGAACATTTTTTCCATAGCTGCTCAAATTTCAGTTTGATGTACTTCTCTCACATTTTAATGTGTAGAATCTGTGTGATATCTTGAAGTTTCACCCAGAATTTTAGACCAAGTACTGCAGTATATGATATTTTAAATTGTCAAGCTAAGAGGAATATAGTAAAATAGTAATGTCAAAATCAATGTTATTTGATCTTCTTAGGCAGAAGTATTGTACGAAAAGTGAGACTACCCAAAATACTACAGATCATACTTGGCGCCCGTGAAATTCCTAAAGAACAAAGGTTTAAAACCATGGAAAGGGTGGCCAATGAGGGAAGAATTTTTTTTTAAGCTATGAATAAGGAGATAGAAGTGTACACAAAGGCTTGAAGAGTGTAAACAGTACAGAGGGAAAGGAATTATTTCAGATTATCTAGGGGGTATAACTTGGTTATAATGGGAGAAAATTAAACAAAGGAAAACAAAGAGCATTAAAGAAATTTGTGATTGTGAGGTCAATTAGCCCAACTCTTAGTCTCCAAGAAACACAAACCCAGTCAGTTGGATCACTCAAAGATTACATTTTTAAAATGCATATAATTTTGTCTCTGCAGCTTTGCATTTGCAAATTCTGAGCATGCAGCTTGGGACGTCCCCAGAAATGCTCGTGCAAAATTACAGGTGTAGATGAGGCCAAGCTGGCCTGGTGGTTAAACTCAGTGGGTCTGTACCAATAAAGGAGTTAGCTTGTACAACTCAAAACCAAACTCTAATTCTGGCCCACAGAACTTAATGAAAATATTTAGTAGAAAAGAATGCTGAGCTGATAGAGGAAAGGGCAGAATGACCTTACAAGTGTTTTGTGGTTCCACAGGGTAAGAGTGTTGGCCTTGCCATTGAGAATGTGTTCTATTGCAGAGAGCTTTGGAGGAAGTAAAAATAAATTTTAATTAACTGATTACAACGTGACAAATCCTTAAAATATAAACACACATGAATGTTTAAGGATTTCTTTAGCTGTAGCTAGCTATTGAATATGCAGGTAATTTTTTTGCTGCATTATTTTTTCTTACAGGCAAATGAATATTTTTCTGTCTTAGCAATTCTATATTTTCTTTTAAAAAAACAAACTTGCAGTAAATCTGCATTTTAATCCTGTGCAAAGAAAGGATAGTATGCACAAATTGCCACAGTTACAGTGTGCTGAGGCACACAGTAGGCATTACAGATTGTACAGACATGGGGCTGTAAACAGCTCTCATGCAACATCATCGATCATGCCACGGTCGGTTACCTCACCATCATGTTATTTTATGCTTCCTGAGCCCTAAACCACCAAAGGTTGCCCACTGCTGGGGAGCTGCGTTGATGCCTGATAGCATGAAGTAATGAATGCTCAGCCAAGTGTATATTGTTTCTGCTTGTGCACCACTGTAATTTGTTTATCTGTCTAAAGATTATGCAGTTGAAAATCCACAATTTTATGCTGCCTTTGTAAATTACCAAGTCGCTTTTGATGAATGTATCCCCACTTCCGATGGTGGTGGCATTATGATCTTGAAATATTGGAAAGTGCTCATGCATACAATGCAGAAGGTTATGGTTTTATATTTTTGGCAGACAACCGTGCTATCAAGTAAATCTGACCTTAAGCTTCCTTACTGCATTAAAGATAATTCAGTTTTAACTTTATAGTCTTAAATGCTACTGTTTATATAAAGTTATTGCCCAGTCAAACTTGACTGATTACAGATGGGAAAGTCTTGACTGTTTCATACAAAACAAATTAGTGCGGCCAACTAGTTTAAAGCAGACCTGTTGTTGTATTAGGGACTTGAGAGTGTGCAGATTTAATTAGCTTATTGGAATGGTCTTAGCATAGTGAGAAATTGTATTGTATGGCAATGTATTGGTATTTATTCCTGAAGTGCTGTGCTCAGAGAATTAGAAGATCCTCAAAAATTGTGTTTATTACAAATGGCAGAAAGATGAGTACCTTTTGTTATTCACGAAGCTACCAGTGGTAAAGAAGTCAGTGTATAAGGATAAAGTTCAGAAGGAACTAATAATAGAGACTGGAGGAATGCCATCTGTCATTTGCTGATTTTCTTAAAATCAATTAATGCATTTGATGAAGAAAAGTATCTCATAGAAATGGCTGAAATTGTACTCATAAACTGTAAATAATTAATTCATCTCACTGAACACTTAAGATCACCTGTATGATGAAGTAAATGCTCTTACAGAGCCATATGGATGGTATGTAATTTGAAGCACAACATGAATCACACCTAATTCCCTGAAAAAGGTGAGTTGTTATTTAAAAAGCACCATCCAGATGCGCTGCGTTTCAGCAGGCAAAGGCTGGAGGGCAGGGGGGCTGGACCCCTCCGCCCCAGCCTCCCAGGTGCTGCCACTGGCACTGCCTGAGCTCCCAGGAGGCAGCAGATACACTCATCTCCTGAGTTCTTTCACATGGAAAACTGCACAAGTCACTGCAGCCAGTACTGGACATAAAAATTCAATGGGCTTTCTCTGGAGGAGCCAAGCAAAGATGTGTTCATACCACTTCATGCAGAAGCTCCTTTCAACTACTTGCATACATTGCTTCCATTTTTAATCTTTTTTCCTGTAGTCTGGAGAGTACTTGAGCTGACTGATGTTTTCTTGTGTTGTGTTTTGTTTTTTTAACTAGTCAGAAAATGATGAGAAGATAGTAATATATGACCACATTGGGCCAAATGTCTGCATGGGGGATCACAAGGTAATTAAACATTTTAGTAGTGTATCTTCTGGAGTTTTTTTTATTAGGAAGGAGAATGTATGCACTAGTTTACGTTAATTTTGTGTTTGAGTCAACTATATCTCTGTCCTTTTCCTAAAGCCTTGAGAATATTTAAAAGTTGAATTCATCTGAGATCAGCCAGTATGTTAGAGACTTGTATGATACCACAAAAGAGCAGGGTGACGTGTGCTAGAACGAAGGCACCACACGGGGCGACTGAAGAGGAGCAGCTGTCTGGGCACTTGGGGCTGTTCTTGTAGAACAGAAGTATTTTCATTGGATTACCAAAATCGCTTCCAAAACATAGCTGCAATTTATTGGGTGCCTGGCTGCTTATTAGTACAAGAACATCTTGGCAGTTCCCTATTCAAGTGAGGAAAAGGATGTAGAATTACATGTATACCAGTTGTGAAAATGAAGAAAAATACCTAAATTTTAGAATCTTCTCTGCTGAAGGTACCAGAAGGAAAGCTATAGAAATACAGCAAAACTGAGTATTTTCTTCTGTTGAAAAAAAACTGATCAAGGAGTTGGGGGTAACCTCTGAAAGCCTGTATAAAACCCACATAAAACCTATATAAAAACTCAATGAGGAACCTGCAAAACCCTCTAAATGGTACAACACTGGTCACAGGTCAGTCCCAGAGAGAGTGCTCAGGCTCCTGAGTGGTAATTCAGTGATGGGTCGTGGGTCTGTGTGCATGTATTTGCACACACATCCAAATTCATGGTCAGAATTCTTATGAAACACTATTGCTTTTCTGAGAAGAAGGTACTTCAGATATTTGGTACAGAGTCACCCAAATCTGATTTTAAAATACAGACATTTACTAACTTCTCCAGTAAAATGAAAAGGTCAGTGTGTCAGCAGCCAAGGACAGTTGTTTCCTTTCTCACCAGTGTACTTAAAATTATTTCTTTTGCTGTGGCAGTTTCAGTGGAGCTAATTCTGTGATAAAAGGGAGTTGGGGGCCGGATCCTCTTCCCAGAGAAATCAGTGGCAAATTCTGCCTTAGGTTTCAATGGGAGCAGAGATCTGTAAGGGGATGATTTAGACCTCTTGTGCATTTTGTCATTAGATTGATGCAAAAAATTGTATCATTTTGCTTCCAATTGTAGAGGCATTTTTGTGTTTGCTACTGACTGTAAAAAAACTTGAAATGTTTGTGTTTCAAACGTGTAACTTGTGTTTTTCCCTGACTTGCTGCAGCCTGTGTTCCTGTCCTTTCGAATAGCTGCTGGGGCAGGTAAACCTATTGCAAATGTGCACAAGTGTTGTGTCGTGCAGTGATGTGGTGGTAAATATCATTTTTTTTTCCTTTACGTTTATATTTTCTACATCATTTCCCCTGTGTTTATTTTTCTTTTTTTAAAAAAATGCCAATTCTGCGACAGGAAAAAGATGCCTACGGAACGAGAAGATCTTCCGGGAAACCACGCTGTAGCCAGGGGAAGGAGCACACTCTGTATCCTGAAATGCATCATCCCAACAACTGTCCTGATAAATCCAGCCCCGAGTGCCACCTTTTTAGACTGCTGATCGTACACTATGCTTCAGCATCTGGACTCTGTTTTTGAGAACAGCCTCACATACCTCACTGTCTTGTATGTTCATGTGACATCAAGTAGAAATGTGGAATTATTTTTTATATATATATGTCACAATTCTGTTGCCAAAACTCTAAATAGACAGCAGAGATGTTATGTATTTTAGATTTCACAACTTTCAACCTTTAATAAGTGTTTGTCAATGTGGAAAAGCTATTTCAGCATACTATAAACTTTTAAAGGTGTCATGCCTAACATTATATATCTTTACCACTTCGGGGTTTTGTACATTGGATTGTATAGATAGAGATATTGATGGTTTTAAATGGTATTTTCTTTGTTGACCAAGGCTTATTATTATGGTTTGTGTTTTAGTTTTAGTGTTTTGTTTTTCATTTTTATAATTTTTTTTCTCATGTTATTTACTATACTGCCATGTTACATGGTTTTTGAATCACACAGCAGCTGCTTTCTATACATACATATATGTGTGTGTATATATATGTATGTATGTGTATATATACACAGATATATAAATAATTTATAAACCTGACCAAAACTTACGCTAAATATACTTTCCAATATAAATGCTTGAGAGTGCCATATCAGCAGTTAGTGTTGGAGTCTTAGCAGGTTTAGTTAAGTGTACATCAACAACCAACATTTATACAATAAATAATATATAGCAGTGCCATCCTGGATACAGATATATAGCATACTATATAGCACATATATTAGCGGTTTCACTTTGTTACTCCTATAATCCCTTCTTTCTATCTAATATTAAGGATTGAATGTGAAGTTCTTAGCTAGGTTTGGCTGTAACTTTCCAGACTTTTGTAAACTGTTTTTGTCCGTCTTTTGTTACTGTTTTATGGTGCCAAGTATTCTATATTGAAACAATGACAACATGGGAGAAGAAAATAATAGTCTGCTTCAGGTAGCAACTGTATTGGACACAGACTGTATTTATACAGTGTTAAAGAAAAAAAAAAACAAAGAAAAAAACAAAAACCTACTGTAAATTTTCCTGGTTAGTAGCTCAGTGCAGCCTACAATATAATCTTGTACGAACATTTTTCTCCTACCACTAAATACAACATTAAAAGGTGATTAGGGAGTCTGTTGATGAAACACAAATGTATGTTTTATTGATTTAATTTAGAACACTACAGAGTTCATGGACTGCGTGATGGCATTAGATTGATGCTTGATTTTGGTATAAATCACTACCATTGGAATGATTTGGTGTCCGCCTGCAGGACGGATTCTCAGCAGTACAGGTTGATGTGAAGTGCTGTTGCCCAGGGGTGTCTGCAGCTCTGTATTGTTGTTGTGCCATGTTGCATTATAACCACACAGTAATTCTATTTAAGCAAACTCAACTCATAACTTCGAAGGCCTTTAGAAATGAGTACTCTGGTTCTCAAGCAATAAAACTGATCATGGTGAATGTGGCTGTGTCTGTCCCTTTAGCTTGCGCACTGGGGATTACAGGGAAATTATTAAATGGTCACATTTGTTATTAATGTGTTACCTTTTAATCTCCTGCCAATTAACAGGGTTATTTTTCACAGGAAAACCTGCAGAAAGAATGCAGCTTTGGTGTTAATCAAAACACAATAGGAGCCGTGGCAGAGGCGTTTAGGAGCTCGTGTTGGAGGCTAATGCTGGGAGCCACAGCTTTATGAGCTAGTCATGACAGGCCGGTCCCCACAGCTCAGTAACTGTGCCACCATCAACTCCTTCGTCATTAGCTCTGGGGATTTTTTTGGGGGAATAAATAAAAAATATTCAGCCTTTTCCAGCTCCGGGTCAGCTTCACTTACAGGTAACTCCGCAGAGCTGCGAACCGCGAGACCATCAGCGGCCCTGGCCGTCAGAGGAAGCAGGCACAGGTGACCTGCCCAGGTAATTTGCTGGAAGAGTCTCAAATGTCACCCTCAGAAATTCATAAAACGCAGCTTCGGCATTTCGCCCGATCCCGGAGGGGCTGCCTGGGACGAGCGCGGACACGGGGACACCCTCCGTGGGGGGAACAGACACCCTCCGTGGGGGGACAGGCACCCTCCGTGGGGGAACAGACACCCTCCGTGGGGGGGACAGGCACCCTCCGTGGGGGGAACAGACACCCTCCGTGGGGGGGACAGACACCCTCCGTGGGGGGGGAACAGACCCCTCCCTGGGGGAACAGGCACCTTCCGTGGGGGGACAGGCACACTCCG